>NC_052051.1:127954505-128329505 GCF_903992535.2 Arvicola amphibius
AAACTTTTTACTTGCAAATTAGGCTCCATCATCGCTTTATGACTTTAAGCAGTGACAGAATGTTAGTGTTAAATCCTTTCATTTCGATCTCTCAGAGAATCGCCTCTATTTTAGTGCTGCTCACACACAATACTGTTATCCATCACTAGGAAAATGCCTTTTTTCCTGATTTCCTGTCGTTCCGTAGAGAAACATTGGACCAACCACATTATCTTTTTTCCTGCGAGGAGCTTTTGCATGTGTAAGTGATTCTCTCATAATATTAAGTAATTTTGCCACTTAACAGAGACTATATTTATAATTGTGATTTTACATACTACCTAATACTCAATTGCTTTAGAAGAAAGATCATTGGACTTTCAGTGAGAGATAAGACTGTAAGCGTTCTGGCCATTTCAAGACAGAAGAACTCTGCAGCAGCTCCTCATTACTGCATTGCAGCGCCTGCCTATGTGGCTGGAGACGGTGTGCAGAGGTGTGAGTGTGCTGAGTTCCCAGAACCTGGACAGAAGCAGGGGAGGGCCTGGTTTTTTCTTTAGCTCGTGTCTATCAAGGTCTTCCCTAGTGCCTTTGCTTCCTTAATGCCTTTGCTAATAATGATGAAATTAATATAGTTTTTCTTCCTCTTCAGTTTCTTTTCTCCATAACCAATGTCAATTGGTACTATTCTTTTTAAATTTTTGTCTTGATATTGATCAATCCAAGTATCAGTACATTGGTGTCTTAGTTAAGGTTACTATTGCTATGGTGAAACACTATTACCTAAAGCAAGCTGGGGGGAAGGGTTTATATACACCTAGGCTAGCTATTGTTACCATTTCACTTTACTTCAGCATTCAGAAAGTTCAAGCCAGTACTCTTAGAGATAGAAGAAATACAGTAGTTATAGGAAGCTAAACGGAAGGAAATAAAATTAATATGAAATCTCTCACAGTCCACTTCTTACTGGTTGTGGGATTTGCACTGGTTTTGTTCCACTTTAGTTAAGGTTTTGATTTATGTCCTTGTCATCATAGAAGCTGCCCTGTTCCTTTAACCCACCTCAGCCTGTTGATTGACAGGCTCCCCTCAGATGAAGAATGGGAGAACCTCCAGCTCTGCTTCTAGTCTCTCTCCCTCTCTCTCTCTCCCCTTCCCTCCCTCCCTCCCTCTCTCCCTCCCTTCCTCTTCCTACCTCTACCTCTTTCTCTTCTTTTTTCCTTCTTTCTCTCTCCTCATGTTCTCCATTGTTTCTCTCTTGCCTTCCTCCAAGATCTGATTCTGTTTGTCCTTTTGAAGGTAAGAAGGGAAAAAGAAAAAGCCTTAAGTATGATCTCAAGAACTTGTATGGCCACATATGAATAAGGATTTGTTTTCTGATCTTTTATTCAGCGTTTTTTAAAATTTACTTTGATTTTGATTTAGATTAATGTGTACTATATGTATTATATAACCTATATGACTATATGGCACATGTGTGTGGGTGCCTATGGAGCCATAAGAGAGATCGCAACCCCTTGAGCTGAAGTCACTGGCAGTTGTAAGCCACCTGATAAGGGTGCCAGGAGTAGAACTCTGTGGAAGAGCAGGCACCCCCTGAGCCATCTCTCCAGCCTCTGAATCTGTATTCTTAAAGAAATACCATTTGAGTGTGGAAAAATGATGAGTTAAGTGTAAGCAATAGAGAAAAATGTTATGAAACACCCAGGAAACAAAACGAGTACTAGGACTTGGCCATGATGACCCCACTGCAAACGTAGAGTACTAACATTCTTGAGAAACTCGCTTGTCTGCTCTTTAAACATTGTTAACCTCTGTTAAGATCCCTGGGTTCCCCAGGGCTGGAGACCAAAATGAGCTCCAGTCTTTGTGAATGTGCTTTGTCTTTTGTTTTGTTTTGGTGTTTTATGTCTTATTGGTCTTCTTGTTTTGTAGTTTTTCTGCTTTGATTCTCCAATTTGTCTTTTGTTTGTGAGGTATTGTTGTTACTTTGTTATTGTTGTTTTTCCAGTTTCTTTTTTTTTTAAGAGAGAGATCATAAAGTTAGGTGAGGAAGATCTGGGAGGAGTTGAGAGGTAAGAGTAGGGTCAAAATACAGTGCTGAAAATATTTAGTAAAATAAATATTTTTAATTCTATGTGGGGATGTATTTATATATTTCCCAAAGGAAATTTATTTTAAAAACTAGATAGATAAGGTATTAGGCAAGAATCAGCTGTAAGTTTAAGAAAAGTCATGTAATGGAGATGTGTATAGAAGAAACAGAGAGAGAAGAAGGGGGGAGCTCCTCTAAGAGGCAGGCATTTAGTCCAGGGAAGGTAGCAGGTCCAAGGGAAGTAGTCACCTGTGTGCTTTGGCTGATGGAGCTCTTGAGTAAAAGCCTGTGAAGTGGGCCGGTGTAGCTAGAAGAAAGACCTTGGATGGTATTCAAGGTGCCTGAAAATTAGTCCACAAGAAAAGACTTGAGGAAGAGGAAAGAATGTAAGAGCCATCTTGCCAAGTGTCCTCAGCCTTCCTGTCTTTCCAGTAGCCAACCTTTCTTAAGATGTTCTAGGTCAAATTTTTCCCATGATATTTCAAACCAGCAGATCATTTGTGGAAGGTTAAAATTACACTTGACTATCATGGGGGAAAACACACACACACAGGACAAAAACAGCTCCAAAAACAATGTTTTTGCTTTTCTTAGGAAGGAACACAGCACCTTGAAGGTCTTTCATGAGCTTCCAAAATTCTCTCAAATTACTAAAAGTAAGAAATAGTTTATCATCAGGTTTACATTTTAAATTTATTTAATTTAATAAATTACACTAATCAAAGGATAGTTCCATTCACATCAGAAGAGCAAAGATGCTATTATGAAACACTTTTAGCACCTTAAAGCAACACTAATTATGGCAATGAATAGAACAGTGGTCATTAATAAGTAGCAAAATGAGTAGGTGAAAATCTGATGTGGAATTTTATAATGGAATTTTATAATGGAAGGATCAGACACACTTCAGTGGGCCCACCAGTCCTAACATCCCAGATACATCGGGCATCTGTGCATGGTACAGTTCTGAAGAGAAGGGTGTCCCTAACCAGGACTTCCTGCTCTTAGTTTAAACTTTTCATCTGGTGAAGCCTCTAGAGATGCTCTTTCATAGCAACTATAAAGAATGAAAGGCTGTGTTCAAGAGCACCACAGGATGTAACTAGCAAAATACATAACAGAGAATTCTATAGGACACAAAATTATCCATTTCCTCCAGGTACCATCAGCATGAAAATAACAAATGGAAGATATACATAAAACATGTAATAAACAATTTTGATGTGTGGACATTGTTTAATTCTGATTCAAGCAAAATGACTTTACATGTTAAAGTAATAGTTTTAAAAGATAATGGAAGGAAATATATATTTATATATGTATATACTATCAAATACCTAGTATGTGTATATATATATATAATACTGTTTGATAGTATTAGGTAAGTGTTAATTAAGTAAGAGGAAAATGATGGTATTAACTTAAGTGGGTTTTTTGTTGTTGTTTTGTTTTTTCGAGATAGGGTTTACAACAGTCCTGGCTGTTCTAGAACTCACTATGTAGACCAGGATGGCCTCTAACTAAAGGTGTTAATTTTTTTTTTAGGTGAGATGATAATTTGGTGTTTTTAAAGCTTCCTAACTATGAAAAACCACACACTGAAGAATCGGATAAAATCATGCAGTATCATATATTTATTTTAAAATAATATATTTATTTTAAAATAATATAATGAACCAGAGATTTGAAAGGTAAGGAATCGTAGGAACTGCCCCAATCACTGCTAATGGTGACTTGGGTGCTGATGGAGACTTTATCACATTGTTCCTTCTAGTTTCTTTTATGTTTTATGTCAGAAAGTGGTGTGAACTTGTTGGGAGCAGTGAGACCCCAGATCCTGAATTTCTTGTAATCCCCTGATCTGAGTGCCTACAGCTGCTCTGAGCATGAGACCTTCAGAAGTTCCTGATGGCAAGAGAGTGGTTTCTGGTGGGTTTGGCTGGGGCATGGCTATCTCTATATAATCTGCCCCTGAACACAATAAAGGGGGCATTCTTGGGGAATTCAAGGATGACCCGTGTCACTGTCTCTCTCTCTCCTCTCTCTCTCTCTCTCTCTCTCTCTCTCTCTCTCTCTCTCTCTCTCTCTCTCTCTCTCTCTCTCTCTCTCTCTCTCTCTCTGTGTGTGTGTGTGTGTGTGTGTCTGTGTTTTTTAACCTCCAGCCCCTTGCCCGAAGCTCGGTAGCTGGGTTCAAGCGCATGGAGCGCAGACACGGGGCACGGCCCGGCAATTGGAGGTCTCCACCGAGATTTTGGCACAAACTATTGCTGGGGTCAACCTAAAATATGGAAGAAAGCTTTAAAGGGGAATACACAACTTTTATTTTTCCAATATGTCAAAGTAAAGTACTACTGAACATTTATTGCATTATAGTGGAGTCTCATTCAAGGCAAAAGCATTCAGCATTCTCAAGGTATGAACCTTTAAGGTTTGGCTCTCTTGATTTAAAATCATCAAGGCTCATTTTCTGAGTATATCAAATTTAAAGTAGAATCTATAGAGTAAGTCCCATCATTTGTGTTATAGTAACAACAGAAAGTAACACTTATTTACACTGACTCTGATGGTTAAATTTCTCTGCTAACACTTCATATGTATTTGCTTTTAAATTTGATTATTAGATGCACTCCTCAAGTGCAGAAGACACACAGGGCCTTGTGCTCACAGATAAGCATTAGGGGAACCAGGAATGTTAAGCATACTTGGTTGTCTCTTCTAAGGGAGAGATGTATAACCTGTTTTCTGCCCAGAAGCCTGGGAATGGCTGTGGCTTATTATAGCCTGGTGACCTTTGCACTACATATGCAGCCAGGCCACAGTAACTCTCCCAGATCCTTATCTTGAACTTGTTTGTCTCAGTCAATCTATAGAGTCATCCTCCCCCAGAGCCTTATCATGAGCTCGGTTATCTTGACCCTGTTTGCAGAGTTGATTTAGAGAGCCTATCTTTATGGAGGATGTCAGTTATACTTAACAAGAGTTTTGATGTGAACATGGATTGAGCTAATTATCACCAGAAAGATTTTTTTTCTAAAATTTTCTCTGTTTAAATATGTCTAAAATAAACAACCCGATATCAGACTGTTAAGAGTTTGAACCAACACTGGCTGCTGAATTGTCCTGAACAGAATTGCATTCTTTCTCTCATAGGTCAACATTCACTGGCTTTGGTGGTCACAGAGACCTTTGTCACTCAATTTTAATTAATGCACAAGAGCATTTAAGTTTCTTGAAATGTATTATCATGGTACTCTCAGTTCCTTAGTTACATTAAAAGGTAATGCTATTTAAATAGCTATGTGTAGTGCTCAGTCAATATAAATGAACTAGTATGCTTATTTATTCAGCAAATAATTTAAGATTTCTTCAGATGAGCTCTGTTCCAGTATTATTCCTAGATATATTATATATATGTGTGCATATATATACACATATGTATATATATACATATGTATACGTATATATATGTATACATATATATATATATAAAACCTTCAGCAAAGACTAGTTATGGTTCCTAACAGGTTTATAAACATAGCAAAGGATTTTGCATCTGTGTCTAGTTAACCCATTAGATGTATATTAACTGTTAATATATTTATCTGTGTTGTCTTTGAACCTGAGTAATGACTTAATCTCTTGGAACTTTTCAATAATCAGAAATTTCCTGATAAATTTCCTCTGCATAGTTGTAAGAAGACAATAATACAATGAGTAAACCTCTGTATAGACCGTGGTAAAGACACTTAGATAGTTAATATTCAGTGTACATCTGATCCATCATGGTGGTACTGCACTTCCCTTTAACTAGCTAGTCAACATACTGGCTTTGATATCTTATGCGTGACTTCATTTGACAAAAGCGGGCTTCTTATACTAGAAGAGCACATGACTTAATATTTTGGAATTACCTCATGTAGATTCTAAATGGTATTCATAATTAAAACTCAGAGTCAGGGCCGGGCAGTGGTGGCGCACGCCTTTAATCCCAGCACTCAAGAGGCAGAGGCAGGCGGATCTCTGTGAGTTCGAGACCATCCTGGTCTACAAGAGCTAGCTCCAGGTCAGGCTCTAAAGCTGCAGAGAAACCCTGTCTCGAAAAACCAAAAAAAAAAAAAAAAAAAAAAAAAAAAACTCAGAGTCAGCTATAAGGGGGTGAAAGCTGAAGGATCAGAGAAGAAGAGCAGAAGAGCAGCCAAACTAGAGTTCTTACCTCTACCAATGCTCAGATCAAAGGGGTGATCCTGTTCTTAGAAGGCTTCAGTCACGCTGAGCTCCTGTCTCCTCCCACCTTACATTCCTCTCTCTGCCCAGCTATATCACTTCTGTCTCCACCTGGGATTAATGGCATGTAATCCCAAATGCGGGATCACCTTTGGATGAGCTCTGTTTCTCTTTTAGACCAGATCAAATTCCTGTAGCCTAGGATGGACTTGAATGAGCAGATCCTTCCTTCTGCTTCTGTCTCCTGAGTGCTGAGATCAAAGGTGTGTGCTGGCAGCCTCTGTGGCTAGCTAGTGTGGCTAGCTCTGTGCTCCGATCCTCAAGCAAGCTTTGTTTGTTAGATCAGAAACAAAACATCACCACAATCCCCAAACAGTGGTATATAATTCAGTGAAGAGATTGTGAGGCTCTTCAGCAGAACGGCTACCCCAGTGTAGCAAGAGTTTCCTATTGACCATAACCCTCTAAAGTGATTTCAGTAAGGCAAAGGTGAAAGTATTGATTTTGAGTGAAGATCCAGAATATTCTCATGGGACAAATCTAAGCCTTGGATATTTTTTAAAAGTGAATTCAATGTCCATGGAGATGTCCCCAGCTAGATCCTTGGGCAGCTGAGGAGAGGGAGCCTGAAATGGCCCTTTCCTATAGCCATACTGATAAATATCTTGCATATTACCATAGAACCTTCATCTGGTGATGGATGAAGCTAGAGACAGAGACCCACATTGGAGCACTGGACTGAGCTCCCAAGGTCCAAATGAGGAGCAGAAGGAGGGAGAACAAGAGCAAGGAAGTCAAGACAGCAAGGGATGCTCTCACCCACTGAGACAGTGGGGCTGATCACCAAGGCCAGCAAAACTGGGACTGATATAGAATGTGATCAAACCGGACTCTCTGAACGTGGCAGACAAGGAGGACTGACTGAGAAGCCAAGGACATTGGCACTGGGTTTTGATCCTACTGCGTGTACTGGCTTTGTGGGAGCCTAGTCTGTTTGGATGCTCACCTTCCTAGACCTGGATGGAGGTGGGGAGGACCTTGGACTTCCCACAGGGCAGGGAACCTTGACTGCTCTTTGGACTGAAGAGGGAGGGGGAGGGGGAGAGAAATGGGAGGAGGGGAGGAGGTGGAAATTTTTAATTAAAAATAAATAAAAAATAAATAAAAACAAGAAAAAAGTGAGTTCAAATAACAGGAGTGCTTGAGGTTAAAGAACTCCCACTGGACAGTAGCTGCCAGGACATTGAGAAAGAAGTTCCCACAGGATTTCCTGGAGCTGTGTTGTGCAACTCAGTATGTGAGGAGAGAGAAAAGGAGAATTTGTACTTTTTCCATGCCTCCCCTAGAAGTATTCCTCTGAGGAAATCATGAGGGAGTTGGAGGGAATAAGAGCGTGTGGGTCTAGCTACTGGTAAGCCTTCTCAAAACCCAAAAGAATAACAGTAACTCCCTGTAGAATAAAAGGCATCTCTGGCTAGCTTGAGCCCTTGATACACCTTAGCTCATTTGGATTCCTTTGGACAGCAAACTGCCTAAACTGGCTAAGAAGTCACACTGTATGTACCATGCATTTTATCCTCATGGCCTCCATCCCCCACCACTACCAAACTGTGGACTGCAAGGCATGCTTAATGCAGATACTAATGCTCTTAGCCTCAGTTTCAGAAGCACTCAGGGCGCATGGGCAAACCTTGTGTACTGCTTGTCTCACCTCAAAAGCAGCCATGAGTAAGATTCCCTGCACCTAGAACGAAAAGGTGGTAAGAATACCACAGGGAGCAATGCCAGTGGGGGGGGGAGGTGTCCGGCAGATATAGCTGATTGCCTGCTTCTCTCAAGCATACTGTGACCCTGTAGTTTCATCAAAACTTTGCCACCTTTCTTTGGTTGTCTCAAAGTATACTTTTCTGTCCTTATGGTGCAATTGGACTACAGCCCCTCCACAGGATCTAGGACTAGGTTGAGCCCATTGTAATCAGTAGCAGTAAGGCATAGATGAACGCATTCCTTCAGAGAAACCATAGGAAAGAGGTGATAAGGGTCAGTGGAGACAGTGAGCTATCAGATGAACCAAAAAGCGTAAAAGAATCTCTTCCTCTTCTGTCTTCTTTCTTTTCTCTTTAGATTGACCCTCATTTTTGGAGCTCTAGTATGAGTGGTTGCCTGAGAAGGAACTGAGATCTTCTCGAATGTGTGAGGTGGGTTTCCTTCCCGAGATGCTCTAGTAAGCTTCAGGGAATCATGAAGGATGAGATGGGAATATCCCACTATTTAGACTTGCCAGCAAGAGAACTTAAGGGAGAAGAGGAAAGGAAGGTAGATGGAAGATACAGTATATAGATCAGAGAACATGAGTTTTCTCTTAACAAAGTCCCATCTAATTGAGCAGATTAGAGGACATTTGGAGGTGGGTTCTAAACTGTGGGTTGTATTGATCTTTTCACTAAACGTGGTTTGCTGTCATCCAAGAATCTTCTTATTTATCCGCTTCTGGGTGGCCATTTCCCTCTCCCCAACTTTCTCTTACAGTCATGTGAGATGCAATTTGGGGGAAAATCATCATTCTGCTACTGTACCCCAACTCCTTTGCTTTGGTGGTTACAAAAGCTCAATTACTTGACTCCATACAGGCCAGTCACAGAATCCAAAAACATGTGTCAGCAGTTTCCACGAAACAGACCAAATCTACTAACAGCCTTCCCTGGACTTTTTGAGCTGAATCCACAAATGATTGGATTTTCTTTCTGGCTCACAAGCTGGGAGGTGAAGACCAAGTCCTTCAGGCACCAAGATTATATGGCTCTATTTTTCTTTAAAAAAAATATATATATATATATATATATATATATATATATATACAAATTCAATGTGTTTAGTCCATTTAGTGTTACTTGTATGCATAAGATTTTTATGGCTGACTAATTGGTATTAGATAACCAATCAGGGAATTCACTCCTGAGGAAGACTATTTCTCCCATTCTCAGCATTCATTGGTTGCAGATAGTTCTTTGACTAGGATCAGAATCCCATGAGATTTCTCCCCTTTCCATGATAGCATGTCTAATGATGTTATATTTGTCCAGACAATGTGTAAGCAGCTATATTGTTGAAGTATCATGAATGAAGCTTCCAGCAAGTGCTGGATACCACACGATCACTTATTCTCTCCATCTTGATTGGTTGTGGTTTTCTATAATGGTCTCCTGTTGCAAAGAAAAATTTCCTTGATAAGAGATGAGAACTACCCTCATCTCTGAGTATGCTTAGTAACGTGACAGTTGTAGATTCTCTTCTACGACCCATGACCTCACTTGTCTTGTTGGCTGTTTCTAGTACCAGGCATGAAATGCCTCCTATTGAGTGAGCCTCAAGTCCAATTGGATAGCTGTTGGGTACCACCAAGATATGAGTGCCACTCTTGTACCTTTAGGGATATCTTGCCATGCTAGTCATTGTGGTTCATGGGCTCACACTTGGGTAGAACTTGTTTGCTGCTCTCCATGGGAAGCTTTCATAACACCTTCCAGTATTAAAATAAGTGTCCCTTGAACATAAACACTGCAACCAACACTCTTTTCAAGCAATGAAGGAGCAAATAGCATACAGTGTGAGTGTGCTGGGAAAAAAACTCATGATTCGTATCTTGGGCAGGAAGAAGCAGGAATGCATAACATTTCACCATGCTACTTAGAATGGTGTATAATTTAAAACATACAAATTGTTTATCTATGGAATTTCCCATTTAATATTTTTGGACCTTGAATGACCACAAGTAACTGAAGCCACAGAAAGTAAAGATATGGATATAATGCACTATCTTCCTTCCCAGTTATTCACTCGAACCTTCCTTTTCCCTGCCTCCTGTAATGATTACTAATGTTTAGTTGAACTTCACTTAAAATTGCACAATTGGGCACAGTGTAAAATAGTGAGTGTACAAAATGAGAGGACCATGGAGAAAATGATTGGTTCCCTATGTATGCTATACACAGCTAAGATTTGAAGAGGGAAAAATATAATAAGGCGTACCAAAGTAGTCAAGTCATCCGATAAATAGGTATAATTCATATTTCTTAGGAAGAAAGAAGCTTTGTAGACCTTCCCATTCAAGGGGCCCTACTTATCTATACAATTTAAAGATACAAAAAATTGCAAATTGATAAGCTTCAGAAACCAATACCCACATCTCAGATGCTGACACCACCATACATTTGTTTAGAAAAGATTTTATGTGTGCAATTACGATTATTTAACATGAATTCTCCCCACCATCTTCTAAATAAAAACAGTCTGGTGGAGTAAGTGCTACAAAATACAAAACATAAAAAAAAAATCAAATGTGAGAAAAGATGGAGGGAATGAGGTGGTGGTGTCTTTACTGCAGAGCTTTGCAGAATTCCCCATACAGAAATCCATGCTAAAACCTCCACTGAGAGATAACATTTGCCAGACTTGGTTTGTTAAGAAATTCTTTTTCATTTGGTATCTTGTGAAACTGGAATTTCCTTCCTTACATGTTCTACATTCCCCCACTCAACCAAATTCAGGTGGAAAATATTTGGAAAATAAATGAGTCTGTACTGAATCTGGACGACTTAGTTTTCTTGTCGTGATTCCCTAACTAGTGCATGGTAGCTGCTATTGACACAACATTCACACTGTGTTATGTGCTAGTGGCCATGCCTGAGCAGAGATGTGCTTTGTTCCAGACCACTACAATAGAACATCCCACAATAAAGTGATCCATGTCTCTTGGCTTCTCCATGCATGTAAGAGCTATCTTATGTAAACCGTAGTCTATGAAATATGCATTATATCTAAAGTACACATAACTTTAAAATACTTTATTGCAAAACATTCTAACAATTATTTCAACCATTAATGGGTTGGAAATAATTGTCCTAGTGGGAGGTCCTTACTGATAGTTGCTAACTGATCATGGTGGAGATTGTTGAAGATGAAACTGATTGTAGAAATTTCTTCAAGTAAGACAACAGTGACGTTTTCCATATTGCTTGACTCGGTCAGGTTCATGAGCGATTTCTCTGTAACACGCAATGCTGGTTCATAGCATCTCACCCGCTCTGGGACCATTCACGAAACTGGAATTATATGTAGCTTTTGCACTTTATCAACTGAGTTTATTCTTTGTGACCATTTCAACCATGTTCACAGCATCTTCACTAGCAGTAAATATTACCCCAAGAACAAGCCTACCATCCTTGATCATCCATCCTTCTCATCTGTCTATGCCCCATAATAAAGTTGCGGCAATATAGCCACATTTACAGGCTCCTCTTCTGATTCTGGTTCTCACTATTTCTACATCTGCAATTGTCGTTGCACTGAAGCCTGGAGCTTCTGGGAATCATCTGGGAAGAGTGCAATAAACTCCTTCCACTATCCCGCTGAGGTTATTTTGACCTCCCATATCCTTAAGTTGGGGTTACTTTGACATCCTCCTCACAAACATCCTTACTGACATCCAGAATAAGATAGTAAAATTTCTCTAGAAGATTTTTGTTCTGTACAGGGCCATCTCATGACTCCATGTATATCGCAGTGACAGCTTTAGAAATGTTGCTGAAACAATGAGACTTAAAAGTTAAAATTCTTCCTTGGTCCATGAACTGCAGAATGGGTAACACGCTCACAAGCACGGAACACTCTCAGTGTATCTCGCTGTGTATGATCACCACAGCTCTTGAGGGACCAGGTGTGTTGCCAGTGAGGAGTGATGTTTTTGGGTGATTGTTTTTATTTCTCAGGAATAGCTCTACAGGGTGTTTACAGTATTAAGGAAGTCGTATTTTAAACAGATGTGCGTTATCTAGATTCTGTTGGCCCACAGAGCTCTAGGCTTTTCAGAATGGTAAATGAACGCAGATAAATGTTTCAATCTTAAGTCAGCAGCTGCATTACCCCCATAACAAAAGTATTATCTGTTCTGAAGTTTCTAAGCCAAGCATTTAGTTTCTCCCATCTCTGCCTCTTCGAGTCCTTGATGACATCTTTCTGTATTTTGTGTGTGTGTGTGTGTGTGTGTGTGTGTGTGTGTGTGTGTGTGGAAAATCTGTTGCTACCATAGCCACTTACATCAGTTAGCTTGTGTGGTGTACTCAAGCTACTGCAGCTTACACAGGATTACCTTCTGCTTGGACTTGTTCTTAGTGATATAGAGAGATTGTCTACTCTTAAGCCTCATAAGCCAACCTCTTAGAAGTTGCAAACTTTCTTTCCGTGGCTTCCTCAGTTCTCTGAGACTTGGCCTTGGCCTGAAGGTCCCCCTCTGCAAACTAGCTTTTATGGAACCAGAAGGCACCATGCAAGCTTCCAAAGGAGGTAAGCTATGACTACTATAAACCTCAGCAACCCGAATACCACAATAACCCTAACATGCAACAGTGCCATGCATATCTTGGCAGTAACCATCAGCTCCCTAAACTGAACTTAAGTCCATTCAACAAGAAAGAAACCATCCCTGATATTGGATTCAGCTAACTACCTAGGGTTAATAAAGTTATGGATGTTGGAGAACTACAATTCATATTTTACCAAACCATCACAATTCTTAGCTACATTCTGAGTATTTATCCTTTTACCCACAACGATGTGTAGGTCTTACCCCTCATCAAAGAAATTTCTCTTTACATTAGATGCAGACCATTACAAAAAATAAAGAAACACACCTAACCAAAATGCAGAGAACAAGAGATCCTGTGGTGTTCATTCACAACTGATAAAACCGCAACACAGCTCCTGCAGCTGAGTCTCAGGGATCACCGTGGAAGAAGGGATGGTAAGACTGTAAGAACCAGAGAAACGGGAGTTTTCTGTAAGACTGTATTTCTAGAAATTTCGGAGATGCTACACCCGTGAAGTTTCATCACCATGGCTACCTAAACAAGACCAGAACAACAATGACACCAATGGACATGGTAGCATGGAAAGAGGGAAGCTTGCAGGGTCCAAATTCTAGAGAAAGAACTATGCACAGCTGGGGACTGCTGAGAGTAGGAGAAATGATCTCCCACTGGGAAAAGCCCCAACTCGTTATCTATACCAGGTGGTCAGCTCTGAGATTATATACATATAGTTAACATATAGTTAACATTATATGGAGTGAGAGGATTGTATTTATGTATTTAGGAATCTGCGTGCATGTGTGTGTGTGTGTGTGTGTGTGTGTGTGTGTGTGTGTGTGTAAAACACTAAAAATAATTAATGTAAAAGAGGCCATGGATTTGAGAGAGGGCAAGGTAAGGGATTGGAGGGTGGAAAGGGAAAGGGGAAATGATGTAATGATACTGTAGTTTCAAAAATAGCAAAGGCACTTAAACAAACATATCAACCATATACATGGCTTTAATGTTTTAACCAAATATTAAATTCAGATCATTTATTTGTAGGTAACAGCAAATGACCACTTTAGACCATTGAAATCATTTCTCATGGCGTTTTTATGTAATCATGCAGTTACAGCACATAATAACAAGGGTGTAAGAATGCAATATAAAGCCTGTAGCTAGGCATTTAAAATAAAAGCTCCTCAAACAAGTTACAAATGTTGTTACAAACAAAAGTTCCAGGAAAAAAATGGGAGAAATTAAAACTTCATTATCGACATTCTAATACCAAATGACATGTGACCTACTGTGCAGCAAGCGGTTATATATTAAATGTCTGTATCCCATGATCTAAGACTAAATGCATCTTACATTCAAGTTAAGATTCTTCAGCACCGTCTCAGCCTGAAAGCTAAATAAAATCTGTTTTCAAAATGGCCTACACCTTTGGAAATCTGAGAATAAAATATAAATGGTTGATTTTTAAAATTGTGTATGTAAATTCAAATATGAAGCATACATAAAGGGGGTAATTTTATTACTCATATTGTACTATGAGTAAAATGATTTCTAAAATATTTCCTGACTAAGAATTTAGTATTTTCATACAGTCTGGTGAAGATTAATGATCAGAAGTGGAAAACTTTTAGTGAACTACATATCCTCTAAATTCTGAATATAAAGAAGATTTTCTGGAACTAGGCAACATATACCATGGTCCCACTGGAGATGGGATCTGTGATCTCAATATCATGATATTACTTAAATGGCAAAGAGTTGACTCAACTATGTTGTTTCTTATTTTTTATTAATGTAAAAACACGTTTCTTTTCAGTCTTTTGTGTTCCTTCTGTCATTCTCATTTCTTATCTTTGTAAATTTAGAGTTTAGTAGACTAGCTTGTAATTTTTATCATTATTCTTAACAAACTAATTATCAATAAACTTAGTGGTCATTTAGAGAACAGACACCCAAGGGTTAATTATATGAAGGGTTGTGTTGGTACTTACAAATCATTCTGATGCATTTTAAAATTGAGGAAAGGAAAGAAATGTTTAGGAATAAACAGCTTCTTAATTGAAAGAAAATCAACCAAAAAGCCCAAATTACATTTAAAAGGCAGACATTTCATGGGTTTGAACATATTTTAATTACTAGAAATACATACATGTATACAATTAATAATTTTTAACTTATGTTTTGAAAAATAAAGTATGGCCATGACAAATAGCAGTGTTTAAATTTTAAATTCTATAGACATATTTTTAACAGCTAAAAATGAAATAAGTTGAGCCTAATTTTCATACTTAGTAAGGTTAGGGACAGTCTTTGTTTTCAAATGTCTATTAGGTAACTGCTTGGCTTATCCTGTCCCTCCCCTGACGATGACTAAGAGATAAAGGTCTCGTTGAAATTATTGTCCTAAATATCTAAAAGTCATATTATTAGCCTACTTCCTTATAGAGTTAAGAACCTTGGTGAGACGAGATCTTAAATCTCTGCATGCCAGTCTGGTTCAGTATTGATACTGACAGTAGTTTTTGTTTTGTTTTTAAAAGCACGCATATTAAAATATCTCTATCAGAATGATTATAATTTGAAAGGATCATTCTACAGTATTAAAACTGAAAGGCAATTTAAGGCAAAGAGGTACATCAAAGAAGCAATCCCATTGATCAGATACCAGCTCAATCCAAGTTCTGTCTTTATATGCTTATGGGTAAGTGTGTACTCAGGCGGATAAGGATCATGTGTACCGCGCTATCCGCTCTTGGCAACTGCCCATCTCTGGCCCCGCTCACCTGCTCCTGCAGCGGTGAGTACAGTATGGTGATTAGTAATGGTTACCCTTACAACTCTGCGACATAGAAGACAGGATTCCAGCTCATTGAGAAAGGTCTGCCTGACACATTCCGGCATAGGAGCTACCTTACTTGAGATTTTAATGCTGGTTAATGAAGGAAAACTTCATCTTAAGCACCAGGAACTTAAAAGTCTAACTTGAATTTTTTTTCTGCACCTTCTGAATGAAAGAGTTTCCAAATTCAACTGCTGCACAGTTTCACAGTTTGAAGTAAGGTCACAGCGGTCTCATGGTGGTGCACAGTCCTTGTTTCGCAGAGAGTACCTTTGTTTCTCTTGTTTCTTTCCGCCAGCCTCTCAAGTATGCAATGTTATGTGCTTCGCTAATTCAGAGTGTCTTTTGTAAATACACAGAAACATGTACGGCCAATTCCTAAAGAATCTAGGATGATGGTCCTGTGTTTCACACACTAGGTCAGCTATTAGGAACAATTTCATTTTTTAGCATTCCCCTTAATAACTGAACATTTTAGAAGAATACTAGAGTTTGAAAAACATCCAAAAAAAAAAGGTTTTCCAGTATATTTTTTTACAGTATTTTAAAGGTGGTTGTGGTGTTAGAGACTCATTGTATAATTTCTATAATTTCTATGTCAGCAGTGACTTAATTTTGGCCAACAGTAAAATTTGCTGCAGGGTATATCAGCTCTACATTCATCACACATCATCGAAATGATTTCCCTATGTCGCTAATCCCCACAATGATCATGTGAAGATTGCCACATTAGACATTTCCGCCCACAGAAAGATTAAGTGTAGAGGGGAATATCAGCAAATACCGGCGAGGAATTTGAAATTATCTACTTCATTCCAAAACAGAAGTTGACTCAAGTCAGAGTAAAATTAAGCACTTAACAGAAGGGAAATTATCTAGTAATTTGAAAATGCAAACATAATTTTATATAGGGATGTAACTATCTTAATACACATATATTGCCATCTCTCTGCTATAATTTCTCATGACAACCATTATGTATTTGACCTTTCTTCAGCACCAAATGTATCCATTCCTGCTTACACAGTAGGAATATCATCTTTAAGTCAATCTATATTGAGTCAAATGTAACCCCATCATTTTTGCTTCACTGGTTCCTGCACTTTAGAAAATAATCGCTTCAAATTATGGCTTGTTTATTAAAATGCCATTTTCCCTTTTGCACTATAATTTCAAAAGAAAATTAGAAATCTGGGGTTCTTGGAAAGAGCCACATAGGCACCTAAAAAATTGAAACACAGTTAATTCACATAGAACATGAATAAGTATTTAAAATTCCCCAAATAATGCTGATTTGAATGTTCAAGATCCAGTTATGCTAGTTGTTGTTAGAGAGTCCGAACAAAACTTCCTTTGTTGTTTGCCTTTTAAAATATATAAGTCCATCCTACTAAAGCTAACCTATGTTTTTCATATTTCCAAACACCAGGCACTGCTTTATCCAATGGGAGTTGGGCTTGCTTTCTAATACCTGTATTAAGAGAGCACATGAAACAAGTCATTAGCGGGATAACATCATGAATGAGCATAACAAATAAGATTTTAGTAGGCCTTTTCAAAACTTGATGTAGCAATTTTCCTCTGCCTCAGCAATAATCATCTTGCAAACTTATGTTTGGAACGTGATTTAACAGTGATTGGAGGAAAGGAATAGATAATCTGTCAGTAGTATGGAGTACATGTCTGATGTCCACAGTCTGGATGTTTAAAAGGCAAAACAAACAGCAAAATTGAAAGAAGGAAAAGACAAGCGGGAGTTGTAGAACCAGCACCAAAGCAGGTGAGCTTATTCCAGGGGGCAAGAGTGGCTCAACAGTCAGGAGGAGAAGTCATGGCTTCTGCACCATCTTGCATTTTTACTTTTTTGCCTGCTTCTGGGTACAGAACAGTGCATTAATGGGTAGAGAGAGGAACAAAACCATGAACAGGTATTGTCATGTTGAAATGCTGACCACTGGTCCTTGTATAAGGAAAAACACACTTGCATTCAAATCATAAGCCGCCAATTTCTAAACTGCAATTTCTGTGAAGAGAAAGCCCAGACATGTAGCATGGCAGAAGTAAAAAGGGCCCAAGTCATCTAGGAAGACTGAGGGAAAGAGACTACACGAAGGAAACATACCAGACTATTGGGTGGATTTGACATCCCACCAGAATGGTTTCAAATGTATGACTGTCATGACAGCTAATAGTGACATGTCATGAGAGTTAGGGAAGGACGGCAATAATGACAGCATGAGGTCACACTCTTCACCATCACACTGCCCACATGGCTTTATGTGCATTTTACTCCCTGCTCAAAAATTGTCGGATAGTTTCATGGTCTCCAGAGAGAAGGTCAAAATTCCTAGCTCGTTCTTCACTTGTCCTTTTGAACGGATCACAGTTGACAACCCCAACTGGAAGGTGTCTTTGCAAACATTGCCTGCAATCACTTCCGCGAGGAAGTTGTCTGTGACTCAGATGCCTCCAGACATGCCCTTCCTCAGATTTGCTTTGGTAGTTCTGAGTCCTCAAGGCCAATTTCAAATATTGTTCTAGTCATTTCTATATTTCTGGCGAGACGAAGTAATTCATGAATGAAGGGTTGAGTGGGACACTGTAGGCGCCAGGCCTCTGCCTGGCCATGGATATATAGTGTGAACAATTAGACCCCAGGCATTTGGGGCAAGGAAGGATACAACATTAAAGAAATTTATGTGGACTACTCAGAAATTGCTATGGTAAGTCTACAACGTAACCACTTATCCTAATATTGCTCCCTAATACCAGGTTAGAACCTTAAATATACAGTGCACAGTGAGAGTAAGTATGCAAATGGAGAATGAGTTATTAAGAAATATAAAACTTAAATGAATCAACTACACATTAATTTTTATGGTAAATTATTTTAGATGATGAGAAAAACTGCATGTTTGGTGGAACAATGACCCAGGTAAGCTTTCTGTGCTGTGGACATATTCAGAAGAGTGTAATTACTGTCATGAGCCTCATTTACTTCTAATAATACGATAATGCTTGCAAAGTACAGAGTGACTCTGTTCCTTTATGTAAGAAAAGGGTCCTGCATGAGGTAAAATGGTACCTTTAAGCTACCAGTATCTCTGCATTATCAGTGCAAAGATGATGTGTGTTCAGTTTCTCCCATAGTCTTCTCACAGTTTGGAAGGCACAACTAGCATAACATGAAGCAAGCAAAGCTTTAAAGGAGTCAGGCAAAACAGGTAGCAAACAGGCAAACTTACTCTACATTCTTCTTCACTAAAGAACTTCTGCTTAATACTTATGGGCTGAGATTCCTTCTAAAATTCTGAAACTGTTTTCAGGACTAAGGGATTTATGGAAGGAACGAACACACACACACACACACACCCCACACACATTTTGCAACCAGTACATGAAAGTGTACCTTGGAAAACGCTTTGAATTTCTTTGCATCCCCATCAGGGAGCATAGAGGAAAGAGAGGAAAGCCCATAGGTGTGGCTCCTACAAGCTCACTTGCAGTGATGAGACAAGCAGGCCTGCTTTTTGTCCCACCCAGCTCCCGCACGGCTAGCTTAGCCCCAAAATAATTACATGGAAACTGTATTTATTTAAACACTGCCTGGCCCATTAGCTCTAGCCTCTTACTGGCTAACACACATATCTTGATTAACCCATTTCTATTAATATGTGTAGCACCACAAGGTGGTGGCTTCCGGGAAGACTCTAACCTACTCCATCTTGGGCCAGAGCTTCATGGCGACTGCCTCACTGCCTTCTTCCTCCCAGAATTCTGTCTTCCCCGCCTACCTATGTTCTGACCTATCAGGCCAAGCAGTTTTCTTTATTAATTAACCAATAAAAGCAACAGATAGATTTTAAAAAAAATCCCTCCCACATCACTCACTTACACTGTTTAATGAGCAATTTGTTGGACTGGACCACAATAGAACTTGGAAGGTAAATACCGCATCTTTCCAGGTCAACACTATATAAGCTACAGTATGGGTAAAGCATCACTGCATCCTCTTTCTCTAGTATTATAAAAAATAATAACATGTATCCTATAATTAATTATTGCTTTGCTTTCCTTACAAAAAAAGCTATAGTAGTAGAAGCAAACACTGGTGCTGTATAAATTAAGGTGACAAAACTTAAAAGCCTTTCCCAGTCTTTTGGTAATATTAACTACAAAGCTCCTTGTAAAAGAAATTACCTAGCTTGCCAAATAATACTCACGGTGAAATTGTGCAGCCTGAGGCATAAGCATGGTGTCCTGTGTAGCGAATATCACAGCGTACAACATTGTTACTGTAGTCTGATTCAGGCACCAGGTAGCTGGGGTTTACACTGACCTGGACAACAAAAAGAATTGTGAGCTGGGTGGCGATGGTGGCGCACGCCTTTAATCCCAGCACTTGGGAGGCAGAGGCAGGTGGATCTCAGTGAGTTCGAGGTCAGCCTGGTCTACAGAGAAAGTTCCAGGATAGCAGGGACTGTTACACAGAGAAACCCTGTCTCAAACAAACAAACAAAAAATACCATGATGAAAGATTTCTTATTCACCGTGTACTGTTATTCCCTCCTACTTCTAGAGATGCCAAAGTGAAACTGCTAACGAGGGACTCAGCTAAATCAAGCAAGAAAAATAGTTTACTTTAAGTATAGTTGAACACTGTATACATTACGAAGGAAGTTGTGTAAATTTCTCTGAGGTCTTCTTAAAAACATCGCACTCTGGGTTCCTTAAAAATTGTTTTGAAGGGTGTTTGATTACTTTCAAGACCACAATTATTTAATATTTGAAACCAGAAAAAGGGAGTGTATTGAATGGTCATGGTCAATTACATGTGTTCAAAGCCCCTACCTTTAGAATATAGTTTCCAGGTTGGACGTCTGTGATATCAATCCACTGGCAGTCTATGTCTGCCGCATAGGTATCGTAACATCCTGGACTCAGTCCCTGAAATCAGCAAAATTGTAAAAATTATATTATAGTGTATGGCTAGACCAAGCTAAAACAAACATATGAATGGTAAATTAGAATAATTTGACATAAAAATCATACTTCTGTTTCATCTCCATTGAGAACCACATATTACCCAGTCTTATAATATCTGAGGCTTTATAGGGACTGCAGTATGAAGTAGCGAGCCTTACTTCATAAGTCACCAGTGGAAAACAGTCTTATGCAACAAAATAGGCCTCCACCACAATTCAAGTTATCACACCGGGAATAAAGGTCTCATAGTGACTTAGTTCCAATATTCTATCAGAGAATTCCCCTGCGATGACCTTTGTGTATTCCAGTTGTCTATGGACTTTTGTCATGTTTAGTTTTATAGTTAGTATTCATCCATTTCTGCTGTATCTTATAATCATATTACAGAAACACCTCAAGGGTAGAGTCTAGTTGTATCCTTGAGTAACTAACATTTATTATTATTTTGTGCCAGAACTGTTTTAAACATATTACATGAAGCCAGTTCTCACAACTGCATGAAACAGGTGTATTACTATCTCCATTTTATTTTATTGATAAGGAAACTGAGGCACACTAAGGTCAAATAGCTTATTCCAGGGCAAACAGCTAGGGATTGACTGAGTTGGTTTCAAGATTATATAAACAGGGTCTAGGGTACCATTTCTCAGTTACGACATTCCCACTATCAAATAATCAGTGAAATCTTTGTGGAGTCAGAAGTATGGGTATATTCCCAAACTGGTCAATACTGCACTCTTCCGCATGCTAAAACATTCACACCAACAAGACATCGTTTGTCTCATAAGGCTACCAGGAGAAAAACCCAAGAACATACGGTCCTTGCTCTTGTGAAGCTGAAGAAATTTTTTTTCTATCGGGGGAGACAGATATCTTTTTACTTTCCTATTTCCTCATTAGAACTTTTAACATTAAGGTTATCAGTATTTTCATTCTGATAATCTACAGTTGATTAAAAAGTGTATGTTGCAGTCACTTGAGCTCAGCAGTGTCGTTTAAAATCATCTCTCAAGTTTGCTTTGGTGCTTCAGGTCATTTTGGTCAACAAAGATAACAAAAGCCTCCCAACGTGCTTTAGGGATGTGGGCTTGGCTACAGCTGGATTTGGGAAGAGTGAGCAATTTTGCTAACCGTAGTGCAGGACAGCATAGACAGACCAACTCGAGATTGCTCGAGCCATAGGAGTGAGAGCGATGGTTGCCTGGGCTCCCACCTTGATCCATTCTCGTTGTATGTGTTAGATAGGAAATACAAGAGGAGGAACTTCTGGTTCCGCCACACCCTTCTCTGATTCTGGCACCTTACACACTACGTGAGTATGAACTGCTGCCACCACCATTACTACTATTTCACACGTGACTCTCTGAATTACCCATCAAAAATAGGTGTAAGGAATAAGTAATGCTCCGTTTTCAAGTGAATACAAGTGTTTCAGAAGTGTTGAAGTTATCGCTGTTTGCGTACACCTTTAATTCCCATTTTTCAGAATGCTGAGGCAGGGGACCAATTTAAGTCCATGAATTTGACACTGGTCTCGGTCACACAATCTTAAAGCACTACGTGTTGTGTGTAAGCATAAATTGCTGATGGTGTTACTCTATGATTCACCAACTTACAGAACTTAATTGAAGTTCTGTGAACTTAATTGAACTTGCAAATAAATGCCTGAAGTTACCCTGGCCATTGAGCAAGTAGACAGTTCAGTATTCAAAGTCAAATATAAAACTAAATTGAAAGTATAACTTCATTCTAGACTATCTAAATTCATTATTTGGTTCCAGCAAAACATAACTGTTTGCTACTTTTGGTCAATGAGTATGATGTGTCTATTTTTAATTGTGCATGAATTTAGTGTGTACATTTATAATTTTAGAACATGTGGTTTTTATATATAACATATAGGCATAAGATATACCTAGTTATATACATAAACATTAATGAACATGAAACTAGTATAACAAAACTAATAAAAGTCAATGTTAGGGATCTGTGTGAATGTATTTTTTTGAGAAAAAAAACTGAAATATATACATCACTTACAATGCAAAACCTTGTTTTAAAAATTAAGACTTGTATAGAGAAGGATGCACATAAAAAGAGTAAGATGTAAGATTATGCCAGAGAATGGGGGAGTTTATGGGACTGAAATATGTACAACCCCCCCCCAAGTGTTCCATCTTAGGATACAGTGACCGACGTGTTATTTTCTGAATAGGGAAAATAAGTGCCCCAGATCCTCTCCTGGTGATCACAGAATAAGAAGGCAATCTCTGGATGGGTACATGCTTAATATATGGGTGGCTTACATCTTTCACTTAAAGCATATGTCTTGCCCCTCCCAACCTATGTTAAATATAACTGCTTCCCTTTCTGACCACTTTGATGAGCTAAGCTCAGAGGAAAGAAGTATGGTCCACGCATGTAGGTCACTGAAAAGCTTCTGGCCACAACCTTGGAATCTGCTCCCCAAGATGACAACTGCTGATGTCTTTGTGCCCTGAGTAATGTACATTCCTGAGTTACTTGCCAAGAGCTGGGCTGGAGTAAAATTATAATGTCCTTTTACAAATTAGGGTTTTGGATGGAAGTACTGACATAGTTTTTAACCGACACAGATTTTCCAATTCTCAAGCATACAATAGTGTTTAGCTCAGCACTATTAAAAACAAATCCATCCAGAGGACATCTGACATTAATTACACTGAAGGTTTAAATATACATGTGTGGAGAAAGAAATGTGTTCTTTCTCTTCTCATTTGCATTATTGAAAGTGATGCTGTTTCAAGTATTTTTAAGAAACTGACTTGGACTTTTTGTTCTAACTTTAGGCACTATTCCATGTTAAGCCTGAAGGTGGAAAACAAAATGCTTTTGCAGGTGAGAAAACAATTGTACATTGCCAACAGTTATTTATAGCCAATTACAGAATGCAGAATGAAGGCAGATGTTTCAAGTTGTTCATATGTATCCAGAGAGTAAACCACTTTCCATTGTGTAGCAAGGATCCACATCGACCTTCTGTGATCACCAGCAGGGGCTGCAGGCACACCTGGAACCACTTTAAAAGCAATTTGCACCACCCAGTCCTTTGCCTTTTCCCAATTGCTTTCCACGTTGATAAGATAACCTCAAAATGAAACAAAGGCTTGAAAAAAGAAGGTGGGGGGAGGGAAGAAAATAGCAGAAGACATTGTCTTCGTCATCTCTGGATATCTGTGGGTTCTTGATGTCGGAGCGCCAGCCTACCTGAGTGTGTGCAGTGCACGCAAAGCGCCTATGGTACCCGTAGTCACAGGATGTGTCCTCGAGACAGAAGCTTGCTTTGTGGCCTTCAGCCACTCTCCTCTGTGTGTTGGCATCAAGCAGGTCGTAATGGCTGAATTCATCCATGCTGTGGTAATGTCTAATGTCCCACACAACAATAAGACAACAGTCAGTGACACAGAGAGAAAATAACGAGGACAGTGAGTGACCACCGTGTCTCCTAGATTCGATGGTGTTGTGCTCACAAATTCAAACAGGGCAAGTTTATCTTCTTGTCTTTTAATTTCTTAAAGGTTTATTTGTGTGTGTGAATGTTTTGCTTATAAGTTATATGTGCACCATGCACATGCCCAGTGCCCAAGGTCAGAAGAGGGTATTGAATCCTCTGGAACTGGAGATGAGATATGGGCAGTTATGAACCACCATGTGGGCACTGGGAATCGAACCTGAGTCTTCTGCAAGAGCAGCAAGTGCTCTTAACACTAAGTCATCTTTCCAGTCCAAACCTTCCTCCCTCTTTCTAAAGTAGCTCTGGCTGTCCTGGAACTTACTCTGTAGAACATGCTGGCTTGAATTCAGAGATCTACGTGCCTCTGCCTCCTAAGTTCTTGGAGTAATGGCATGTGCCACCATGCCTAGCTACCAAGTTCATCTTCTTGAAGGGATATTCATGATAGATGCTTTTGCTTTTCCAAGGACATAAATGAATCCAAACTGCAGGCTTTTAACTTTACTTCTTGGTAAGGACAGAGTATCTGTTTCTTTACATAGGGATTTATCTTTGAACTTTAAATAGAGATAATTTATATCTGTTCTTGTGACCTGTGGAGTCCCAGGTGTATGTCCCCGGGTGTTACTTCTGATGCTGGTGATATGATGGTTTTAAACAAGAGCTCTACTCAAGGGAACTTTCTAGGACTGTCTAAAATCTCGAGTTCCAAAGTTTTAAAATCTTTTTGGAAGTGCAAGGGGGAAACAATAGCATGTTTTTCTACTACTATTATTTAAATAGTACAAACGTTCATTTCAAAATAAAATTTAAATAGTCTTTCTATTTTAATATGCAAATTATGCAGCTTAAGTCTGCTTTCCTCTTATTTATTAAGTAGAAGGCTTCTGAGCTCTTCCTCATCTCACATGGGAGAGGGGCAGCAATGAGAAAGAGTTTGGATTTCTGTGAGAAGGAGACCACACATCAGGATTTCCTGGCACTGACTAGTTGGCACATTACCTAGGCAAATGATGGCATAACCACATGTAATTTAAAAATTAAAACCTTTAAATTTAGAAAGAGTAGGGACCCCAATCCAGGGCTGATATGGGCCTTTCCAAAGATGGAAGTGGATCATTCCTGAAGTCTGTCTCATGTGTACTCCATTGAGAATGGTCTCTGAATCCTTAAAGCTAACCAACTGCACACGATCTTGTCTATAGCACACACTTTTACAGACTAGTCAGTTGTACCATTAGCCACTATTGTGTCCGTTCAGCGCAAACCTGACTTAAGTTTCCAATTCAAAAGATAATGGGATTTAGTGGTGAAGGGCCTATCTTTAAGGTTTAACGTCGTTCAATGAATCGAACTGTATAGTAAAAGTTCTAAGTATAAACAATAGCAAATCTCTAGCTCTAGGTAACACAAGTGAAGGCTGTAAAAGGCCCCAGAAGTACTGAGAGGCCCATCCACTTACTGGTGACAGCTGTGCCACTCCCAGGAATATCGAGGGCGGCTTGGTAAGAAGTCAGATGTCCCTTGGTTTTTCACTCTTTGGGGAAATCGTAGCAGTACCCTGTGATCATAATCTCTGACATCCGCCCTATATGCGGAACTGTGATTTTAGAGAAGAAATATTAGAACCAGTGAATACCGATGAAAAACAAAGCTAGAAAGAAGAGCTCACTGTTAAGCGGTGGTGTCATCCCCCCTTCCCCAACTAGCCTCTCAGGACAAAGAGACAGTCCTGAGCTCCTGTCCAGTTCTGGGAGAATAAAAACATATCTGGTGGATGATTAAACGAAGGACAATAGGAAAGACCTACAGAGCTTGAAATTAGTATTTACACTAAAAAAAATGATTGTCAAGAGACTCTGCTTCTAAAAACTATGAAATTGCTACAGTAATGATCACGTGCCTAAAAAGATCCAAGATATCTATTAATAAGTTGGTAGTTCTAAGAGATAAAGTGGGGAAACACTCTAAAATAAGACAGCTAGCTTGAGATAAACAGCTTTATACATCACTATCATCAGGCAGGGGACCATTCTCTACTATCTTCCAGAGTTCAATGGTGTGGTTCATGAAAGACTCGGAAATGAAATTCAGCTGGAATTCTTTCCTTAGCCCTACGATTGTTTAAAAAATGTCAGCGTGGAAAAAAGGTTCATATAAGCACTTCTGGGACGCTACTACGTTTTTGTAGGTCTGGGTCGGGATAACATTAGTGACCCATTTTACTAAAGGTACCACCAGAACTACGCGAGCATCTTCTGCTCCCTCTGCTGGCTGTCAGCAGCAAAATCGGATAAAAACCAAGTCCAGAATAGCTATTTTATTTTGGGACTGACGGAAAACAAAACTTTTGCTCATGGTCTTATACCAAAACAACCCACAGCCTGAAAGAAATGTGGAATGCGGTCTTTACCAATGGGGGGCGCCACCGTGGCAAACACAGCCCTAGACCATTAGGGAATAATAATAAGAGATTCCTTTCTACCCTCCCCCCTCCCCATGTTGTTGATCACTGAGTCCTGTATTGTAGAAAGCTGTTGGAAGTAATTTGCCCCAAATGCCTAATAGGAATCTTGGTAAAGAACCTGAGACCCAGTCTCCAGAATAAGGGTTCCTCCCTCCCCCGCCACACACCCGTTTTGCGCCTTTCAGTGAGGCGGTACCCATAAGAACATTCCAAATTAACTCTCTCTCCAAGTCAGCCTGCCCAGGAGGTCACGTCCCACTTCCCAGTCCTTGTCCCACTTCCCAGGCCTTGTCTGCACTGAACAGCAGCAGAACTAGGTGCCTGGTGATCCCAGGATCAAAATGGGGAGCCGGGCTGTGGAAATCCATACCTGGCCAGGCAGTTTTCTTCCGCAGCGCATCTCAGGTTGTACATAGACATCTTCTGGACATATGTAGATGCCTGGATGTAGTAGGGGTCCGGCACCAGGTCCGGCAGACCTAAAAATAAGACAAGCAGATGACCTCTGACTCCAGGTCCCCTCTTTGTCACCTTTGCCCACCCAGTCCGCCGGGTGGGGCAGAGTGTGTGCGGAAGAACAGGGAGCGCCAAGGCTAGGAAGGAAAGGGAAGAGGAAGCTGCTGGAGCCAGGAGCGCTGTTTCCATCAGATTCCAGAGCTGGCGGGTCAGGCGAGGGGGAAGGGGGGGGTCGAGTCTTCGGGGACCAGAGCCCACCATGCTCAGACTGCCACGTCTAGACAGCACCGACCTGCGGCCAGGGTGCCCAGGTGCCTCCAGTTCACCTAGGGGTGCTTACCGTACTGGAAGTAACCAGTGCCATATCCGGGTCGGTACCTGCTCCCAGGCCGGGGCCTCTCATATGTGTCATAGTAGTTATAATAGGGATTGTCGTCGGAGTACTTGTAGGGATTGTAGGGGTCGTCGCCCACCATGCGGTCTACGTGGCTGGGAGGTCTCAGGTTACTGAGCTGAGGGGGCTGTGGCGACTCAGTCCGGTTCCCTGTGCGCCTTGAGGCTCCATCGCGAGCCTCCGACGGCGAGAAGCCAGCTTGGAACCAGTGGCGGGCGGCGGGCCGGGGACGGCTGGCGGCGACCCCAGATGGGCTTGGTGTCCGCGCGCGAGCAGAGGCCGTGCGGTTGTCACGCAGCAGCAGAATTGGCGTGCGCGGCTGCGGGGCGGCGTTGCCGTCGGGTCCCGGTGCAGTGACACTGGGGTCGCGGCGCCGCTGCGGTTGATACTGCGCCCCGAGGCTCAGCAGACTGAACACCTGCCCGTTGTTCTCCCATTGGATTGTCTGGCGCCAGGCGCCCGGGGCCGCGGGTGGCTCGCGCGGGGCCTGCGGAGCGCAACGTAGAAGGGGACAGAGCTGCAGCGGCCCCAGCAGAAGCACGGTCCAGGCGAAACGCATGGCTCTCCGGGCTAGTCCCTTCTCGGGAAGGACGTGGCTGGGAGAGAATGCAGACGGGGCTCAGATCCCACGAAGGAATGAGACCTCTTCGGGCCGGGAGGAGGGAGAGGCTCGGGGATGGGTCGCAGTGAGTCGTGCCAAGGGCAGAAGGCAGACCCTGCCCCCAGTCCAGGCGGCCGTCGGACGTGGCACCTTCTCTCTCTCTCTCCCCTTTCCCAGTCCTGGAAGGCGACCGGGAGCGGCGCACGAAGGTCCCGAAGAGCGCACAGTGTCTGGAGTAAAAGAAGGGGGAGAGATTTTAAACTTTCTGACAAGTTTGCAGTTACACAAGCCGTTCTGGCCCCGCTGCCCCTCCGCTATTTGTTCACGTAATGCGATTGGAAACGTGCAAGGCGGACAGCTCCTCCACTCTGCCCCTCCTTCCCTTCCCGCCCCACTCCCCTCCTCCCCAGACACGTTGCACAGGGAGAGTTAAGGGGAAAGAACAAAACGGAACACACATTCTGAGACACACTAGGCTTAATCTGGGCCGAACATGCAGGAATTTCAAAAGACTCAGACAGGCGAAGGCAGCCAGGCCATGGGCCCAAGCCAAAATATGCATGAAGAAAAATGCTATTAGGTCACCAGCCCTGGAGAGGCGGGAAGTCAAGAGGTGGGGAGAGCGTTGGGGCCAAAGTGTGCATGTTGGGATGGGGGAGGTTGTGACTAACGTTTATCCATAAAGAAGTTAAACCAGACGAATTTCCCAATGCACACTCACACCGCTTTTATGGGAAGCGCCCTCCTCAGCAAATAAACCCCAGGATATCAAATTTTGTTTTTCTGGCTGTAGGTAATATGAGAAATGGGTTACAAATCTGTTTCCTACAGTGAGTATTTTAATAACCGAAGTGAAAATTTACAGCGAACCAAGTGTGCTACGTTGAAGCAGTGAATCTCTCTCTCTCTCTCTCTCTCTCTCTCTCTCTCTCTCTCTCTCTCTCTCTCTCTCTCTCTCTCTCTCTCTCTCTCTCTCTCTCTCTCCAGAGAGCAGGACAAATTTGCACTTTCAGTGACAATGAAGATCTTTCATGCCTACTGCATACCAGAGAGTGCTCAAAGACATCCTCAAGTAGACAGACAATTAATTTGACTTCTTGCTCTTTCTCTTCTGTGTCTAATAAGGAGGTTTGACGTCACACGTTAAACTCAAATTACCAATATTAAATGTTGAAATTCAATAAAGTATCCAGCAGCAGCTTTTGATTCCTTTTGCGCTCTAAACAGAGGTGTTACAAGAGCAACAGCCGTGGAGTTCAGAGTTCGGCACAAAGAAGGCAGTAGGTGTGTCCAGGAGAATGAGTGGGAGGACAACCTGCGACTGGGGAGAGATGCCTAATAGACCAGCTATTCACATCCCACTCAGGGTCCGGGAAACTCTGGACCCAATTCAAAGGAAAATTGCTACTCAGTGGCCGTTTTAACGGCTAGGCGAAACCAGAGTTTGGCATCCATTTTATTGGTCCCATCATTGAGCTGTTGTCTAGACACACTTTACTCTCACCTCTTAGTCTCTGGCTTCCCATAACTGTCACCCCACGAGGTGGTTTGGTGGCCATCTGCTAGTTCGTCTGCTTCGCAGCCGTTCCCCTTTCTTACTGTTCTTTGGGAAACTCTGCCGGAACCTCTGACCCAGTCTTTCCCCCCTCCCCAGTCACCCCATTTCCCTACCCCTGTAGCGAGGTTGGACTGAGAAGGCATTCACGAGACTTCATCACTTCAAGAAGTGGTCATGAGATCTGAGTTTGTCCTAATTACGCTGCCTTCCTAGAATCTGAATGTCAAGTTGGTCACATGGCCAAAAATATTCCTCCTCCCACTGCTAGAAAAAGTGACAACTTCTGGCTCTTCAGCATTCCCTTCGAATTTTCTAGTGTGTTCTATTGTGGATTAACATAGCTTCTGTCATCTGCCACTGGAGCATCCTGACTGACAGAGCGGGTGGGGCTCCCTCTCTCAGCAAGTTAAATCACAGGGCAGAGAGTCCAGGGTAATGCGTCTGGCTTTTTGAGTCAAGTTAGATGGAGCCCGTACATGACCACATACCTTTCTTGGTCACCAAGGGATGTGACATAGAATTTTGCCCACACGTGGTAAATATATTGCATTATGATGAAGATAAACTTTAGGAACAAAAATATTCCAGCCAGTCAGCCGTGAATTGTTCTCTGATCAGGACCATCTCTAAGATAGCGCTAGTTGTCATTTTTCTGGCTGGCTGAAAGATTTAATCACTACTGGATTTCTCTAGACCTGGTAAGGGAGATAGAGTTAAAAAAAGAAAGAGAAAGAAAGAAACAGGCATCTGTAATTTGGACGGACAAATGAAATTATAAGGAGAAGTGGGAAGAGACTGAGTATAATTATCTTCCATCTGAAAAAGTCTCTACATCTGCCCATGAACAGTTCATCTTCAGAAGAAAGCCTGGGGACGGTTATTACTTGACCACAGGTCCCTGAGGGGAGACCTTTGCTGTGGAGGTCAAGTTGGATCACAAGAACAAAGCAGCTCCTATTGGGAGGGTAGAAAGTGTGTCCCGGGTCTCAGTTAACTTGCCTTTCTTTCCAGTTCTGGTATTTCGGTGGTGGGGGAGGAGGAAGTGGGAAAAGGGAAAGGAGGAGAAGGGGGAGGGGAAAATGCTTCTCCGTATAAGTGTTTTATTTTTTTCTGGTTCTTAGTTCCTTGTCAGATTGAACAAGCCAAATCCTCTTAAAAGTATTTTTCCAAGTTCAAAATCTCTGATTTTCTTGAATATCCATTTATTCTATTTTCAATTCATTCACTGCATTATGAATGAATTGTGGCTATTAATTACATTATTAGTTACATTATGGCCATTAATATTGCAAAAAGAATTCCTCAGGTGACTTTAAAATATTGGGTACTTTTGTGTATACATAGGATAGAGCCTATAGAAAATGATCTTCACCTTTTAAGTCTTTTCCATTAATGAAACTCCATTGCACATTTATTTTACAGAATCTCATAAACACATTTGTGCTTTGCAGGGTAGTGTAATATATAGATGATTTGTACACAGGATCACTAAACATTCACAGTGCATGAGGCTCATTGTTTTCTCCCATTTTGCTTCAAAAGATTTACAACCATTTTGTAAAAACAGAAATAACTGCTCAGAACAGTAACAATGTGCCTTGTTAATTTTATTTACTAAACACACATATTTGATCATATATGTACAACTTCAGGGGTTGGGGGATATGCCAGTGGGTTCATTGGCACAGACTCTCAATGCCATAAAAGAAAAAGAAAAGTTCATTTTCTCCTTCTTCCATTTCCTCCAAACTCTCTTGCTTTAGACTTAGCTCTCTGGGAGAAAAAGATAACATGTGGCCACCACATTGAGGACAATAGAAAGTGTTTGCCACCCTGGAGTGATACCGTGTACCCATGCATGTGCTCTTTTCTTAGAAGCAAAATGACTGTTTTCAAAATTAGACAAACCAGTTTCTTTATACTCAATGCTTAAGTTAATAAAAAAGTAATACTAGCAGCAATTATAATGATGATAGTAACTAGCTGTGTCAAGATGCCCCAGCTCTTTAATTTTGGTAAGATGCACAGCTGATCCCAATTTGAGACCAGTTTTTTTTGTTTGTTTGTTTGTGTTTGTTTTGTGGACGGATCTATGGCTTATATCAAAAAAGAGGAAATCATCCCATCCTCCCCCGCCTTTTTTTTTAAAAAGCAAGGTTCCATTTCTACCAAGAAGTAAAAGTTAGTCCCGCCCCACTCACATAAATTCTCATGCAAGCTGCATCTACTTCCTCCCCTTTGGCTCTCTGAGCAGCACCATGGAAGCAGTCAGCAAAAACAAGTCCCTGACTAAAGGAGTCAAGAAAGAAGCCAAGAAGAAGGTGGTTGATCCATTTTCTAAGGAAGATGTATGATGCAAAAGCTCTGTCTATTCTCAATTCTAAAAAACATTGAAAAAATACTCATCACACGGACTCAAGGAACCAAAATTGAATCTGATGACCTCAGGGGTTATGTGTTTGAAGAGAGTTTTGCTGATGTCCAGAATGACAGAGTTGCGTTTAGAAAATTCAAGCTAATTACTGAGATTGGCCAGGGCAAAAGCAAAACAAAACAAAGAACAAAAAAGCAAAACAAAGCAAAACAAAAAAAAAAACATCTGATTAACTTCCATGGCATGGATCTTACCCAGGACAAAATGTGTTTCATGGTCAAAAAGTGGCAGACCAGACCATGATTGAAGCTTATGTTGCTGTCAAGGTAACTGATGGGTCTTTGCTTCTTCTGTTCTGTGTTAGTTTCTCTAAAAACACAGCAACGAGAGAGGTCCTGTATACAGCACCACTAGGTCCTCCAGATCTGGAAGATGATGAAAATCATGACCTGAAAAGGCCAGACAATTGTCTTGGAGGAAGTGGTTAAGATATTGATTGCAGACAGCATTGGGGAAAACGTAGATAAGACCTGCATGTCCTGTTATCCTCTTCACAATGTTTTCCTTAGAAAAATTAAAATGCGGAAAAAACCCAAGTTTAACTGGTGAAAACTCATGGAGCTCTACTGATGACGAGTCAGGGGCTAAAGTTGAACGAACTAATGGATATGAACCAAGAAACTGTTTTAAATTCCAGACTTCCAATAGTGACAAATAAAAAGTCCTGTTTGTGAAAAAGAAAGAACGAGAAATTAAAACACCAAGTCTCCAGAACTTGCTAGATAAGTTTATATTCACAGGATATGGAATTTTTCAGAAAGTTAAAAATATAAAGCAGGACCTTTGAATGATCAGAACCAGAACAATAACTCCATAACCAGAGAACCAGTGTGCAAGCATTGACTCTTTGGTTTGGGGGCTGGAATGATGGCTTAGAGGTTTAGTGCACTTCCTACTCTTCTAGAGAACCCAGATTGGTTTTTCTGCACCAATTAGGCTGCTCATAACTGCCTGTAGCTCTGACTCCAGGGAGTCTGACTCTCTCATCGGGCCTCTGTGGATAACTGCACACAATCACACACAACCCCCCCACACAAGGAAATAAAAATGGAAAAGTACGTGGCACAGGAAGCACACGTGACTCTTGTTCTTCGGTAAAGTTCGTGGCTTGTGTGGAGTTCGCTGCCACCTGTAGTTTTAACACAGCAAAGGAAATCACCCAAAAGAAGTGGAAAGTCAAAGTGCAAAACCACATTAAGGAAGAGAAACAATTATTACATCTTACATAAGAGGGATGAACTGAGTGTGTAGTGAAGGTATTGATTATCAGAAAAGATCATCGAAAGAGTGGCACAGTGAGATACAGATCCCCAACTTTTTTCTAGCTGGAGCAGAAGGAGACCAGCGAGTGGACTTGAAAGCTAAGGATGACTTTACACGCCTTTCTCTCCAGCCTCGCTTTCTGCCACACGCCACTTCCATGTATTCACCCAAATATAAAACGTAGACAGTTGGTACACATTTGTCTGTGTGTTAAGACCAAACTAAAAAAAGAAAATAAGTAAACAAACTGTCTAGAAATAGCCCAGAAATAATGAATTTTAAATATATCTGGCTTGCTTACCTAGCCCTTTGGCCACCTAAGGAAGGGAAAAGTGGAATTTAAGTGTGGGGAATGGAAAAGTATTTTATTCTGCCATCTTTAACAGATCTCCCTATGTGAGTACATAGAGAATGTTAGTCTAGCAACACAGAAAAATGGGAAGAGAGGATCTGAGGGGATAATAGACTTTGAAATGAATGAATCAGTCAAAGTAATTTGTTTATATTGACCACAAAAACAAAGTGTCAGCCAGTTGGCAAAATCATTCATAAGTGGAGTCCAAGTAATTTGATTGGGCTGGTCGGCAGTCCAGTGACAAAAAGCGCAATTGTAGGTGCTATAGGGGGTGTGTCAGGGTTGTTTCTATTAGTGATAGGAAAGGGTGTGTGGTGAGGTCCAAATCCTGGCTTACTCACCTCTCAACTCTCCCTACAGTTCTCTACACCCACTGCCCATCACCCTAACATTTTATTTATTTATTCTCACACTATCCGGTCATGGTCTTCTGCTATGCAAGAAGGGACATACTGAAGACATTTATGTTTATCCCAGGCACCTCTATCATCTGTGATTTCTCCGACAGCCATATCTCTGTTTTAAATTTATCTGTTGTGCACAGCTCCCCTTGGAAACCCAAGAGGAGCATGAGATAACAAATTGCTCACACTGCAATGGGTATTACATGGAACTTGTCCTATGCAATGATGCTCTAAGAACATTTGAAAGTGATCTGTGTGTTTGGGGTGGAATCAGAGTGGAAAGAAGATATGGTGTGGCTGTGGAAGAGAAAACCTGCTTCCTAATTGTGCTTGAGAGAAGCCATAAGATCTTCTTAGTTTCAGGCTGAACTTAGAACCTTGCATATTCTGAGCCAAACAGTCAGTCCATGAAGATCTTTCAAAGAAGGGCAACTAGTTACAACTGTAACTATTGTTGTAAGCATTGGTTTCTGTGGTCTCTGCCTAGTTTTTCGTCTACATTTCAGTTGTTTTCATGAATTGTGGTTACCTCTTCTAGAAGGTCCAGGGAAAACACGAATCAAAGCAAAGTTGTAGATCTCAGTCACTGTTCTAGGCCAGTTATGGGAATAAGACACATCATTTAAACTTCATTGTGTGTATTTTGGAGTTAATTAAAGCACAAGGGCCTATAACATAATGGCATATTAGAAACTACTAAATACATTAGTTATAAATTAATATGGAATGAAATTTTAATTTATACAGACTCAAAATGATTTGTGTCTAAGAAATCTCTGATGCCTATTGTCTTAGTTAGGGTTTCTATTGCTTTGAAGAGACACCATGACCCTGGCAACACTTAGAAAATAAAAACATTTAATTAGGGTGACTTGCTTACAGTTCAGAGGTTTAGTCCATTATCATTATGGCAGAAAGCAAGGTAGCAATGAAGGCAGACATGGTGCTGGAAGTTAGAGTCCTTATATCTTGACTCATAGGCAACAGGAAGTAGTCTGGGCACTGGGCAATATCTTGAACATATGTGAGAACTCAAAGCCGGCCTCCATAGTGATACACTTTCTCCAACAAGACCACGCCTACTTGAGCAAGGCCATTCCTCCTAATAGTCCATTCCCTTTAGGGGTCATTTTTTTTCAAACCATCAGACCTATACAATTGAGCTGTGGTCTTTTAGTAAGAGAAGAAAACAATGATAAAACAAGCAATAATAAGAGAACTTAGCAACTTAATTTTCTACATATGCGACTGTACTTCTGTGCTTTCATTAATAATAATCATTTCTAGTTCTTGCCACTTATTACAGTAATGGCACCATGCAATGTGCTTTAAATGCATTGCCTCATTTTATTCTCATAGCAATCTTGTGACAGTGGTTATTTATATTTTTGTCTTATGAATAAAAAGAACCCCAAGCTTTAGTAAGATTAAGCAACATGTTTACCAAATATTGGCACCACTAACTTTTGAACCCAAGTCTATGTAGAAAGAAGGGAAACAATTGCTTCTTTCATCTTATTTCTTTTTGTTTAATTGTTGGAAGAAATAAGCTAAATGATTCACTAGAGACTACGTGGCAGTGAGATTGTGGCCAGGCCTGTTAAATTACAAGGCTGGCAATGACTAGCCCCCTCATGCCTATGGCTTTGGAATCAGCCTGATATGCAAATTAGTTGAAAAGTGACTAAGAGAAGAAATAACATGAGTGAAAGGAGACAGGCAGTCCCTGAATGTGTAACAGTGAGTCCTTGAGCAAATTACTTAACTATTCTTAGTCTTAAATTTCTCCACAAAAAATAAGGATAATAAAACTAATCTTGAAGGGCTGTTGCTAGCACGAAATGTTCGTAAGTGAACGACAGAGAATCTAGTTCCAATTAGGCGCCAAGTAGAGGGTAATTGGCATTACTGCTTGGTATTTGAATGGGAGAATTTAAATGGAGACAAAGATTCTTTGTACACAAACAATCATGATGAAAGACGTTTTCTATAAACATGGAAAGAGAAGCAATTATTTGTTTTATCCAAATACTTTTATCCTTATTTTGTTTTTATTGACAATTTTATATGTGTATATTTTGAATTTTGGAATTTTCAATCTTTCTCAATACCCTCAATTAGTCTTCCTCTTTCTCCCGCTGAAGCCCTTCTTTTTCCCAACAGGCTCAATGTTCCTCCTACTTGGCGTGTGTGTATCTGTGTGTTCATGAGTATGTGTCCCACTGAGTTTAATTATGGTTGCTTCTATGAGCATGAGTGGGATTATCTCCTAGAACACGGGCAAGTTATCATTGGCTACACCACTAAAGAAAAGAACACCCCCCTCCCCTAGGACCGATTATCTGACCATGCTCCCTCAGTAAGGGGACCTTGTGAGTCCCTTCCTCGTGGGTGATTAAAGAGTAATAGGCCCAATCTTGTATAGATCATGACAACTGGGGTGGGTTCTGGAATGTAATGGCCATGCTGTGTCCAGAAGACATTGCTTCACAGCCCTTCTCCCCAGCCTCTGGCTCATACATCTTCCTGCTTCCTTGTCTGTGCCTTCTCTAAGACTTAGGGGGTAAACGGATGCCCATAGGGATAAGTACACCTATGCCACTTTTTCTCATTCCTCTGACCAGTTGTATCTCTTGGCAAAAAGAAGCCCTTCTGAAGGCAGTTGAAGGCAAGTCTGCTTTGCTACCTGGAAAGAAAATTAAGATATAAAGAAATGTTAATTATTAGTTAACATTATACTAATCTGTACTTTACATAAAATAAGATGCACAATCTTCAAGTATATGATTTGGTGAATTTTAGCAATCTGTATGTCAGTATATCCAGTGCTGCAGTCAAGACACTGAATATTCCCATAAACTCCCCCTGAACTCACTCCAGTCCGACCCACAAAACCACAGCTCTGACATTTTTTTTCAACCAGTATTAGTTTTATCTACTCTGGATGTTTTCCTAAGTGGAAATTGCACAAAGGTCCCTCCATACTGCTGTACCATCCGCAGCTCATCTGTTTTCTTTACAGCAGTTCATGCGGCAAACGTGTCACCATTTCAGTCCTTTTATGCTGGGCTTACAGATGACGCTGCTGTGAGTGTTCCCCTACAAACCTCTCTGTGCATGGACATGCACGTCTTTTTAGGTGAACATTAAGAAATAGAATTTCTACATCCTTAGAGCATTTACGTATCTAACTTCGTGAGGACCTGTCAAATGTTTTAAGTACTCCTTTATTCTTCATTCATACCACTCAGAATTCAGTGGCAGTCCTTGCATTTCCTTGATATCATTTCCACATTGATGCCTTTATTTTGTGAGTGTGTATGTGTGGGCACATGTATGTTATGCTGTATATGTTGGGGTTGGTTCTCTCTGACCTTGTGGGTTCATCAGGCTTTGTCACAAGTGCTTTTACTTTTTCCAGCCTCTCTTATTATCATTTAATCCGAATTACCTTAATTATTTTGAGTATATTCAATGTGCTGCTTTCCATATGTTACATGTTTGTGATTTATCTATAAAAATTTCCGTTGTACAAATTATTGCATGTGGATTTTCTTGGATTGTGGAAAGGCTCTTAAAATGAGATCTGGCTACAGGGCCTATGAGGCAAATATTGTGAGTACTAATTGTGTATGTGAGCTTAGCCATTTCCTTTTTTAAATGACATCTTTTAAAAATAGATGCTTATAATTTTGATAAAGCTCAATTGTCAATTTTATTTTCTTTTGTGACTAGTGTTTGTTGGAGGAAGCCATTTCTTGGCTCCTGGCTGCTCAGCCCCAAAATAAACACACAGAAACTATATTATTCAAATCACTGCTTGGTCCGTTAGGTCTAGCTTCTTCTTGGCTAACTGTTATATCTTAATTTAACCAATCTCTATTAATCTGTGTATTGCCATGTGGCTGTGGCTTACCAGATAAAGTTCCAGCTGTCTGTCTCCAGCAGGGCTATGTGGCTTCTCTCTGACTCCGGCTTCTTCCTCCCAGCATTCAGTTTAGTTTTCCCCACCTACCTCCATTCCCTGCACAGACCCAAGACAGTTTCTTTATTAACCAATGGTATTCACAGCACACAGAGGGGAATCCCACATCAAGTTTTTTTTTTTTTTAATTCTAAGAAATTTTGTTCCAGTTCAAGGTCACAAAGAGTATTGTTCATGTTTTTGTCTGGGAGTTTTCTAATTTAATTTCATAGTTAGGTTTATAACCCTTCCAAAACATTTTTTATATATAACAAGAGGTAAGAGTTAAGGCTTATGGTCCCTATGTGAACATAGTTGAGCCAATGCTATTTGTTGTGCAGATTACTCTTTTTCTAGACACATTTTGTCAAAAGTCAGTATGTCTCTTCTAGTTTCATTCTGTTGCTGTGACAAAACACTGACCAAAAACTACTTAAGGAGAAAAAAATAGATTTATTTGCCTTATAATTGCAGGTTCACAATATTTGAGAGAAGTCAGGGCAGGAACCCAAAGCAGGAACTTGGTGCAGAAACCATGGAAGAATGCTGCTTGCTGTCTCACTCTCCGGCTGCCTTACTCATCAGCTCATGCTTAGATAACTTTCTCACCTAGCTCAGGATTAGCCAGTCCACAGGCCACCCAGCCCTTCTTTTAGCAATCAAGGTACTCTCCCACTGTGGTGGTTTGAATGAGAATGTTCCCTAGAAGCTCTGCTGCTTGAGTACTTGGTTACCATTTGCTGGCTCTGTTTGAGCAGTGTTGTGATTTGAATGAGAATGGCCCCCATAAACTCATATGTTTGGTTACTAGTGTGGATGGTTTAGGAAGGGTTAGGAGGTGTGGCCTTGTTGGAGGAAATGTATAACTGGGGGTGGACTTTGAGTTTTCAAAAGTCCACACTAGACCAGTCTTCCTCTCTCTCTCTCTCTCTCTCTCTCTCTCTCTCTCTCTCTCTCTCTCTCTCTCTCTCTCCCTCTCCCCCTCCCTCCCTCCCTCCCTCCCTCCCTCTCTCTCTCCCTCTCTCCCTCTCTCCCTCCCTCTCCTTCTCTCTCTGTCTCTCTCTCCGTCTCCTTCTATCTCTCCCTCCCCCCCTCTCTCTCTACCTACCTACCTACCATCTCTTCAACCTTTCTGTTGAACAGAGCTCTCAGCTGCTGCTCCAGTACCAGACATGCCTGTCTGCTATCATGATTTCTGCCATAGTGATCATGGACTAATTCTCTGAAACTGTGAGCAAGACTGCTTCATTTGTAAGTTACATTGGTCATGGTGTTTCTTCAGAGCAATAGAATAGTAGCTAAGACAAGTAGTTTTAAGAGGTGTAGCCTTGATAAGAAGTATGCTACTTGGGGCACATTTTGAGGTTTCAAAGCCTCACATCATTCCCAGCTCCTTCTCTACTCCATGCCTGTGGCTTGAAGATGTGAGCCCTGTCTCCATTCATACATGCTGCCATCATAGGCTCTTGTCCTCTAGAACTACAAATAAACTGTTCCTTGCATAAGTTTCCTTGTCCTGGTGTTTTACTACAATAGAAAAACAACTAGTATTGCCACATGTCATAAGCCAATTTGATCTAGACAATTCCTTAATTTGAGGCTTTCCATTCTCCAGATGATTTTGGGTTGTATCAAGCTGACAATAAAACCAACAGGATAATGACTTATTATTTAGATCTTGCTATGGGATAATGCTCTTGTACACTGTAAAAATTTGTCACTCATATTGGTTTAATAAAATGCTGACTGGCCAGTAGCCAGGTAGAAAGTGTAGGTGGGAAACCAGACTAGGAGAATTCTGGGAAGAGGAAAGGCAGAGAGATGCAGTCACCAGCCAGATGCAGAGGTAGCAAGATGAGAGCACCTCACTGATAAAAGGTACCAAGCCACGTGACTAAACATAAACAAGAATTATGGGTTAATTTAAGTTGTAAGAGCTAGTTAATAATAAGCCAGAGCTAATAGGCCAAAGAGTTAAACAGTTTATAATTAATATAAGTCTCTGTGTGTTTCTTTGGGATTGAATGGCTGCAGAACCAAGTGGAACAGAAACTCCATTTACAAGATCTATTTCTGGTTCCTGTATTCTGTTTCCAAATATGTTCACTTATTCTTAAACTGAAGCCACATTGTCCTGCTTTTTGCAGCTTATTGTAAATCTTCAAATCATATAGTAAAAATATTCTAACATTTTTCTCAGTAGAGTTCTGTTTTAGCTTCTCTGTACACACATACACACACACACACACACACACACATATACAAGTCTGATGATTTTCATTTTAAAAAGCCACTAGAATTCTGACTGAGACTGACTTGAATCTATGGAAAAATTCTGAAAATTTGCATTTAAGCAATATAGATATGTCAGTCCAGGAGCATGGATTCCATTTATTCAAGGTCTTCTTAAATGTCTCTCAGTCATGTTTGAGTACTCAATATAAAATGCTTATGTGTTTCTTACTAGTAATATTCCCAAGTACGTTATATGTATAAAAGTAAATGTATATAAAATGTAAATGTAAAAGTATATGTATATATATATATATATATATATGACCAAAATCAACTTTGAAAGGAGTTCATTTGCTTTACATATTTCAATCATAGTCCATCATTGAGAGTAGCCAATATAGGACCTCAAAGCAGGAACTTGGAGGCAGGAACTGAAGCAGGCCATGGAAGAATGCTACTTACTTTCTCTATGTGACTCCCTCTCCTTCCCAGAGGTGGTACTGCTCACAGTAGCCTGACCCTCTCACATCAATCACTACTTAAGAAAATACCCACAAAGTAGCCTACAGGTCAATCTGATAGAGGCATTTTTTCAATTGAGATTCTCTCTTCCCAGATGACTCTACCTTGCACCATGTTGACACAAAACTAACCATTACAATTGGCCCCTTGTCAATTTGACATACAAATATATCACTATATTAAAACCATGACCTTTCTTTTCTGTTTGTTCCCAAGATTTCTTGTTAATATCATAACATGAAGTACAGTGTAACTGGAAATGTCACAATACTTTTAAAAATTCAAACACTTTAAAAGTTAAGTCTCTTTAAAATATCCAATGTCTCATTAGAAGTCCAAAGTCTTTTAACTGTAGGACCTTGTAAAATCAAAAACAACTGAAATACTTTCTTACTCCAACAAATGACTTGGTCTCATTTGCAATCAGATCAAAGCAAAACCAAACTCTTACAGTGAAAATAACTCAGTATTCAATGTCTTGGACTTACTCATGATCTTCTGGGTTCCAAAGAACTTCAGCAGTTGCATTTATTTCTCTGGCTCTGCCATCAGCAGCACATACGGCTTGCCTTAGAGGCTCAGCCAGCTCTATTCCATACCCACTCTGTCCTTGATGAGTATCTCATGGCCCCAGTGTCTCCAGTATCCTGGGATCTCCACTGCAGGCAAGGCTGTTCCTTTGCCATCAGCCTCTCCTGGCTTCTCTTTATAGAATCTGCCTGTTACATGGTGCAAAGCTTCAGCTTCTACTTTCTGATCCCTTAAATCCTGAGTCTTCATTACAATGGATGCTGCATCTTCATCAGTGGCCTCTCCTGGCCTCTCACTGTGCTAAGCTTCAGCTGCTCTCCATGACCCCTTCGATTCTGCAGCTTCTTCTAGCCTGGGCTACATGGTGAGACTAATCCAGCTATGGAGTAAAAATCTGTCTTTCTCTGTTTAGAGACAATTTAGGGGTACTTTGTTGCTGTTGGTATAAAATCCACACATTAATCTGATGGATTCTATTCTTACCTGCATCGTCAGGCTCACTCACTGTCGTTCTCATCTTCCCATTTGCAACCATGTATTCAAAAGTCTCATCTTCCCCACACGTGTGATCTCTATGAGAATTAACACTTTATCAATAATATACTCACCCAGCGATTTATTTCCATCTGTGAGAACTATGGCTGCCTTTACACATAGTCTGTGCACCAAGTATAATATCTGTTCTTAATACATGTTTATAAGGAGTAATCATAAAGCATTTGTTCTGGCTCAGCATAGTTTTAATGAGCACGTATTACATCCTCGGCATTAGTGTGCCAAATGCAAAGTCCCTTCAGCGGTCTCAGCATGGAAACAGAAGGATTGATCACTTTGGAGTAAATATACATAATTTAACCACAATGGCAGAGTGAGTGCCTACTTCAGAGAGATCTGGAGCAACTTGAACATGAATCTCATTAAAATGACAAGGTTTTGGCAGAAAGTGGGCAATCTTGGCCAATGTTTGGCCACAATGATCTGGCTTTTGTTGTGCCCTGACATTTACTTACATATACAAACATCTATATGTTTCTTAATTTAAAAGAAGAAGGCAAATGCAACTTATTATAGAAAGGTTTTTTATGGTAAATAAATCAAGAGCTATGCCACTTCAGTTTTATTTGTGAATTAAACAACCCTTTAACTAAGTAGGTTTTTTCATATTTATAGGGCCCTGGTTATTGCATGGACTGTATTAGAACAGTGTTTGGGGATACGAGCATTGACTGTATGGTGAACTGTGACTGAAAGGAGATAATTGGTGGTGATCTAACACTAAAACATAAGGCCTCCAAACAGAAGGAATTCGTGAGCACCGAGAAGTGGCTCTTAAAAGTTCTGGGGTCCATGCTGCAAAGTAGCAGAGTCATGTTAAAAACAACACCAGCTGCAGCCTACATGATGACATTTTCATTTGTAAAACACTAAGTGGTCATTTATTGTTTTTTAAAGCAAACCACAGAGGAAGTCTGAAAGTTACTGCTTCAGACTTCGTTTACTTTGACAATTGTTTCCTCGATCAAATAAGTATTTTTCCAATGTGTGCTCATTAAAGCATTCCAAAGAAAACATTAAAGAAACTCCAATTACTAGCTGTAGAAAAAAAAAACAGAAAGTCAATTACTGAGACTGGAAAGATGGCTCTGCCCTTGCAGAAGACCTGGGTCAATTCCCAGTACCATATAGTGGCTCTCAACCATCCAGACTCTAGTCCTAAGGGATCTAATACCCTCTTCTGACTTCTGCCAGTCCCATGCATGCATATGGTGCACAAACAAACATGAAGACAAAACATTCATACACACAAAATAAATCTAAAACAACTTTTAAAAAGTGAATTCATGTATTTTTATTATTACCCTATATCAATGATCAAAGAAGTAAATAAGTGAAGAAGATATTGGCACAATTAACTCATTTCTTGATTAGTAGTGGATATTATCAAAGTTGACACTACCAAGTTGATGATTATAAGAAATAAATAATATATCCTGGAGATACTAAGGGATTATCAAATAAAATAGTACTTTAAGGGGCTGGAGACATCACTTAGTAGTTAAGAATATTAGTTGCTCATACAGAAGACCCAGGTTAAATTTCCAGCACCTACATGGTAGCTAAGAACTGTCTGTAACTCCAGTTCCACCCTCTTTTGGCATTTATAGGTAATACATGCACATGGTACACAGGTATAAATGCAGGCAAAACACCGATACACATAAAATAGAATAAACCTCTAAAAAACACTGTTGATGAATATGTATATATTACGCTGTCATCTTTCATTAAAAATATGTTTTCCATGTGATACTTTAGCATAGCTTCTGAGAAGCTAGGCCATCCCACTTTAAGAAAATGGAAGTCTCTTCTAAACATTCAATGTTTATTTCATGTTAAGTAGAGACTGATACCAAAGATCAGTCCTAGACATGGTTTGTTTTTGAAGAATAATTATGTGCTAAGTATGTGCTGTACTCCTGGAGAGTACATAATTTCTGTTAATAAATTATCTCTGATATGAGTTTATTGAGTTGTCTCATCTGAGCCTGAAAGTTATATTTGGGTTCCCTGCCAGGGACTGATTTTATAAGATTTGGGAGCCAAAAGTATAATAATGTCTAGAACTAAATAGCCCGTACCTTCAAGATTATTACTATAATAGTTTTCAAGGGGAAAATGGACCCAACACAAAAGGCAATACTTTGAGGAGACAATTCTTAATATATATTGAGTATTATAGAAATACACTAAGGCAGAACATCAATTCTGGGAACAGAGTTTCTTCCATGAAGGTCTTGATTTACACAGTGTGGTGTGAGGTTCTGCCTGTCAATGAACTCTGAAAAATTTACTGATGATGCTGAGTGATGGGCTTGATTTTTAACCCATTCACCAGTCTTCTATTTCTTTGAATTTTTTCACCATAACTTAGAGCCTAGCTCCTGAGAGAAAAGACAATGTACTGTGTGTTCCTGCAAAGTAGTATTTTGTTTCCCATTGAAAAGTTTAATGTCTTCGGAACATAGCTCTTACTGAGAGGCTTGGAATCGAACCAGTTTTCGATATTTTTCTGGTTCAGGCTCCTTGCCACTGGGAGATCAATCTGTGGTAGGTGCCTCATGAGGAAGGAGCCCAAGAAATGCTGTTCTGGGAGTGGTGAGTCAATGACTTGCAGACAGAAAAATGTTCTCTGTAGGTCTAGTGGAACGAAAGACACAAAACACTTTCCTTTCCATGGTTGCTGTTCCTTGGTCCATCAGAGTGAGTACGTGGCTGGATGTGGGCTCCCTGGAGTTCATCCGTCTAGTTTCTAACAGTGAGTAGGTGAAGCCCTGCTTAAGATTTCCACAGAAAACCACCCAGATGAGTCATCCTCCAGGGGGCAACAGACTCTGACTCAGGCTCAGAATCGTGGGAGTCAGGGAGGGATTGACCCTGAAGAATTCTGGTCCAGTTGAAGAGCAGAAAGAGAGAGAAGATGAGCAAGGAAGTCAGGACCGCGAGGGGTTCGTCCACCCACTGATACGGTGGGACTGATCTAAGGAGAGCTCACCAAGGCTAGCTGGACTGGGACTGAACGAGCGTGTGATCAAACTGGACTCTCTGAATGTGGCTACAATGGGGGCTGACTGAGAAGCCAATGATAATGGTTCTGGAATTTGATTCTACTGCATGTACTAGCTTTTTGGGATCCTAGTCTGTTTGGATGCACACCTTCCTAGGCCTGGATGGAGTGGGAGAGGACCTTGGACTTCCCACAGGACAGGGTACCCTGCCCTCTTTTAGGACTGGAGGGGGAGGGAAATGGGAGGAGGGGAGGAGGTGGAAATTTTGGATGGTATTGTTCATAAAGCAAAATAATAATAATAATAATAATAATAATAATAATAATAATAAAGAATTCTGCAAGTCTGAAACCCAAGAAAACAGTAGGCAAGCTTCCACTGTAGTCCTGTCCTTAAGAATATCTAGTGTTCTGTTGTAAATGAGGCTGAAGTACACAAAGAGACCAGTTGCTGCTCTTCAGGGGCAGTTGAACGGACTCCAAGCCTCAGATCTGCATAGACCTTGAGGAGTAAGTGTGAGGCCCAGCCTATTGAAGCCCTTCATGGTGGAATTTTCTTCTCCCTTTCCTGGAGCTCATGTTAACCCTATTCCGTATTGACCTCTGCTACCATCTTTTAGTGTTCAGTCTCCTCATTTGCCACACATGGGACGGGCGGATACATTTTGTGAGTTGCTACCAAGTCTCTCAAACTTTAGTGCCTTGAATTATATTATACTTCCTGGTCTGTGTTGCCACAGAAAGGCTGTCTAGTGGTCACTCCCTCCCCCATGTAATAGAGAGAGTTCTGTACATTTTCTCTGCCTCCTTGCTATGGAAATGAGGATCCTGGGTGAGTGGGATTAGAATTCTTTTTTTTTTTTTTAGGTCATGAAAGGAACTTTATATAATCTTGTATATTTCTTTTTTTTTCCTCATTTTTTTATTAAAGATTTCCATCTCCTTCCCTCCTCCCCCTTCCCTCCCCTCCCTTTCACCCATACCCCCACTCCACCCCTCTCCAAGACAAAGAGCCATCAGGGTTCCCTTCACTATGTTAAGTCCAAGGTCCTCCCAGCTCCCCCTAAGTCCAGGAAGGTGAGCAACCAAACTGACAAGGCTCACAGTGATCCCGTCCATGCTGTAGAGTTCATGTTCATTGCCGTTGTCCTTGGTTTCTCAGTCCTCCTCCACCATCAGCCACATTCAGAGAGTCCGGTTTGGTCCCCTGTTCCATCAGTCCCATTCCAACTGGACTTGGTGGTCTCCCGTTAGATCTGTCCCACCGTCTCAATGGGTAAACGCACTCCTCACAGTCATGACTTCCTTGCTCATGATCTCCCTCCTTAGTTCTTGATTAGAATTCTCATGCTGGTGTCTTACCTTCCTGATTTCCTAGGAGAAAATGAGACAGGTATAGGCATAGTGTACTTTCCAGGGAGCTGCTGAGAAACCTGCCTGACATGAATGAAGGAGGAGGAGAAGAAAGGGGAGGAGCAGGGAGAGGGAGAGTGGTGTGTGTGCCTGTAGGCTGCACAAAGACACACAGCATATTCCTAGGAAAAAATGTAAAACAATCTAAGGGAACCAAGGGTAACAGAAAGAGTATTATTAATTTTCCAAACAGCCACAATCTTTTTTCTTTTAACCTCTGTTTCCTTCCAAGAAAAAGAGTTCTTTCTGGTTGGACTTTCCAGATAGACTTTGAAAGATGGGATAATATTTCTGTAAAAATCAAAGCAGAGGATGAGAGTAAATTTTAAAAGCACTGCCTGCCAGAAGGAGAGTCACAGGGAGCAGCAACAGTGGCTGGGAAGGGGTTCTTTTTAAAAGTGTCTGTGTGCATGTATGTCCATGCGTGGGGGTTTCTGCAGAGTTTAGAAGAGTGTGACAGACCCTGGTGAACTGTAATTACAAGCTTCTGTGAACCAAAAAACATGGGTGATGGGAACTGAGCTTAGATCTTTTACAAGAGTGTTATGTGCTCCACCAGGATAGCCCAGAAAGTGTGGGTTTCAGCTAGAAGACAGGTCTAGACACAAGAGGATGAGGCGTGAAGAAACTGTAAAAGGATCGTTTGAAAGGACTGTGTTAGCTATTATAAAGAGATGAAGAATAAGAAAAGTATGCAAAAAAATACTAAGTCATGTGGCTTGTATTCAAGGTACACTATGTGTCTTCAGGCATTTTCCACTATCAGGAGACCTGTCAAGGCTCCAAATGGTTTCACTATTTGAGAATAGTTCACTTGGGGACAGCCACCCTCTCACATTTAAATTATAATTCTATGGTGTCTTGACCTGCAGTGTTATCACTCACCTTACTTACTTACTTCTGCTCTCTCTTCACTTTATATTTAGTAATATGCTGTCCCAGGGAGCAATAAACCTAAAAATATATTAGCAATGTATAACCCTAGGCTTTAACTTAGTATGAACAGTTTTTTTTTTTTTTTTTTTTTTTTTTTTTTTTTTTTTTTTTTTTTTTTGCCAAGAACGGCAATTGTTACTTGTGGAATTTCCTTAGAATGGCCAAGGCTTTGACTCAATAGCTATAGTTCTGGAAAGAGTATCTGGGTGGAGACACCAGTCTGTTGGAAAACTGGTGATAGTTCAGCTCCATATACTGCAAGAGATTTATTGATAGATCCACTTGGCAGATCCAAAACACACAGGGTGTGTGTGTTTGGTTTAAATTGAACGCTGAATTCCCTTTGCGTTCGATGCTTGTACTCTTTTTCTTGTAACTATTTTTCTTCAGCTTCATTTTTCTTGTCTTAATCTCAGTGACAACACTTAATTAGGATCTGAGTTATGTGCACGGATCACACTCAGAGCACGCCAAAGAGTGTGAAAGGGAGTGAGTTACCTAGAGACACACTTCTCCTGAGAAACAACCACAAAGCTGTGAGCAACGGGGTTAAGTTTAGAGACCGGGGGGTCACAGGAGCAGGGCTTAACTGAGCAGCACGGACAGGCACAGTTCTGAGCCCACAGTACCAAGTTGTGGGCTTCAAAACTCCTCTTTCGTGAAATTTGAGTTGCAACTGTCTTCCCTCTCTGTGTTTTCTAAGACATCACTGTTCTTAGACATGTAGAATACGGATATAAACCAATCAGTTATGGGGATGTCCTAAGTGCAAGAGTTAATTTTAGGTATATATTTAAGTATTATTATTATTTGTGTTTGAGTGTGTCTAGGTGTGTCTGTGTCTATGGGTATATGTTTGTGTATGTGTGTGCCATGTGTATGCAGGTTATGGAAGAGGCCAAAGGGGGCTGGTGACCCCTTGGAGCTGCAGTCACAGGTGTTTGTGAGTGAACATGTGAGGGTGTTAGAAACCAAGCCATTAGTCCCTGGCACTCTGTGAAGTAGTAGGCACTCTTGATCACCAAACCATTTTTCTAAACCCGAATAAGTAAATTAAACAATTATTCTTGAATGATTTGTTTTATCTCTAAAGTGTTAGTGTGCATATGCCCAAATGCAAAGAGGAGAAATTATTAAGAAGAATAATTGCAAATGGAGGTTTTTCCTCTTCTGCGCCATCCTGCAGCTGCTTCTAAATAATCACCCAGAAGCTTATATTAATTACAAACTGTTTGGCCTATTGTTCAGGTTTACTGCTAACTAACTCTTACATTTAAACTATCCCATTTCTATTCATCTATGTATTGCCACATGGCCGTGGCTTTTACTGATCGGCTGACATCTTGTTTCTTAGGCTGCTGGCTTGCATCTCTGTCGACTCTGCCCTTTTTTTCCCTTTGTTTTGAGTTTGGCTTTCCTGCCTAGCTATATTCCGCCTTGCTATAGGCCAAAGAAACACCCAATGAGAGCAACATATACTCACAACATAGAGAAGGGTTATTCCACAGTGAAGGATTTTTAACTAAACTTTTATATTGTACATTCATTAGATTCTAAGTTCAATCACCAAAGATTTAGTTTCTCCTCTCCTGTTAATTACAATCCATTGGATACTTGTGTTTTCTTTTCCAACCAAAACATCAGCAAAAGTAGTTTAAAACTATGCCTTTCCGCATCTAAATATTGATCAGCTGTCACAGGAGGCTGTAGAGATCTGATCCAACATCTGTAGTGACGTTGACCCATTTATGAATAGGTCACAGATGTCTGGAATCTCATTCCTCTATTTTCCTCTTGTACACACTAAGTCATTTTAGTATTTCTTAATTTAGAGATTCATTGTAGCAAAACAGAATGCTTTTCTCAACTAATACAAATTAAAATATTTATGCGAGCGAATCAAAATTTAAAACATTAGTCAAACAGATATTTGTTACATCTATATTATTGAAAATCAGGCCCAAATTTTGTAAACAGGCAGTTTCCAAAAACCACATTTAGTGCAAGTCCAAGGATAAGTGAGATCATTTGTTTCAAGTTTGTTTGAATTTTGTCTTGAAACCTTAGGGCGGATGTGGCACCCATGTGTAACATTCCTGAACCACAGTTAAGCAGGGAATGCTAAGATCTATTCCTCTTGGGCTTGCCTGACACTAACATATCAAGAACTGGGCACTGTAACTATGTCAAGTACACACAATTCACAAATGAAGTAAGACAAAGGCTGCCCGCCAGTTTCTGCTGACTTTATTGCTACCCTGGAGGAGCTGGGGTTTCCAATGTAGGAGTGGTCTTAGGAGATATTTGGTAGTGTGGTGCGTCTAAAGCATAGAACAAAGTCTGTTGTGACTGACTCTGGGGCTCAAGGATGCATCTGCCATGACCTGGGCTACAGTTAAACACACAGAGCAAGGTCAACAGTCCTAAAGACAGCGTTCAGATTCCACACTTGCCTAACTGTGGTTAAAATAGCAACTTCCACTGTGGGCCAACATTATAGAATCTCTCTGTAATTATTCTGGAGTATAAGCTAGACTCTAGGCCTGCATGTCTTTTAGGGTCTCTTGTAAGGATCTTATTCTTTGATTTAAATAATTTTCTGTCCAAAATGCTTTATTTTCTGCTATCTGTAACTGAATCCAGACTGACAGCAAAGTTTTGAGAGAAGTTGAAGATCTACTTCCCACTAAACAATGGGGTAACAGTAATCATTGCCAGCTGGCGGTGAAACACTTGAACCATTACTAGCATTTACCTGGAATGGGATGTCCATGGAAAGTACAGATGGGGTGAAAAGTGTCATGTCACAGTTTGAGGACACGGTGAGCCCATTTAACAAAAATGCAGCCTGATCATCTGACTTTCTGAGTCACAGAGTAGGTAGGCTGTCGGCAGATGCAGCCTTTCCCACTCCCTATGATGAGAGACACCTTTTAACTGGAGATCTTTGCTGATCTCGTGCTGATTTCACTCTGTTTTATCCTGCACAGTGCCCTTCCAAACTTGTAAGCAAAATCTTTTCCCAGATGCCAGAGCATCACAATCCCAGAGCCACAGCTGGAAAGAAGATGACTTACCCTTCAAAACACTGATTGGTTTTTCTAAAAGTAGTAAAGAAGTACGCTGTAAAGTAAAAAAAAAAAAAATCCTGTGAGAATCTGTAGGTTATAGATGTTATCACATGCCTCATTGTGTGGAAGCATCTTATGTCCTAGAAGAATGGTATGGCTATTTGTGTGTGTGTGTGTGTGTGTGTGTGTGTGTGTATACTTATTTCAGTAGTACTGTAATGAAGACACAGCCCCCATATATCAGCTAGACAAGTGCTCTAGCACTGAAGCACATCACAGCCCACTGAGATTTGAAGATGGCCTTTATGATATTTGTACAAATCAACTCTCAGTATGTATTTGTTGCTTTTCTATGGCTCTGATAAAACACATGACTAAAACCAGCTTCTAGACTAAGAAGTTTAATTTGGCTTATGTTTCCATGGAGATGAGTCCATCATAGCGAGAAAACATAGCAGCAATCAGTAGGAAGCTGAGAGCAGGATGACCAGAGCAGGAAGCTGAGAGATCACATCCTTACCTGTAAGCATGAAGCACAGAGAGCAAACTGGAAGTTTTGTGAGGTTCTAAGGGAGTTCTCAACCTGTTGGTCATGACCCCTTTGGGGGCCAAATGATCCTTTCACAGGGGTCACTGGAGACCATTGGAAAACACAGATATTTACATTATAATTCATAACAGTAGGACGATTACAGCTATAAAATAGCAATAAAAATAATTTTATGGTTGGAGTTCACCTCAACAAGAGGAACTGTATTAAAGAGTTGCAGCATTGGGAAGGTGGATAATCACTGTTTTAAACTCTCAAAGCCTGCCTCCAGTAATGTACTTTCTCCAGCAAGGCCACACTCCCTAAACCTCCCTAAATAACACCACAAGCTGGGGTCCAGCTTTCCTTCAAACCACCACTGTATGAGTTGATACCTCAATAGAAAATGAAATCTTGTCTTAATCAGTGACCAACAACATACACATGGTCTGGGTAGGGGGTGTAGAGTTGGACTCAGTACTGTCACGATGTCAAAGAAAGTCATGTAAAGTCTTGCTTTCCATGCCACTAGGACATAGGATGCAAAACTGAGTGTGCCAAATCATGGTTTCCTGTTGAATGGCCACTGTGGCTCAAGAATTGGGAGGATGGTAGTTTCCCCCAAATCTCTGACTATGATTGCCTATAGAAGGAACACTGAGTAGAAAAAAATGTAAATGTTATATCATATAGGAGACCATCTTCTAAATCAGTGCTTCTCAACCTTTCTAATGCTTCAACTCCATAATACAATTCCTCATGTTGTGGTGACCCCCAAACAAAAATTGATCTTCATTGCTACTTCAAGACTGTAATTTTGCCACTGTCATGAATTGTAATGTAAACATCTGAGAAGTAGTATATCTGATGTGTGGTCCTTGCAAAATGGTAATTTGACCCCCCCTAAAGGCGTTGCGATCCACAGGTAGAGAACCTTCGCTCTAAAGCATCCTAACTGTCATCACGTGTGTGAAGATTCACCACCAACTCTCACCATTAAGATTTAACTGACAGCAAAGGCCTTCTTTTCAGGTTATTATCCTGTCTCATTTAGGGTTTCCATTGCTGCGATAAAACACCAAGACCAAAAGCAGCTCACTGAGGAAAGGTCTTACGTCATCTTACAACTTTCAGGTCTTCCTCCATCGCCTGGAGAAGTCAGGACAGGAACCCGATAAAGAGACTCAGGAACTGAAGCAGTAGCCACCTAGAAACACTGCTCACTGGCTTGTCCCCCATGGCTTGCTCAGCCTGCTTTCTTACACAATCCAGGACCACCCTCCCAGGGCTGGTACCATCCACAAAGTCTTGCATCTCAATCCTTAATCAGGAAAATGCCCCACAGGTTTGCCCACCTTCCAATCTGGTGGAGACATTGTCTCAGCAGATTCTTTCTTTTCAAACCACTCTAGCTTGTGGTTTCCTTCCTGCACCAAAAATCTGCCATTCTTTTCAATATGAAGAGAAATTTAGATTTTTGCCCGGTCCATATTACAAAACTCCTTTAATGACTGTATTTTCTTGTTACCTTTTTGATGCTGTGATAAAATCCCCATGAACAAAAGCGACTCTACAGGAAGAGAGATTTATTTTGACTTAAGGTTCTAAAGAAGTAGAGTCCACCAGGGTGGGAAAAGTCAACTAAGCCAGGACAACCGTTGAGCGACCGATGGTGGCAGGAGCAGGACACTGATCACATTTTTATCCACGTGCAGGAAAGAGAGAGAGAGAGAGGAAAGGGGGAGAGAATGAGAGAGGAGAGGAGGGAAGAAGAGAGGGAGAGAGAAAGAGAATTGAGGACCTCAAAACCTCTCCCTAGTGTCATACTTCCTTCAGCAAGACCTCACCTCCTTAACAGTGCTAACAGCTGGGGACCAAGCTCTCAAGAGCAGGAACCTATGCAGGTCATTGCTCATTTAAACCACCACACTGCAGGATGTAGTCTTCTTGAGATTCCATCTGCTGTTTATCCCTTGGGACTCAGTTACTCATCAGGACCATTCCAACTGTTTCTTCCCAGCAAGGTCTATTTCTTTTCTCATTATAGCTCATAAATAAAGGACAGTGGTGTATGCACAGCGTGCAGACACAGATAAGCCACCAACAAATGGTTTCCCCAAGTCTTGTGTCATTCAGCTGGTGGAGAGCAGGGCTATTCATATGTGTAAGTTGCTGATTCCCTTCAGTGTGTGGAACAGAACACGGCCTGTTAGTAAGGGTATAAGGTCTGCTGCACTGCCTTATCTTTCAGATCTACAATAGCAGCTGCTAGACCACGTCACCCAAGGAGCCACGTGGAAGTGGTGGGACCTGAACAAGGAGCTGTGGGAGGCATCGATCACACGAATGCCACCCTCCGGGATCAACTAGTCCTGTACTATGAAAGGAAGTGATCAAAAGAAAAGTGGCACCACATGGAGGAGGGCTTATATCCCCAGAAACCTTTAAAACAACAACAACAACATCCAAAACAACAGCAGCAACGAAAACAGCAGACATGTGCGGTGAGCTCATAATCACAGGGTCGTGTAGGCAAATATGGTGAATCCCCCAAAATGACAATCACTGGGAAGCCTGGCCTACTTGGGAGCTTCAGATTAGAAGAGATTCTGTCTCAGAAATCAAGGTAGACAGCATCTGAAGAATGACCTTTGAGGTTTACCCCAATTTACAAGCACAGATACACATGTGCTCAGACACACACACACACACACACACACACACACACACACACACACAAATACAAGGATAGTCAAATGCTGTCAAGTCAATAACAAAAAGGCTATTTTATGAAAGTATTTTCTACAATTTTTGAAACAACCTGAATGAATAGGTTTATCTGTATTTATCAACTCTTTAACATTCCCTTCTGAGGGTTAAAATCTTAGTGGTTTTCATGTGATGACTTCAGTCAAAATGGATGATGTTCAGGTGAAGGCAGGTATAGCCATGCATAGGTGATCACTGGGAAGAAAAAACGTGGACATCTTAAAAGTTAAAAAAGGATATAATAGGAGATGGTTCAGCCAAAATCTCAGCACCATGTAATATTTCACGGAGTAACGCAAGTTATGTAAATAAGACAACTGGCCTTAGAGAGGCGAGGTGATTGGCAATCACATTGTCAGGAAATGCAAATGTCAGACTGGGACAATTCTACCAAACAGAGCAAAAGAATGTTTGAAGGCACAGAACCTGGGAGTCAGCATGCTTGGGGAAAAAAAGGAAGGTAATAAGACAGAGGACACTGCCCATCACGTGACCTGAGCTGTATCTTCCTAGGATACATTTCTCCATAGTCAGCTCCCTTGATGCCACTTCTGTGTTGGGTATGATAGAACAAAATGAAGTAGTTTCCTCTGAAGGCACAGGGGGTGGCCACGTCAGAGCAAGTGGAAAGACTGAGGAAAGGGAATGCAAGATCTCAACATCCCCACCAGCTGGGCCGTTTTGGACCAGGTCCTGGCAAGAAGATCAGGGCCAACGAGGAGACGAGGAGGCACCCAGGGGATGCATCTGCCTGGCACACCCACTCATTGACCACGCAGCTGCCCTTGTTGAGACAGAAGACTCTAGATTAGGCTGGGGCAGTCTGCTACAAACTGGAGAGAAGGAAGGATCCAGGGGGACTGGTCTGAGCTGGTGTGGAGCCCCAGAACCCTGTCTTGTATGTGTTCGTTTTCTAGGTGTTTTCCCCAAAGTTATTCTGGTCTTGAAGCCTGCCAGACCTGGCATAGGCAGCCAGGGAACACAGTGCTTGTGCCATTCTCGGTCCTCAGGAAACTGGCAAATGTTCAAAAGGAATTGTATGCATTTCTGAGATTTTAGATACCTAATCTTTTTAAAAATAAGCTCTCAAGTGTTTTGTGTAACCTTGAACTTAGAGTTTAGGAATATGTGTGGGATGAAATCTGACTGTAGCACATAGTTTTTTTTTTAGAAGAAATATACTTCAACTTTCTATAATGTATATTTTATTCGAGATACATGTATATTATTGTTTTAGGAACCTGATTATTTGATCAAGTATTATTGCTGGCAGTGAGATTTTTCACTCAAAACAAAATGCAGCCGAGCGGTGGTGGCGCACGCCTTTAATCCCAGCACTTGGGAGGCAGAGGCAGGCGGATCTCTGTGAGTTCGAGACCAGCCTGGTCTACAAGAGCTAGCTCCAGGACAGGCTCTAAAGCTGCAGAGAAACCCTGTCTCGAAAAACCAAAAAAAAAAAAGTGCATAAATAAGGAAGGAAGTCCTAATATTTTATCAATAAAAGGTCTTACAAAAAAACCCATATGCTATAGTGTATATTCTGCCGAGTAAACGAAGCTTGCCATTTACAGTTATGAGTTCTTAGTTTACATCCTTCTTAGGAGCACTAAAAGCTTACTTTTCTTTTAGTATCTTTTTGTTCCAAACTGAAAAACCGAAGAACAGAAAAGTAGTTGTGTTGGCTAATTAACATAGTTAACCCCTGTGTGTTTCACATTGGTAAAATAATGTATACAGTTAAAGTAATGGTGTACACAGCATGGGCTTAGAACCAGTTATGGCCAGTGAGAATTCTGCCTTTGTCACATATTGCTGTGTACTTGTGGGTAGTTTCTTTGACTTCTCTGAGCCCTCGTCAGTCTTTTCTCCTGTAGGATGGTGACAATAAAACCCATCCTGGCAGGTATTGACGAGAACAATGGCATCAAACCGTTACTTAATAGTGGTGTTGGTTATTATTGCATGGAATGTAAATTGTCAGTCCAGAGCAAAATGTGTTTTCTCTGACTGTAATATAGATCCCTGGACGAAAGCTGGCTTGAGCCACTGTGATACAAAGAAGACCACAATCTACCCTGGTTGTGGATTTCTCCCTATTTAGCGGGACATTACGACAGAAGTCTGAAGCTAACTCTGCAGGGTAAAGCTAATACCACAGGAGTAGAGCAAGGACCCCGGAGGAGAAAGGGTTTGGTGTCCTCCGGAGGGTGCCTCTGTCCATCTCTGCCAGTTTTATTATTTCTAGAACACTGGGGGTGGGGAGCCGCTTTGGGCTGAAATGAAAGACGTGATGCTTTTGTTTTGGAACATCATTTATCAATGTGTTTTTTTCCATGTCTATAAACAGTATTTAAAAGTGAAGCAAAATTGGGTAGTGAAAGCTCGGCATGTATTTTCCCCTTGGAAGATGCGGTGCTCCGTCAGACTGCTCGGAAAAGATGATTTTCTACTCTGGTCAAAGTGGCCTACTTTCTTTTTGTGTTGAAGAGCTTTGAAATGAGAAGCTATTTGTATTTCCTCAGGGAGTGCCCACTTTAGGAAGAAAGAAAATTATATGCCTGAAGAACAGAGTTGGCCAGTTTATTGTTTATGTCTACCCTGGACTAGCAAAAAAATACATAGGATTTGAGTCTACTATTTGAGTCTATATTTTCTAGAAAATATAAAATATAACATCTCATTTCATTTTATAATGGCATAATATTAGTCTCCTTATTTAGTGGTCCTTCCAGGTGACTTCTCTGATCGTGGGATCACAGATTAAACCGAACCAGACCTGAAGAGAAATGGAATAAACAAAAGAAATTAAAATTTTTCACTTTAAAAAGTAAAAATGTTTCAATTATTTGAGTACATTCTGACCCCTCTAATGTGTTGATTTTGACAAAGTTTATAAAATCGATTTCTTCTGCCATTATTTCTTCTGAGAAGTGAACATCGAAAGCAGCTGGAACATCAGGGAATTCTCATCATACGTAACGTGTAATGAAGTTACTCTTAGACCAAAAAGAGTTTCGCAAAGCGCACAGAAAAGAAATTAATTAGTAAAGGGTAGCAAGTACGCGAGGAGTCTTGGAAGCTGGTTCACTTGTGTTAGGCGCCCTCTTCTGGTCATTGTGAGCAATGTTTACTAGTTCACCCCGTCTTACCATGAAGCACACGTGCAATAGCGCATGTAGTCTGAGCTGAGCTTCACTTTCTAAAAATAGAGGACATTTAATTTGTTGGCGTTGGACTCACTCGCCCGCCTCAGTCCAGCACGTTTGTTCAACAAGCTGTGCCTGGCTAGCCCTACGTGGCAGGGCTGGCCTTTGGTGAACTGGAGAATTTCCTTACCCATCTTTTGGGCTTTACTTTCAGCCCAGGCGATCATACTTACGGTCTGATCATTCGACAGAAAGTGACAGACTTGTGGGATAGAAAGGCCACCTCCAACATTCACAGACCCAGAACAGAACATCTCCCCAACTTCACCCCCATGAGAGTCTGCTGTACGCACCCCAGCGTTCTCATGCCCAGGGAAGAGGGCGTCCATGGAGACTGAGTGTCCCCCATGAAATGTCCCTGAAACTACGTATGGGCTTACTCACTTTACCATATGTTTCGGGAATCAGGAAGAAGGCGGTAGAACTCGGAGCCAGAAGCCTACTGCTGAGAAGCTATGACCGTAATAGGGGTTCTCAGGAAAGCCAGCTTTGAAAGGACAAAATGATTTTATCGTATAAAGCTATAGACCCTCAGAGTAGGCGTGGCTATGTCTTCTAGTTCAGTCCTAGTAGAGGATATGCATGAACTGTCAACTTGTTCTGAGAGCCACAGCATGTATATTCTACACAACCAACCACCAAACAAACAAAAACAAGCAAACAGCCATCGCCACCACCAGGATTTCTGTTTGTTATAAATTTGTTAGATTTGATGCGTTCAATGTTCTACAGCTATGAGACAAATCTTCATGTCAAACCCACCAATGTGTTGAGTCATAACACTGAGACCGAATGTGTAACTGTGCAGGTCCGTGGACTGATTCCTGTGCCGCAGGCAAAAAGTCCTGTGTCTATGTCATCGGAGTCCCTGTCTTTGGTCAATGGAACAGTACTGGATTGGCTTGCACGTTTTTACATAGCACACAAGCGAAACCTCAGCCTGACAATAGCCTCCCAGGAGGCTAGAATTTTCCCTGCCTTCTCTAAGAATCTATTTACCTTCTTTGTGTGTGAGATTCTATACCAGATTTAGCAGCTGATTAATGTCCTATCCAACGCTGATAATAGGCTGTCTGCAGACATCTGATCATTAAAAATGCTCAGAATATGTAAAACACAGACAATATGTTTCTTGTCAGAAATTAAAATTCAGAAACAGTTTCTCAAATGTTTATGTCTTGATGTTTTACACGATAAAATAGCTCAAGCCCACCAGGGACTTGATGCCTAGCTATTGCCCTCACGAAGATGAAGGGAGTGAACTCATTCAACACAGACAGCCCTAGACCACACTATGGTTTCAATACTAACAGTTAACATTATTGATTATTTTTTTAAGTGAATCAACAGAAATTGTGTTCACTCTGTGATGGTGAGCCCAACATTGCTTGTCAAGACCTCATGAAGAGGTACATAACAAGGGATGCTAAAGCAGTAAGAAAAGAGATTATTATTTTAATATTGGTTTTAATTTCATTGGGTGCCTACTGTCTTTGAAATTTTTGTTCTCTCTCAAAAGTTGAGTGAAAAAAAAATAAGCACCCATTTGGAATCCGTATCGATGAATTTAGAAGGTGTTGATAATTTCACTAGATCCAGGCAAGTGACAGAAACTAAGGCATTTCAGCTGTAGAATGTTCCCACCATATGGCAAGGTAGAACCCAAGAAAAGCAGAATGGAGAACAACAATTATTTGTATTTGTTGAGATTATAACATCATTGCATTATTTCCCATTTTTCCCTTTCCACCCTCCAAACCTTCTTTCATACTTCTTTGCACTCTTCCAAGTTCATGATCTCTGTTTTCATTAATTGTTGCTATAGACGTGTGTGTGCATGTTTGTGTGTGTGTGTGTGTGTGTGTGTGTGTGTGTGTGTGTGTTTGCATATGTGGAGGACAGAGGAGGATGTTGGGTATTTTGTTCAATACGCTTCACCTTATTCCCTTGCAACAGGATCTCTTACTGAATGTGTAGTAGTCTGACAGTCAGCAAGCCACAGGCTTCTTCCTGATTTGTACTTCCTCCCACAGTACAGGGACTGCAGACATCAAGTCAAGCCTGGGCTTTTATTTATGTACTGGGAATTAAAATTCAGACCATCGTGTGTGCACAGAAAGCATTCTTATCTTACCCACTGAACTACCACCACCGCCCCTTCATCCCTCTCTTTCCCGCAGTTTCTAACATTCTATCCTACATTCAAACCCTGTCTATTCTTAACACACAAAGCAAAGCTTGGAATTTATTATTTTAAGTTCTACTTCAATGAGCTCTGAATTTCAGTGAAATTATTTCACAAAGGATTTTTGAAAAGCTGACCTTTAGATTAAAATCTGAGCAATTGTATTATTTATTTTAACAGACTCTAAATACTTTTACTCTGGGAAGGTGAAAGTCTAGGACTAGCTTTAATTCTTCAGGACAATAGAGAAAAGGAGGAAACAGGACAATCATGTGGTAACAATTGAAACACCAAAAATCCCATTAGCTATATTCAACTTGGTGAAATCCAACCCACTATTGCTTTAAGCTCGGTTCTTCCTATTGACTTTGTTTACCTGCCAATTGGTGCGCCCTTTTGTGACCCAATGTGTAACAACAAAATAAAACAACCCATAACAATCCAATGGGTAACAGCAACCCATAAAAAGGTGTGCCTAAATAAAAGAAGTGAGTGCTGTCAATTTGGGGAAAAAATAAGTGAGTACTATCAATTTGGGGAAAAAAATAAGTGAGTATTGTCAATTTGGGGAAAAAAATAAGGAAAGTAGGATCTACCCAATACTTGGGTAGCTAGTAGGTTCTAAAGGAAATAACACTCACATAAGCCCTCTTGTCTAAGACTGAGAAGAGAAAAGAATATGGTCCTTAGCTCTCACTACCTGCTCATCCTCACCCCATCCATCTCTCTTACCTGTGTAACCTGCTTTGTCCTCTTTCGTCTATTGTACTACAAACATGAAGAAACAACTCCACAGACAGGTCTTTCCTCATATAATAGAGCAGCCTTTCATCTGTGTTCTTATTACTAATGTGTTGACAGAACACTGGCAGACCAGGATGCCTGTAAATGCAGAAACCCACATGAGGACTGCCATGGACATAGTGCCCGAAATTAACAGTCATAGAACTCAAAAACAATTGCCTCTTTCTGCTTTCTTGTTAATTGCCTGATGGTTTGACTCCCCCCGGACCCTATGGCCCGTGACACCCTATCTTTACTGTTAACTAAGCAACTTAAGGGCCTGCAAGACGCCTGAAGGCACGAAGGTCTTACCATCAAACTGGGTGACCTGAGTTCAATCCCTGTGGTGGAAAGAGGGAACCAGACTTGGTAAGTTGGCGTCTGGACTTCATACATGTGCTATGGCTTGTGTGTACACACAAGCAGAAAAATAAAGCAAAGAAAATGCTGCTCTTTGAAATAAGGCAAGAATGTTTTTTTTTTTTCCAACTTTGTATTTGGGTATGTGACTCAGACATGAATGAGAATGAGTATTTGTGCATGTGTGTGTGTCTGTGTGTGTGTGTGTGTGTGTGTGTGTGTGTAGGAAACAGGATAAGAAGTAAATAAAACTTACAGGGAAACATGAATATATAGAATTTTCTCAAAGCTTTCTTCTTACCTGGTACCTGATGGGTGTTTTTTTCCAGTGTTTTTTTTTTTTAAGTTAGCAAATTCAACCATGACAACTTTAGTTGATCTGGCATAGAATGGATACACACACACACACACACACACACACACACACACACACACACACACTTGACTTGGTAACAGAAAGGCATCCGATTATCTTACAAAGTAATTCTAAGATTTACGCCCTTCCAATAGTGTATGACAGTTCTAGTTTCAAGAATACTTACTGACACTTGTTTCACTAGTCTGCTGAATTAGTCACTCAGGTTGGTATTGAATACCATCTAACACAATTTCAAGATTAGCTCTTTGCTTGATTTAGAAGAATAGAATTTTGAAATTTCCACAAAAAGCTCATGACATCTAGAACATTTTTCCTTGGTAATTAGAATTTTAAAATAAGACAGTTAATATTAAGAAAACCAGGCATATTGTCTGTCACCATTAGTTGTCGACTTGTTTTGCACGATCCTAAAGTATGTTATAAAAACGCATTTTATTGTACAGATGGGCTCTCTGAGGACCGAAAGACACTAGATGCTCCCACTTGAGAGAGTTCCTCCAGGGAGGAAACAGGAATGCATATTAGAAACACAGAAGAATCAAGTCAGGTGTAATGGAACACACCTTTCTTTAATCTCAGCACTCAGGAGGCAGAGGTAGGCAAAATTCGAGTTTGAGGCCAGCCTGGTCTTGAGAGTGAGTTCCAGGACAGCCTATACACAGAAATTATGTCTCAAGTCCACAAAAGAAGAAAAATTTAAATATATAAGGTGAGAACGAAGGAGCTATGGGAAAATGTCAAGTGGCTTCACATATGTAAGTGTAGTCTTTCAAAGAAAAATTGGCAGAAAGAAATTGAAAAAATGGTCCACACTCTCCAAACTTGTTAGAGTTAAAAGTCTATAGGCTCAATAAGTATAATCCTAGCTACAAGAAACACCACATACAGATTAATCACAACCAAATTTGCAAAACCTATAATAGGAATGAAAGTTTCCAGAGGAGGTAGAAAGGAACACAGATAAAATTCTCATCACATTTTTCAAAGAAATAATTCCGATGGCAAAATAATGGAAAATACTTTTAAGAAACTATGGGAAGAAAGATGACAGTTTTAGAATCTCATGCCTAGTCAGTTTTCAAAAATATGAGAGGTAAAATAAAGATTTCTTTCTGAGCTATTCAAAAGCTGAGAGAATTCATCAGCAGACCTAAACTACACTCAATATTAAACGAAACCTTTCAGAATGGGAAACGATTGCAATACAAACAGACATTTGTAAAAGCAGGGCGTCAGGGAAGTGCGCGTGCAATACTGTTTTATGGAAGGAGGAAAACTATTTTCTAGACCTACTTGGGTTCTAGTAACTGGGTTGGAGAGATGGCTCGGGGGTCGTGTGCTTGCTTCTTTTCCAGAGGACCTGAGTTTGCTTTCCTGTACCGAGCAACTCCAGCTCCAAGAAATCTGGGGCTCTCTTCTGGCCTCTGGAGGCACACATACATATACACACAAAAGCATAAATAATTAAACTAAAACATTTTGAAAGATGACTATTTAAAATGACAGCAATGTATTGTATAACTTAGAACAATAACATGCATGAACATGATAACAATTCTCCAGAGGAGAGAAATGAGCGAGCTCTGTAAGAATTGGTATAATTCCAAACAAACCAGGTTGGTAAGATAACACGTTTCTCTCTAAAAACTGACAGCAGGCCCCATTACTGAGGATGACACTCACACCACTCATTGAACATGGCAAAGGAGAGCTGGTTGATGTAGGTGTGTCTTCTATCTATCTGATGATTTCATTGGATAATTAATAAAGAAACTGCCTGGCCCATCTGATAGACTGGCCCTTAGGTGGGTGGAGTAGACAGAACAGGAAGAAGGAAGTGAGGTAGATGGCTCAGTCAGATGCCATGCCTCTCCTGAGTTAGACAGACTGCCATGCCTCTGCTCAGGGAGAGAGTTGGGATGAAGCCAGCCGCCAGGTCAGACGTGCTGGATCTTTCCCGGTAAGATACCATTTGTGGTATTACACAGATTATTAGATATGGGTTAGTTAAGATGTGAGAAAGAGGCTGAAATTAATGGGCCAGACAGTATTTAAAAGAATACAATTTGTGTGTTGTTATTTCGGGGCATAAGCTAGCAGGTGGCCGGGAGCCGGGCAGGATGAAAAGCAGGCCTGCCCGCAGCCCCTCACTACAGCTGGTGCCTACCTGGAGCACTCATCCCTATGTTCTAGTATCTTTACTGCAGGAAGGTATTTTGCAGGCTATCAAAAGAGAAACATAAACACCAACCCAGCCACAAAACCTTTGACCTACAATCTGTCCTGCCTACAAGTTGTGCTGGGGCAATGGTGGCACAGAACTTGTGGGAGTAACCAACCAATGTCTGATTTGATTTAAGGCCCACCCTACCGTATGGCACCCATACCTGATACTGCTTGTGTGACCAAGAACCAGAGACTAGATAGTGCAGAGACAATATTGATTTAAAGATAGACACATTAAATAGAGGATAGAAATAGATCCACATCAATATATCTAGTTGATTTTCCACAAGATTCAGGAAAGGATAGTTTATTCAACCAATGGTGTTAGAACAAATAGATATCCAAAGACAAACAAGTAAATTTTGATCCTGTCTTAGAATACCATATACACAATTTAACTCAAATTTAAAACCTAGAACTAAAAAATGCCCAGGAAAAATAGGATACAATCCTATTTGATTTTAGGGAAGGACTGCAGAAATCAAAACCAGAAAAACTCACATAAACATTGATACAATGTACAAAAATTGATACATCAAAATTTAAAATGTCCAGATGTTTTGTTCTGTTTTAGTTGTTTCTTCTTGTTTTTTCAAGACAGGGTTTCTTTGTGTAGTGCTGGCTATCCTAGAACTAGCTACATAGACCAGGCAGGCCTTGAACTCACAGAGATCCCCCTGCCTCTCCTTCTTGAGTGCTGGGATGAAGGCATGCACCATCACTGCCTAACTAAAATGCCCAGTTTTAAAGATTCTTTTGGAGAGAATGAAGACAAATCAAAAATGGCTTTTAAAAGCCCTTGAATGTTATATACACCACAGTGGCTTTACTAAAACTTTAAAAAGACACTCGGAATTCAACAGCGTGCAATCCACTAAAGTGGGAGAAAGATGTCCGTCGTCTGCTCGCAGAGGATCTATTAAGAGTAACAGATGTGCAACTGAGCTGACGTTTACAATTAGTCATCATTAGTCAAATCACAGTGAAAAACCGCAACACATCTACTAGACTAACCAGAGTTCCAGACTGGCTCATATCAGCCTCTGACAAAGGCAGAGAGGATTCCTAACTCTCGTGGACTGCTGTTAACAATATAAAATAATACGACTGCTTTGAGAAGCACTTTGGTGATTTCTTACGAAGAAAAGCAGGCACCTGCCAGATGGTCCAACCATCCTTCCTAGATAGTCACAGATGACAGCTACATCCCCTTGAAGACCAAGATGCGAATACCCAGATCAACTTTATGAGTAACAACCAGAAGCTGTAAACAACCTAAGTGCCCATCAATATGGGGGCATAGTAACCACCATAGCAACACACCACTCAGCAGGAAAGTGGCCATCTGGAAAAACAACAATGTGAACGAAGCAGAACTATTTTTCCAAGTGAAAAAAGCCACAAAAAGAATAAATACTGTGTGACTCTAATTGTGCAAAATTCTAGCATAATAAACTAGAGTGGGAGGGGTTATCAAGGTTGGCCCAGGTTGATGGGTTCAGATTGAAGGGGAAGGACAGCAAAGCCTAAGAAAGCCCATGGAGATGATGGGCATGTTTTACAGTCTTCATTGTGGTGGTGGTCTCATGCACACACAAACAAGTTACTTTCTAAGATACCCACCCACACTTCCTGCCTCCAAAGATGCATAGATACTGAAGACATCTTAATTGCCTTTTAGTAATATTGAGAACAGTTAATTCCTATTATTTACTTGTTTTTGAGGCAACCTCACACTGTAGACCAGGATAACTGTAGACCAGGCTGGCCTCAAACCTGTAGCAGCCCTCCTGACTCTGCCTCCCAAGTGCTGGGTTTGCGGGCGTGCATTCTCTACACTGGGCTGGTTTGCGGAGAGAGGAGGTAGTGTTTTGGAGACACGGTCTCACATAGCTTAGTCTGCCTTCAAATTCACTTTGTGTTCAAAGATGACCTTGACCTCTTGCTTGTTCTGCTGCTAAGGGCTGAGATTATAGGCATGAGAAGTCACTATTTCCAGCTGAGAGCAATTAATTTTTACAACCTTCTGCCTACTGGACAGGCAAAATAATTCCAAAGTTCCAGACTTAGCTTTTAGGTATTTATGTACCGGTTATGTTCACCTCTTCCAGGCTTCCTGGTCATCTGTGCAGGGTGTTATTTGAAAAAGAGTTTGTTTGCAAATGTGGAGTTCAACAGTCACTGATTTGTGAAATATTGAACACATTTTAGCTGATGTATCTAATATAGAAACATATAAAATTCAATTTAGTGGGGAAGCCCAGATACGGTGTCTAATGTCCAGAATGTTATCACTATTTTAAAATACCAGCCTCCAAACAGTGGTGGGGAGAGGATCTGATTTTTAGCGGGGTGACATAGAAGGTAGCTGGTATGTAGTGAAGGATTCAGTGGTTCTTAGCTAGTAAGACTTCCAATGGAGTGTCATTTCCCCGAAATTTCTAATGCCTGGATAAGTTTTGCCTGCACATCTCACACATCAACTAATCCCTCAAATTAAAAAAAACAAAATTCTTACTTATTCTCTTCTCTTTCATATTACTAGAATTATACTCAAGTGGTACTTAACTACCAAATGTATCTTCTAAGAGGCTAGAAGTTATGCTTATTTTTATTGTAAGTATATCCTCTGATAATTTCTCACACACATTGTGTGTGTGTGTGTGTACACGTATAATGTATTTAGATTTCCCCCCACCCTGTCTTATTTCTCTTGAATTCATGCTATTGCTCTCTTCCCTACAAGTTTCTTTCCCATGTTGATGTCTTGTTTTGTTTTGTGACCAAGTTTAGTCAGGATTCTCTGAGTATCGTGGTTATGGGTTTTCTACGGGAGCCTGGTGGTTTTGTCAGTGGGTACCTAACTCAAGATAATGACTCCTCCTTCCCCCTTATTCATAATCTTTGGTAGATAATAGTTCAGCAAGGAGAGTTCAGATCCCAGTCTATGATTGGCTGTTTTAATGTTCGGTCTCATACAACCCCAGAACACTGTCAGAGCTTCTGTGAATTCATGATCACAAAGTTTACAGTGAGCATAAAAGGATATTTTACAGCCCTTATCTTCTCCCCTTTCACATCTTAAAATCCTTCTCACTACTTCTGCAATACTCGCTGAGCCTTCAAGGAAGTAGCATAACTGTCTTTAGAACTGAGCACTCGAGTGTCCCCTTTTCTCAGCATCTTCAACAGCCAACAGCCTCTGCATTCACCTCCCCCACCACTCATAGAAAAAAAACCACATTCTCATTAAGGCCAAGAGAATAGCATTTGTCTGTAGATGTAAACGTAGGTGTTTAGAAGGCAATTTGATGCAATGTCAATTTAACTAAGCAACAGTGGTAAGTTCCCCCTAAGGCCTATGGCCTCCCTAACTTTGAATTTTTAACCCTGTTCATAGTACCATGCTGGAAATCCCTTCCTCAGAGCACGCCTCCAATCCTATTAGAAGCAGTCGGAGGCCCCATCAGAGTTGCAACAGTCGGCACATCTTGCCTGGTGGGTTGTTGTTGTACTTCACAGAGTTCACAGCTGGGTAACACCATTGATGTCTTCTCTTCCTCAGCACTCTGCATAGTACGTTATACACAGTTTTTAAAGTTTTAACAATAATAAAGAGTATAATAAAGCCTGTTTCATGTAAACTATTAAGAAAGCAAGAAATAAATTGGTCCTCCAGTCAGTGTATAAGATTGGACAGATCATGACTGACATTTGACAACATCACAAGGAGGAAACTGAGCCAGCATTAAAATTAAATGCAGAGAATATGCACTTGAGGATTTGGGCAATGTCTCCCTAGCTGTCTAAGATCTGCGTATCCAAATTAGGTCAATGTCATATTCCTCCTTAAGTTTTAATGATTTGCTAGCCACATGGTTACCAGGTATCTCATGTTTAAAGAACTGTCACACTGTTCTAGAGTTATCTTAGGACTATGTATCACAGTCCACGGTATGCTTTTTTTTTTTTTTTTAATGATGTCATGCATGGAGTAGGGATGTCTATTAAACAGTGATTCTTCCATCTCCTCTCTCCCTGAGATCAAGCAACTTGTGACTTTCATCCCTGGAGGATGTAAGCCCCTTTCAGTCTGGTTTTCAGAAAAGGAAACTTCAGTTATCATCAGCCCTTAATGATTGAAGTCAGAGAGAAAAAAATGAGTGTCCCCCCCCCAAAAAAAAACCCCAACAAAACAACAACAAAAAACACATGAAAACTTAAGGAGACAGGGAAAGAAAAGAACCTTCACCCCTCACTCCCACCCTGACTCCCTGCCTGCCCGAGTCTGGCTGGCTGAGACTAAAATTCTTGCAAAGGGCTATAGTTGTTTTTCTGGGAGAACCTCACAGTTGGATGAAGAAAGGCATGGTCAAAATGGATGCCTTGACTTTGCAATGACCTTTATACGACCTATGGTTTTGCGGTATCAGTCTGCAAATTGATACAATGCACTTCATAAAACCGTCCTCTAGTCTTGCTTACTGAAGAAATTTCCTTAGGTAAAATAATCACACACAGGCATTTTTTAAACTTAATCTTTTAAATCCTTTGAATAATGGGACTGTGAAGTCACCTAAATCATGTGCATACAGTTATTGTTAAAACACTTAAAGGCACTTTCTTGTGAAACCAAACACGCCCTTCTTAAGTAGGTACAGCTGTCTTGTTCCTACCCTTCCCCCATGCCTCTGCTTAAAATGATAAACCTTTCAGTAAGCTCCAAATCTGCTTTGAAAATTAACTATTTAGTAAATTGCGACTCTTTTCCCTCAAAAAGTATAAAGAAGTTATAGGTGAGTGATAGAAGACGCTTAAGTAAGACGTTCATTGCGAACAGCAAGTGTACTTCTCACAAGGTGGTGCATAATTAAGTGTCCAGTGAACATTCCAGAAAAGAATCACTGTGGGCTATCAGAGGTTTGTTATGAATTGGGCTAGTAGGGAACAGCTTTAAAAGAAGCAGGCCTGAAGCTTGGTCCTGGAGGGTTGTGTAACAGACCAAATGTTTGGCTAGACAGAAGAGACACACAATTGCTTTTAATAAACTGTGGGCCAACGTTCCGTGTTTAGAGAGTCAATATGTTCAGGGAATGCGTTCTGCCAGTAAAGTCAGTCCCCGTGGATGCTGCTTTGGCTCCTCTGCCAATGAATCTCCTCTCCCAGGCCAAATACACAGTGTGACTGGAAGTCTCAAGGGGTCAGTTAGAAATGCCCCACTTGTTGGACGCAGGACGTGTTTGTGGAGTTGGTGAAGCACCTGTGCCTACCCATGACTGGCTGTAGTAATGAGCTCTTCATTTTTCCAAGCGGCAAAGTTGTTCACAGATGTTACTGCAGGGGAAGGAAGTGCTCAGCTTTCACGGCGAACCTGTTCTGAAGAAATCATTACGTTCCACTGAGGAAATGCCATCTTTATTTTGGTATTCCATTAACGGCGGAAATTTTTATTATTTGCGAGGTGGACCAAAGCCGTTTTTTTTTTTTTTAAATCCACAAATAAACATCACATTCCTGTTTAATATAGCAAATGTTATTGGTCTTTAAAAAAATAAAGAACAGGCAGGTCATTCCTGTCCCCACCCAGCAGCTTAGTGACCTTTCCGGTATCAACAAGTTTGACACATACGCTTGCTTTTATCCTATCCTCAGTGGAACGTGTAATTCAAAATGTTGAGACGTTCCAACGGTCCCTTTCCGTCCTTACATGACTGAAGTGGTAGCAAAGAATTGGCAGTGACCAAATGTTACTGAGGGACATTTCACAATCTATCTCTCTGTGGCAATCAAGAAATTCCCACCTAATAAAAACTATCACTTGGTCTCTTAAATTGCAGCCTTCCCTGAGATGGATGGATGCATGCAGGCGAGTTCAGCTGGGTCCTCTCTTTATTCTTCTTGACTGAGAATGTATTTGCCTCTTAGGTAATCAGAATAATGCAATACAACTTGGTTGGCTTTTGGTTAGTTTTGCTTTTATAGTTTTTTAGGATTAATTGGAGGCTCCTTTGATTGTTTTATATAAATTGCCTCAGACTTCTCGATGGTATTTGTCTTTGTGGATATGGTGGGTTGATGGGGCAGGCAGAATGGCTCTCAGATTCTGTTCTAGCTACCTTCTGTTGAAATTCCAATCTCAACTCTTCCTTCTGCAAACTGAGTGTGACACTGACATATGCCACCCTAGATGTCTGAGACCAAGGCTGTGTGTGGTGGACAAGGTCGCAGACAGCTTGGGTAGAGTGAACCTGTTCCCTTGTATACGAGATGTTTGTGTTTGAAAACATTCTCAACATTCTCGTACCAAACCAGCCCCACTCCAGCTTCTCTTCATACTGTAGCTCTTTGCTCTTGAAAGTCTTGCTGCTCCTGACATCAAAAATACCCATTGTGTTTCTAGCTCCCAAATTTGCCCCATGGCCATTCTGTCCAACAGAGTTTGCGTGAAAATAGAAATGGCCTATAAAGCATGGAACAATACTGTAGCCGCTAATCATGTGTTGAGTATTAGGTATTTGAAATGAAGCACCATATTTCATTTTAATTATTTTACATTTATATTGCAATAACTTATTATACTGGATAGCATAGCTTTCCAGATATGGTGTTGACTGGAAGGTATCACATTCTCAATTGAACAGACCTATTAATATGTGCTTATCAAAGATATGGATTTCTTTCTGTGGCATCTAAAAGAATTCCTACTTGTTCATGACTAATACACTGTGTGTTCACATGCATGAGTCTTACCACATAAACTGAGCCTGCCAGTCTTGTATTTCTCAACCATATTTCTTTAAACATATGCTTATGCATTCATTAATTGCCAGTATTAACTATAAATTAGCAAATCTCAGCTCTATGTTGAGGCATCTGACAAATTTGCAAAGTAATCCAACAACTTAGTTTATCTAAATCATGCTTTTAAACTAGTTTCGATGACTAATGTCAGGGTACTCCACTGTAGGTATATGGGCTTGCTTCAGTATTCAGCGGAAATTGGCCCTTTATCTGTGGGATGGTAGGCTTTTCTCTCAAGCAGAATGTGCCTATGTTATTAGGGTCTCATGCTTCTCACTGTCCGCTGGGGTACAAAGAGCAAGTTCCCCCATGCTCCCATTCTTTCAGAAGAAGTGTTCTTATCCTAAGAGCATGGGCTTTGTTTCACAATGTATATTTACCTTTTACATTCCTTCCTTTCAAACGTTTATTACAAACGCTAATCTTCAACAGCTGGGCTTTATTTTTTTTCCTGGTGAATGCATTTAATAGATGCTATGAACACTTCCCTTGACCAAAAGACTGTTTTCTTTGAGCCAAGGCCTGACACAATATTTCCTCTCTCAAACACTCCTCTGTATAACTGTTTGCTTGTTTTCCATTTACATTTCTTCTGTGTTTGGCTCCAGTCCTTCCAGGATTGTACGTGAAAATGGATCTCTTGTATTCACATGTTGATATGCACATGCATGCCTTGCTGAGCCCAGCACTTCAGCTTTCATATATGTCTTCCTGTTGTCTGAATTCTTTTGGGCAAAAAGAGGTCTGCAAAAGAAACCTTCCTTATTGGACTGGCCGTTCCCTTCATTTCAGTCCTTCGTACTAAGTGGAGTCTCAGTCTATACTGGCTTCTGTCTGCAGCAGCTCCATCTTGCTAACTCTGTTGTGCAACACTTGGCAAGCTTTGATTTGGTCATCCTTAATGCTTCGGAGAGAGCTCATGAAGTCACAGTTACCTTTATTATATTTCTAGATTTTGAAAGTAGCACAGCCATATGAATAAATACAAAGAAAATTAACCATCCGTGAGTTTAGTGAATTTGTATTTTCTTTTCATGGGTAAATTTTTATATTGTAATAGTAATGATATCCACACATTTTAGGGTCTTTTTTTAGAATCGGTTTTTTTGTTAGATTTTTCACACATTGTGACATAGTTTATACAACTTTCCTTCCTTATAGCTACCATATTCCCCAGTTAGAGAACAAATCTGAAATAAGAAAGAACAGATATGGCTTCTTGAATGAGAATGTCCCTCATAGGCTCACATACTTGAACACGTGGTCCCCAGCTGGTGATGCTGTTTGGAGTGGTCTAAGGGGTGTGGCCTTATTGCAGGAAATACTTCACTAGGAAAAGGCCTTCCCATATCAGAGGTTTCTAAGTATTGTGCCAATGTCCATTGCTTTCTCTGCTTTGGGCTTATGGCAAAGGACGTGGGCTCTGTCTGGGTGTCCTGCTCCAGCTGCCATGCCGCCTGCTTGCTGCCCATGCTTCCCTGCCATGACAGACTCTCCTGGGAACCACAAGCCCATTCTCATCCCGCTGGAACCATAGCTCAGGGAAACTTTCTCCTCTAAACTGCCTTGGTCATGCCGTTTTATGACAGCAAGGGGAAAGTAACTGCTGCTTGGAGCAAAACAGGGGCTGCATCATCTCAGGTGGACTTCATTACGGAGTTAGGCTCCCGAATCTCTCTCACACGAATCTTTCACTGAGTCGGTGGCTCCAGGCTCTCATTTCATGAATTTCAGGAAGCATTTTCATGGACTATGAGGGAAAGGGAGGCTTAAAAAGGAGTTTACAGGTCTTTTAGATGAGAGTTTAAGACAATGTGAACAAGTGGAACGCTGGTATGCCTGAAACTGTTCGATCCTTGTAGATAAAGCAAATGGTCCCACACACGGATCCCCATCTGAGACATTTATGGGCTGAGATACAGGTGTTGGCCTGGTCCTGCCATGGGCTGTGCGGACAGCCTACCCACGAGGTGTTCAGGAGTCTCTCGTTTTGGGTTGCATTTTCCCATATAACTTTGCAGGCATCTGTGACCAGCCAGGTGGTATAAAAGGGGAAGAAAGATAAGAAGCCAAAGCAGGAGCCGGAGCCCACTTCTGGCATTTCTTGCCTCTGTCCAGGACAGAGTTCAGGATATTTCTGGCCTCTAGCTAAGGACAAAAATCAAGGTCCCTGTCTCTAAACTGCCCGAGCAGTTTCTACCTCCCATTCTCAGCATGCATGACTTGGTTCTGGTAAGACCCTTCTAAAGTGCTGTCTTTCTGCATCTTCACATGGTGGAAAGCAGAAATCAACTTAGAGAAGCTTAATTTTTTTTTAAAAAATTTATGTTTATGTAGGCATGTGAAGTAGGTGCTTTTGTGTTCAGGTGCCCACAGAGGCTGGAAAAGGTTGTCACATCCCCTGGAGCTGGAGTTACAAGCAGTTCGGAGTTCCTAGACATGGGTACTAGGACCCAAACTCATGTGCTTGAGAAGAGCAGGAAGTGCTCTCAATTGCTGGGCTGTCTCTCCAGCCCTAGGCCTATTCATAATGGCACTGGCTACAGTGTGTAAGTAGTAGTCCCCAAAGCCCCCACTCCTGAATTGGGAGAGGGTATAGACATTCAGATTACAGCACCAAAAGAGACACCGTCTCTGTCTTGACAACCACGTCTTGAAGAACAACCAATATTTGGGAGAAATTAAAGAACGCAAAGGGATGAAACCTCCTACTCTTAAAGCCCTGGATTTAACATCCGATTAATGCCCAACAAAGGAAGATTTAGAAAAACCATAGGGCATGGCAGAGAAAGGTGGTTCTGGAAAAAAAATAACACATGTCCCAGAAGCATATCCATATACAAGGAGTTAAAGGAAGACTGTTCTGGAAAGGAGATCGTGTAGCTTAACATTCATCAGTAACCATAATTAGTAGTCTTTGGTTGGCTGATGGATAATTGAGTTATTATATTAAGCTTCCTTCCAACAAAACTCAGTTCACTTCAATACACAGCAATACATTAGTGAGTGGTTCAACTACTTATTTCCAATATTAGATGATACGATTTAGGCTATTTTAATAGTCAAGGATTTGAAAAGAGGGTATTTATATTTTAATTACTTTTTAGAGCATATGCCATGATTTTAGGAAAACACTCAAGAGATCTTTGCAAAGAGATTTCCCAGAATTCTTTTAAGTCTAAAATTCTGACGGATGCTCCTTTGGCTTAGGCTATAGAAAGCCTTTGGCAGTCTGTGAATTCACCAGAGAGAAGGGTAATAGACAAAATGCCTCAATTTAATCATTATACATATTATTTTTTACAGTCATTCATAAGCTGTGTCTCTAAAGAATGGATTTCATTGGCGTTGCTTGGATGACAAAGTCTGAAATGGAAATGGTTCCTACTATGTTTGCGACTTGGAAAACAAAGACTTAAGGCATGGCTGCCAGGTGTATAAAGAGCTGGGAAGCAGACGTATGGGGCAGAAATTTTTCTTACAAAATTTGGAGAAAGTTCATTTGTGATATTTTTGTCTTATTTGTTTGTTTTGAATTTTATTTTAATTTTTTTGAGAAACAGAGAAAAAGAATATGCTTAAAAATATTATCTGAAAATTTCTTACTATAAAAAGCATATAAGAAAGAACAAAAAAGAAAAAAGAACAGATAAAAATTAAATATGTATTCTTATAGAATTTATAGTCATAAAAAAGCTGGTAAGTAGCTTAAAATATTATGGTCGAGTGATTTCCTGACAATAAATAGTCATTTTAGAGGAAAATGGAAAATACCTTTGAAAAAATATTTTTGCAGAATATTGAATGTTTTGCCTTTCTGTTGTGTAAGCCAACAATGGTCATGATTCTCCCTGTGCTCTTGGCTATTAGCCATGTATTAAAAGACCTATTCAATACCTGTGGAGGCGAGGAAGAGCAGCCCTAGATAGAAAGGGCAGCAACCAATGTAGTTGCCAGCACTAAATGAGGTGGAAAATTTAATTTCTATTTGATTCTAGAAATCAGGTTAACCAGTGTTTGCAGGCTGATCGTACGACATTTAAAGCTGGCTAATTTAAGTTGTGTAGTCGCTGCGGTCTCTCAAGAAATAATCTGCTTCTCCTTCCACCGAGAAGTCATACTTGCTCTCACTCTACACCTTCCTTAACTTGTTTTGGACAAGAAGAGAAGGGAAGTGTGAAGCACAAGAGAGGCGTCAGGGGGTGCAATGAGAGGGACTCACTTTGACCCATACCCATTCAGCAATCACGGGGAAATGCAGGGCCATCTGGACTATTGACCAAATAAAAATAAAGTCTTCTGGTAGTCACAGCCAAAGGAAAATGGACGATAGCACATAAGCATTCATCTGGATGCACTCCTTCTGCTTTGTAGTCAAGCCAGAAACTTTCAACTTCTGCCAAAGTAGTCCTGAGAGTTCCCAGGAAACTCTCACTGTCTTTTGAAGACAAATCTATTTTTTTCCCTACAAGTCACTATGGCCATGATAATAAACAAAGCAGATGCTTTTTCAGTAAGATAGCCCAGAGTTGTCCACTCCATCATACTTGCTATTCCTGATGCAAAATAGCAATCTCACACTCCAAGGACCAAAAGTTATACTGTCACCTTTAGTAAAAGTATGTTTATATCACCATGGAAGAATTTAGCACAGATATGGCAGTGCTGTGTAATTTCACAGACCCATTTGTTTCGTTTTAATTCATTTTACGTTTATTCTACTCCCGCTCTCCGCTGAGTTCAAATATGAGCTCATGGTGGCTAGGTCAGAGTGACTGACAGAAATGGGCCTATGGTCAATAATCTGTACTTTGTCTTGATCCTCAGAGTGCACAATAAATCCTCATGTCCAAAAGGCTCCTTCATCCTATCAGATCATTTACCTACAAAATGTCTCTTCAAGCTTCTTGCACACAGAAAATGAATGGTCTCAGAATAACATTTCACTAGATGCATCTCTGAGTGATCATTAGTCAGGCACTTGCTGGGTACTTCTCTACAAAATACTAGAAAAAGTTCTTGAGACTTTACTATTATCACTGGGGTTATTATTAGTAACATTTGACCAGTCGGAATCCTGTGGACCAGAATGTGTGAAGGTACTGAACTAAATAAATAAATCAGAGCCAGAATGAGTTAAAAGAGAAAAGAATTATAATGTGGCATAGAATTTCTGTATAAAGGTACATTCTATTGGGGAATTACCATCAATAGAAAGAGGAGGAATTATATCCCGGGGTAATTACACACCTGCAGTTGTTGCTGAAAAAATAATGATTTTATCTCAAATCCTGATTCTGTAACCTCCTAGAGGCAGCCTGACTAGGGAATTTGATGGACTCATGCATCAATGCAGTCTTAATTTTCTACCCTAATTTTTTTTCTCTATGGATGCTCCTAACAGAATAGTGGGAACTTGAGTATCTATAACCCCAAAGAGACATGATTGTGGAGCAATAAGGTGCAAAATATAAAACTCAGGTTTTATATAGAACTATATAACTACATCTCGCTCCTGAACTGTTTACCTCAGACTACTAACCGAGTTTAGTTATATTTCTTTTTCTTTTTTCTTTTTTCTTTCTTTGGTTTTTCGAGACAGGGTTTCCCTGTAGTTTCTAGAGTCTGTCCTGGAACTAGCTCTTGTAGACCAGGCTGGCCTCGAACTCAGAGATCCGCCTGCCTCTGCCTCCCGAGTGCTGGGATTAAAGGCGTGCACCACCACCGCCCGGCTGAGTTTAGTTATATGTCTAACTGGAGCTACTGTTAGTTGATTTCTCAGAAAATGAAGCTGTAACCTAATTCATGAAGCTGAGAAAATTGAGATGGTGAGCTAAAACTACGAACAATTTAGACAGAAGTATATATTCATTCTTTGTGAGTAAAATCATTCTGGGTAATGTAAAAAAAGATTTTAAATGTATTTTTGATAAAGTTGTATTCCCTAGTATTTGTTCGGGATTAGAATAAACAAGTGTTATACTAAAAATGCATATTAGCTTACGTGTGTCACAGAGTTTGCAGTTCTGTAACCCATGTCTTCAATGGAAAATAACAAAAGACACCTTTGGGTGTCAATGAATTTCACTGGTTAATTTTATACTTTCCTCCATGGGAAATCACTTGTTCTTTCATATCTCAGAATAGCTTAATGAGAATAAAAAATAGAAAAAATTCTACAAAATCATTCTTCTGCTAATATTAAATAACAGATAGTTATGCACTTAAGACTTTTTTTTTTTTGGTTTTTGAGACAGGGTTTCTCTGTGGCTTCAGTCCACAGACACAGACTTGCCATTGCTCTGGCCCTTTGGGAGAAGTCCATAACATTTGCTATCTGGTCGACCATTTACAAGCTTAATTTTGATTGGCTCTGCTTGTTCTTGTAATAGAACAGAATTGTTAGTAATGTGACAATTGACCATTAAACAATAATAATATTAAATATTTTATTCAAACAAGAATTAGAATAAAGTGATTCCACTAAAAACAAAAGAAGTCTGGAAATCAGAGGTCCAAGGATTTTGACTTCAGTGATGTGATGCCATCATCAGAGACCTAGATACCTTCTGTTCTCTGATGTTTTCATGTTGACACAGTCCCGCGTTCACATCCTTCAATCCTATTGCAAAGCAAGAAGCTGGAGGGAAGGATGAGAAGCAGTTTTATCCTCCATGCTTCTGTACAGTTGGAGAAGGAAGATGCTTGCTAGGAGCCTTAATACTTTATTACTCAAGCTGTGATCTTCCAGATCTCAGAATCCACTACCACCTGTAAACTTTACCAAAATGCAATGTTCCAGGGCTATTCTTATTTTGCATCTTAATAAAATTCCCAGGTGGTCCCTCGACCCAGTAAAATTTGAATGCTCCACAATATTTATGTTTTCCTGTGGACTTTAGAAAGAGAAGATGGCAAAGTAATCTTTCTTGGCCTCTTCAGTGGAAACAGGAAAGAGTACACAAGACAGAGAGGCTGTTGGGCAAGTTGTTTCCAGAGTCTGATGTGGTATTTTTCCATGGACAGAGTGGTATCACACGTCATGCTCCCTGCACTTGACTCTTGCCTGCTGTGACTCTGTGGCTTTCTTGATGCCCAGGGAATGAGACCTGGCTTCAGAAGCAATGTTTTCAAGAGAAGGTTGGGACTTTACCCTTGTGGTTTTGGGAAGGTTTTTCATTTTTATAATCTTGAGGTTTAAGAGCGCTGTCTGACCTGAGGGAATTCAAAGTACAAACGTTGATACTGGCAGAATTCAACAGAAGGTGAAGATTGTAAAATAACAGGTTTCTTTGTAGTTCTAGTTGGTATGAGATCTGGTTTTTTTTTTTTTTTCTCTACCGGAATGGCTAATAAAATTTATTCTCATGTACATTCTTTCCCTTTGCCATGCATTAGTTCTAAGGATTTATGGCAAATGTTTACTAAGAAGCTTGCTTTAAAATATGTAATAACTGCCCCAGGGGAGCTTAGACTAACTTTTTAAATGAGAATTGCAGTGTTTCACAGGTCAGCCATTAATAAACCTTGTCTTAAGGGTTTCATAAAGTAAAATTGTGACAAGTTTTCCAATCATATAAAGTAATAAAATATAATGGCAAATGGGGTGAAAATAATAAAGCAAGGGGAAAATGCATAACCCAATCTTTGGCCAATGCACTTCTAATTCCCAACTTAAGTCCATTTAGATGACCTGATGACCTTCAATCACATCTACAGGTTTACTTAGAGCACACCTAGTACTCAGTCCTACGGGGTAGTCAAGGGCATTTTGAAAATCAACCTTGGGTTCCATTTTGTTTTGTCTCTGAAAAATATGTGTTGTCAATAAACCTACCTCGCTGTAGCCTTACCAATGTGGCGTGACACCGACTGTTGCCTTCCTGATTAGATGGGAGACCTAGAGATACTGTCATATTTATAGAGAAAGAAAATCATATTTATAGAGAAAGAAAATCATAAGCTTATTTTTTATTTTAAATATTTTTATTTATAATATTTTATTTTAAATATTGAAACACGTTTGACCTCAGAAATGCTGTTTACATACACAACGTGTGCTCCTAAGCTGAACGTGTGATAGAGTGGCCGGTGGCAGGAGAACCCCACACCAGGGGACAGGATGCTCTTTACCCCGCTAGTCATGTTTTGGGTGCACATAGCTCTCAGGGAATTGGCTGGGAGGCCCCTGCTGAGATCCTTTGGCAAACTCTGGTGCCCATAAAACAACTGTGACTTTCAATAAAAGCTCATGCCATGGGTGCCAAGGCAAACTTGCGAAAATTGCCCACTTACAGGCAACCCAGACAAAACCTTAGGAGGGCTAGAGTCACTATTTAAAGGCCTCTTTGAAAGCCAAGAGAAATGTATCCCTGATTTGTTTGAATACCCGTCCTTGTAAATGGTGAAGCCACAATGAGCCAATTTGCGTTTCATACCTACAACTCGGACTGGGCTCAGCCTAATGTAGAGAGTGGAAACAATGGGAATCTTTGGCCACCCTTTCCTTTTAGACACTACCTGGAGAGTTTGTAGAAAAGCTGGCAGCATGTTTAATTAAGAAACTATAAACATTAATTCAATATGTTTTTTTTTCTTGGTGTTTGAATTTAAGATTCTCATTATATCCACTCAGTCCAGTGCTAAATCAGAATTGTCACCACTGGATGCTGGCACAGGTACCTGGTAATGAGGATGAAAGGTACATGGAACAATTTGTGTCTCTCTGAGTCACCAAATGTTCCTTCCACAGCACAAGTGTGTCATGGGTTTGTCATGTCTGGTCTTGAGCAATAGAAGCTGGGGTGGCCACAAAGGGGATTGGGGGGGCTACTGGTCTGCAGGACATGGGACAATAATTATACGTGACTATTTGCCCATAATTTCATGATTTTTTGAGGATGCTATATAGAAACTTGTAATCGAAGTTGCTACTGGAACTGAGGGCTTATATTTTTTATTTTAAAATTTGTAAATGGTGGTTGAGTATACAGATATAGATAGATAATCCATTCCAGAAAATAAATAATATCAAAAGAGAAGACAAAAACACATTTTGTGGGTTATGTTTACAACAGGGAGGAAAATTTTCTTTCTCTAGATTTTAGTTGTCTTTTCCCTAAAATAAGGTGGAGAAAGTGCAAAACGGCTAATATTTATTAAAATAGTAACTCTGTAATTATAAAAATACATCTTTTTAGTGAAATCTAGTGTTAGCGACAATACATCATGGATAACAACAGAAAACATCAGTTATATGTCTCTAGTCAAAAAATTCAAAATCCCCCATTTTTTGATGGGAGGATGTTAGGAAAAGGAGCACTGGGTGAAGAGGAGAAGTCTGGTAGGTTAGAGGCTGTAGAAGACAGAGTCGATGGGTTACTAAAGGTCAGGATGGAATAATAAAAAGAGCACATGCTAGGACAGAATCTGATGAAGACTCAACTCACGGGGCTAACATCATCACCATGGAGGGTCCTTGCTATGCTTTGCTTCGAGGAGATGCTGGCCCACTTGGGTGTGGTTGTTCTTAAAGGACCCAGCTGATCTTATTATCCCTCTCTTCTGGCTTTGGTCTCACATCTCATAGTCTAAGTTACCTACACATCAGACAACCCCTTCCTTCACTGCTGTCCACTCTAGTAAATCCCACTACTGTTGCTATGGGAACAACTGGCTTCTATTTCTTGCCCTGGGTTTTCTCTAACTGACCTGTGTGTGGCAAAGTGATTTTACTCTCAGTCACACCTTCTCTCACCTCAGATGAATGTCTGTAGCTCATATGCTCAAGGCAGATGATGCTAAAAAGAATATGGGCCAGGAAATGGGCCTGGCTGGACCAGCAGTCATATGTCAAAGGCATCCTCATGAAGGAGATAGAAGTAAGAGTGAGCTGTGCAGACCTTCTGTGCCTGCTGCTTCATATGTAATGGAAGTCCTTAGGAATGTGCTCTGTGTTGGGAAAGAATCTGTTGGCTCACTGTATTTTAGAAACAAACCATTCTTGCTTAACCCCCACTTCACAGACAGTACAGAGCACACAGCTCAGCATTGGCACTATGACCATTTTAGACCAGATAAATCAAAATTTTGTTCATTTTGAAGTGCATTTGTAAAGATATTTGCCAGCATCTCTGCTCTCTAGCCATGAGCAACACCCCCTGTGTGATATGTAACAATACAAGATATCTCTAGGTCTCGACATTACCAACCCCAGAGGTAGAGGAATTACCACTGTTTGAACATAACTGATGGAAGATGATTTTCCTATAAAACTTCATTTTGGCTCATATTGAGCTAGGGTGGGTGTTGGGAAAGCATTGGCTTTATCTGCCATCCTCATCCCTTTAAGCTTCATGCTGCCCCATCTGGCTGCATTAGATAGCTGGCTAGAGTCAGGGGGACACAGTATAGGCCCTCCATAAGACTCAACTTGAGGTGTGAGTGTCCAGCGTGGTACCTATATAGCAGACATACTTACCCTTGCTAATATACGCCGTTCCTTTTGTAGAACTTTCCTCTGTGGTTACCTAAACCTTTTTGGCATCTTATCACAGACATTTAGGAAACCAGGAAGTGGAGAGAGACAGAAAACCACTGACCAAGGGAGATCCTAGTCACATACTGCTTGGTGCAAGAACTATGAATGCATTGACACTTTCTCCTCACGGCCCTTAAATGATGACATCAGGAACTATGACTGCCAGCTGGGCTTAGATTCCTAACTTTTCAGTCTTGAGTTGAACCTGAGGAATTTTGACTCATCCCAGCCTCATACACTGGAGTGGAAAGAACATTTTTTTTTTAATGGATCAAGGGGTAGTGATACTATGAAGAGTCTTAAACTTGCTGTGGGGCAGGGTAGGAAAAACTCACAAGTGGAGTGACTGGAGATCACTGGTGAGGTTTTAAGAGAACGTTTCAGTATGAGAAAGGAATAAAAACTTATACGATGGATAAAAATGAAGGAAGATACAAGAAGTCTGAGACACAGGGGCTCAGACCAATCTTTCCTAAGAAGGCAGCGGGAGACTGTATTCATTTCAAACTTTTGTTTAATAATAAAAAGTTTAATAGGTAATACACACAGCAAACATCTCTGAAATTCAAAATAAAGTATTACGTTGTGTAAGCATTAAAAAGCCATAATCCCAGAAACAGCCGAAAACCTTTGATATATTAAATGATTGACAAAGAAGGAACAAAACCATTTAATAGTCAGTGCTTAAAAACACTAGCAATGTCACTAAAGGCTGAGATGCTGCTCCGGTGAAGATGTCTTCTCAAGAGAAGACACCTGAATCCGGTAAAGAGGAGGCAGCTGCAGAGTAAGAGAAATTGAAAGTGTTACAGATAAAATGCCAGAGAGATGAAACATTCTTTCTCGGAGAATGAAGGGAAAATGAGCACAAGATGGAATGTTTTAATAACTAACCCACTGCCCTTAATGAAGACACGGAAATGTCTCGCTGGCCTACAGGGAGTGAGCTCTCTCAATAGATGGTTCACAGTCAGTTATAGATTGAACCCCTGTTCTACACTGCCCGCTTCTTACCACTTTTCTTCACTTAAAAAAAAGAAACGCAAATGGCCATATTAAATGTCCGTAATATACCAATGAAAAGTCAAGATATTACATTGTCATCAGCTATGAGCACCGATTTAAACCAGCTGTAAAATCTTTGGGAAATAAACTCATGAATAAATATATATTGAACCTTCCTTATTTATAAGTCATAATGATTCGGACATGTCAAATGTCTGAAGAGAGGTAACTTATTTCAGAAAGTCAATATTATACGTGTGGGAAATTTGAGTTCTGACCCAACATTTTTTATCTCTTGTCATCTTCAACTGGTTATTAGCATCTTAAAAAATGGTACTAGAAAGTGTGCATTTGGTTAAGGGAACAAATATAAGCACCCTTTTTGTACAAGTCTTGTGCTTAGCTGTGATTTAAGGCAGTTGGAAAAGAGCTGGGTAAGCTGAGTAGAAAATTATCAGGAAAACCAGGACTGCTCAGACTCAAAGCAAACATTGAAAAACTAGAATAGTTGTTCCTTGAAACAGTAGGATTTATAATGTAATATATACAAAGCACACCATTATCATTGAATACTAAGTATAATACTGAAGAAATATGCCTCTGCCAATAGAAAGAAACGGCCAATTCTTCCACATAAGGTGAGAGAAAGGTTTAAGTGGACACTGGAATAAGTTCATTGAAGATGTGAAGACAGGCTTGGAGGGTTAACTGAAACTAAAGATATATTAAAAAGCCATATAGAAATCTACTGTTGTGTAAGTGAATCAAAGAAATTAAAAATAAAGTTTGGATCTAAAGTCAGGTGGGTATGGATCACAGGGGTAGATTTTGGAGACAACAGAGAAGGGCAAATATGATCAAAAACATGCAGTAAATTTTCAAAATTAATAAAGATATATATATATATATATATTTAAAAAGTAGAATGGGAAAACTGGATTGTGAAGGGAAGTATCCTGCCTGGATGAAAAAATGTATTTTTAGATAAAATTTCTGGTCCTTGGTATGGGTTACTGAAGAAGGATGCTAAAAAGAAATCTGACACTAGATCAAAATTGAGTATAATAAAGGGTTATTTATTTAGGGGTAGACTCACAAAACACAATACTCTGCATGAATGGGGAACAGGAACCGAATCATGCCACTGGAAGAGAGGCTGAATCTACGCTTTACATGGGCATTTATAGTATAAGAGGCCACACCAAAGTGGGTGGGTAACTTAAAGGCTACTGGCTGTAGGATTTCCCCCTTTTATTTAAATAAGAGAGTTTTAAGCCTAATACATAATTATATACAATAAGAACAAATATGAGGTATAAAAATAAGAATTACAACTAGCATAAACAATATCAAGCAAGAAACGTGATAAATGTCTCAATAATTATTCTGTCCTAAAGAGTTTAAGCCTTGTATTATAAATAACTTGGCCAAGTCATGAGAGGAAAGTAACTACACTACAACTATCTGGTCTTCAATCCCATCGAAGACCCAAGAAGGGAAATAATATTACTTGCGTAAGCAGGAAGTTCAATCAAGCAACTTCCAAAATATGGAACAAATGACAGAGACAACTGGCTACCTGGGCAATCACCCAAAGTCTCATTTGCAATGTTGGAGCGACCAACTTTGGCTAAGGCCTAGAGTAACTGACAGACCATTTTCAGAGTCAGGAAATTTTTCAAAAACCATCTTACCCTGTCTTGGCAAGATTTGACAATATATGTTTATATGTCATAGAAAAGCTATGGATACCAACAAAATTAATAAAGATTCAGTTTGAAAAAGAGAAATCTCTTTAGAAAGAGAAATGATGGCTCATCCATAGAGGTGACAATCATACAGGTGGTAAGAAAACCATATAGGGTTGGGGCAGGGTTCTGTTCTTGTCTTTACAGGAAAATACATATTTTCAAAAATTCAAGAGACCCTGAATGTTTGGATGCTGACAGAAGGAGAAATAATTATCCAATAAGGATAATCAAGAAAAAAGGAATATGACTTATAAGGACAGGTAATCAAAATCTGTATATGGGACAGAGCCTATTCCTGATTATATCTTGAACCTGTATGAATAATGAAGTTTATTCGGTATCATCTGGTATAAATTCAGCAGTTTCAATATGCAAGACAATTTCTGAATATTGTGGTTCAGTAACGATATTAAGAGGTTCTTTAAAATCCCTCAGTACCATGAGAATGACATATAATTCTGCATTTTAGACAGAATTATAAGAGCTTTGTTCCATCTTACTTAAATATTCTGATTTGTAACCTGCTTTTCCTGATTTATTTGCATCAATATAGATTGTACGGAATCCAGTTATTGGTGTATTCCATACAATGCAGAGAAGAATCCAAGTAGTGCTTGTTAATTCTATCACTTTTGGGATAATTGTTATTAATCTCTGCTAAAAAAATTAGCACAAGGTCTTTGCCAAGGTTCATTGTCTTCCCATAATTTTTTAATTTCTTTTTTATTTTTATTTTTTTAATTTTTTAATTTCATCAGTAGTAAAAGGCACTATATTCTTTCCCGGGTCTATAACTGCTAGCTGACAAAGTCTCAATTTCCTTTTTATAATTAATTCAGAGACTTTGTCCATCTAAGTTTTAATTTTTTACTTGGTTTATGTGGTAAAAAAAAATCTATTCTAAGAAAATATCTTCCCTTTGCCTTAAAATCTCTGTAGGAGAAATTCTGGAAGGCAATATAACTAAAATGCAAGTAAGATTTGGATTCACTCTATCCACATGTGCCTCCTGTAATTTTTCTTCAACAGCAATCAATTCCTTTTCTGCTTCAGCTGTTAATTCTCTGGGAAAATTTAAGTCTTTTTCACCATCTAAGGTTTTCTTTAAATGAACTATTAGATCAGGTGTTATCCCAATAGCTGGTCCTAGACTGGAAATATCACCTAACAATCTTTGAAAGTCATTAAGAGTCTGCAATCAATCTCTCCTAATTTGTTCCTTTTGTGTTCTATTTTTCTTTTTCTGTAAACCTATCTTATAACCTAGGTAATTGATAGAACCTCCTCTCTGTATTTTTTTCAGGAGCAATTTGTAGTCCCCATTTTGGCAAAACTTTATTTACTTCTTCAAACATTCTTTCTAAAATATCTATGTTTGAATCAGATAGCAAAATGTCATCCATATTATGGTAAATTATAAATTTAGAAATTTTTTAAATATATTATTGCCAATGGCTGACTTACAAAGTATTGGAATAGGGTAGGGCTATTGAGCATTCCCTATGGAAAGATAGATCATTGGTATCCCCTAGTAGGTTGAGAGTTATTATAAGTAGGCACTGTGAAGGCAAATTTTTCTCTGTCTTTTTCTTGTAAAGGTATAATGAAGAAACAATATTTTAAATCAATAGCTATAAGAGGTCATCCTTTTGGTAATAGAGAAGACAGAGGAATTCCAGATTGTAGAGGGCCCATAGATTGAATTACCTTGTTGACAGCTCTTAGATCTGTCACCATTCTCCATTTACCAGGTTTCTTTTTAATAAAAAATACAGGATAATTCCAATGGCTGGTTGATTCTTGAATATGGTGAGTGTCTACTTGCTCCTCTACCAGCTGTTCTAAAGCCTGCAGTTTATCTTCTATTACCGGCTACTGTTTAACCCATATTGGTTTCTCAGCTAACCATTTTAAAGGTAGGGCCATTGGTAACTTTAAATATTTGCTAGTTGCTTTGTGTTCTTGTACAGCCTGAATGACTGGTGACCTTTGTGTATAGTACCTTATAATATCCTCCCCAAAATTATGAGTTCCTGGGACTGAAGGAATGTTTACCTGTGTACTCCATTGCTGCAACAGGTCACAACCCCATAAATTTACTGCAATATTAGCCACATACAGCCTCAGCCTTCCTCTCTGTCCTTCTGTCCGTATGTATTCAACCCATCTTATGTTTTGTTTCACTTGAGACAGGGTTCCAATTCCTAGTAACTGAACATCTGCCTCTTGAAGAGGCAAATTTGGATGCCAAGATTCTGGAGTAATAATACTCATGTCCACACTTGTGTCTATCAAACCCACAATTACAATGCAGTTTATACACACTCTTAGCTTTGGTTGTTGATCATTTATAGAAGTCTGCCAGAATGTATGTTTCCTATTTCCTATTGAAAATTTTGATTTATCCTCCATGCTTATTCCATCATCCAGAGCAGTTTAGTTTTTTTTTTCAGAAGGCTCTAGATTTTTTAATTTTCCTGATGAGACATGTCTTCCACAGTGACTGGGAATGACTGTACCACTTTTGTGAGAGGCTCCTCAAGGAGTTTCCCAATGATATCAGGTTGCATTGTCTATCTTTTACTAGACAAATGTCAGCCAATCAGGAGTCCTAAACCTCAGAAACACCCTCACCCCCACCTTTATTACTATAAAAACCCAATTCTAACTTTGCTCAGGGCTCTCTGTTTACTCCAATACGTTGGACATGCAGAGAGACTGAGTTTGCAAACTTGCATAAAATTAAGGCTCTTTGCTTTTACATAAAAAAAGGTCATGCCCAAGTGGGCGGGTAACTTAAGGACTACTGGTTATAGGAATTTCTACCACAGGTTACCTCCTTTTTAGTTGTGAGTCAGGGAACTAACTCTAGCTCCCAAAACAGTGCAGGCTATTGCCATTGCTCTTAATTATCCACTAGAACTAGATAGGAACCTGTTGCTGAAGACATCACACACTTCCATTACAAGTCATAGAAACATCAAGCTGGAACTGAGCCATAAGCTTTGTTTCTATTGGCTAGATTTCACAGTGTCTAAATGTACTATTTGTGCTTGTGGAGGAGAAACATCATCGATATTTGAGCTACTTCACCAACCAAGAGGCAAGATATGCCCTGGTGCAATAATGTCATGACTATTATGGAAGTAACCACACACATTCTTACTAGATCTGAGGTCCTTTTCATAGGAGGGAATTCATGGTGTGTATGGGAAGCTTGATCAAAAGCCCCTGGCGACAGAGTTTATAGATGCTAGAGGGGAAGTTACCATTGTTGTTTTGCTAAATGCACATAGAATCAAAATATTTCTAAATGTTTGTGACTATATCCATAGACTATTGCTCTTCTCAACACAGCCTGAGAAGTTTGTGCCTGCAGTGGTAGGCAATTTTAGTTACGTAGCCCTCTTAGCACCCTTAGGCACTGTGAAAGCTAGGCAGAAGAAAGGATGCTTACAACTCAGGGTCAGCTTGATTTTTCTTCTTACAATGGATAACTGGTCAAAATGCTGAGATTAAGTGATCTTGAGTGCTCAGCCCTAAATGGAACAACTATATCATCCTTTCTAACAATCAGGAAATTCCACAGAAGAGGGTGCAGGCAAAGCGTAAGAGCTGGGGATGGGTGGAGTGCCATGAAATGCTTTCTTGTAGATATGACATGACTGTCACACCCGAGAATTCATAGCTGTTACCTGCTCAAGACTGAGCCCATCAACATTCAGTCACAGATGGAAGGGGCTCATGAGACTGCATCCTTCCCTGGGGAAGTATAGGCACCTAACAGTTGCTGGGAGAGAAGAAATCATTCCTGAGGGCTGTAGCCAGGGGTTAGTGGTCAATTTTCCTTGCTTAAGTGAGTAATCCACCATGTTCATGTGAGCAAGTATAACTATATGCAGTTGGTCACATACTCAGAAGCAGACACACAGAAGTGATGAGTTCAGTGATGGGTAGGGGCTAAAAGAAGGGAATGGAGTAATATAAGCAAAGTTACATGTGTATATATGATAAATAACATATATATGAGAAAGTGTGAAATAACTAAAATAAAAACCAAATCTTTTCAACATAATATTTTTATTCACATTTGCTTCTTAGTCCTTCTCTGCACACCCCCATGACCTCCCATGCAATGAAAACAAAGAAAAAAGTTCAATTTGTGATATCTATATACTCACTGCATCATGGCTGAATTCCCAGTGGTCTGTCTCCCCCGCTCCCAATAAAACTAAGTCCTTCCCCCTCCTACACCCTTGCTGGAAGTCATCTATTATGGCGAGCCACATTTCAGCATCACATCACAGTTTTTTTTTTTTTTTTTTGGTTTTCCTCCAGTTTTAATTTACATTATTCTCTTTGTCCCCTGTTTTCCCCAGTGTACTTCTCCAGTGCCTGTTTCTCTTCCAGGATCTCGCAGAGACTTTAGGGGTCATGTCCCCTTAGTTTCCTCTAATCTGTGTACATGGATGCTCAGTATTTCCTCATCACATGGCTGGGTGCTTTCGATGAGTAACAGTCAGGTGTTTTGTAGCATGTTCGATAGTTTGGATTTATCTTATATTTCCTCATGATATTGTACAGGATCTTTAGCAAGAAATTGTAGAAACTCTGAAGGTCTTCAATATATCTCAGCAGAATGTGTCAATGTGCTTGTTAACCGCTAGTGCTGGCTTCCAATATCTATTGACAAATTAAAATGTGAGGAGCAAGAGAATAAGAGAAGTGAATTAATGGCTTTAAGGATTTTATTATGGGAAACTGGAATTATGAATTTATCAGTTGTGAGAGATGCAGGAATGGGGAAGAGAGGAATTCACATCACAGTTTTTAAGAGTTTTCTTCTATGGCTTTCTGTTTAGGTTATTATTCTGGGGGAGGGTTGGCTGGAAGTAGGGGTTGTCACAGAAATCTTCCATGTCCCCCTTTCTTAACTGTGTATCTGCAGTCATCAATAACACTGCCAAAGTAGCTTATTTGCTCTTTAGGGTCCGAGGGGCACCCATGTGGTTTCTAGCTACACCACAGACTTCAGAATAGAGCTCCTGGTTGAAGGTGGACCTCTGGCAGCACACACTCTAAAACAACAACAAAAAAAACCCCAAAAAAACAGACTCTTAAACAAAAATCAAATACTCTTATTAAAGTGATGAATCTTTAAAAAGGAAAAACAAACCAATCTTTCATCTGTCTTAGCAAAGTTTTTATTATATCAAACATAAAGCAAGATAGTTCAATATTCTCCAATAGTTTTTGTTGTTGTTGTTGTTGTTGTTGTTGTTCAGACTTGACTTGGGTCTCAGTTACCTAAACAAGCAACTTAAAGCTACCTCTTTATATGTCTCATTGGTTTAAAAAAACCAAACCAATAATTTCTTTTGGCCAAAGACAGCAGAATACATAGACTAGGTGTTATTCAGATGTCCTTTTTGACTTGAGCTCATCTCTGTAGGATTCTGCACAAAAGTATAGAAAACATAGTACACTTATTCCTTTTCAAATAAGTCTACTTTTCTCTTGAACACAGATGAAGGAAAATGTCTTGTACCACTCTGGGCAGTTTTGAAAGGGCTAGCAGAGTTTTTGTGATCTCTTGCTCACTTTTCCATACATCACCTTAAGCACAAGGCCATCACCATCTGGTCTTTGCCCGTGTGTCATCTGGCATGCATTCTCCGCAGGAGCAACAAAAACTGTCTCTGAGGGAGGCAATGCTAGTCCATGGGCTTGTGGTCCACGAAAGGGTCGCAGGACATAGCGGGAAAGAGGTAAATCTGTGTCACTGAGATAGGATCCGGAGGACTCTCGACACACGTGGGACCGATACCAAAAGTGCAGTGCAAAAGCTCTGCTCTAGAGCAAGGACCCGCGGGCTGCGGTATAAGACCAGACAAATGCTTTTCTCCTCCTAGAAGTTTATATTTAAAGTGGATCTTTCCCCTTTTCTATGCTATCATAGGATGTTTATTTGCAATCTAAGTTTAGATATTTCAAATTCAGTGTAGTTTATCAAACTATGCAAAGGCTATTTTGTGGTGTGTGTGTGTGTGTGTGTGTGTGTGCATGTGTGTGTGTGTATGTTGGTTCTTTTAAAAACATTTTTTTCTTTATATCTCAGACTTGCAGTCTGACAGCAAGGCCTTCCAAAAGGCAGAGTGGACGATAAATCATTCGGTGGGAGAAAAGCATGTCACTGGAGATTCCCTTTGAATTAAACTTGCTGTCAGTGACAAGTTCCTCAAAGCCCCTGGAGCCCCAGCGTCTTTATCTATCAACAAAGTATACTGCCGCCAGACCTTGTGAGTTGTTATAGAATTTGAGATAATGGGAGTGGGGTGCCTGGCACTCACTGTTTATGACTTGGAGGCCAGCCTAGGCTACAAACTGAATTCAAGGCCATTCTGGGCTGCATAGCAAGAAAGTATCTCAGAAGAAGAGAAAGAGGGAGGAGAAGGAAGAGGAGGGTAAGGGTAAGAGAGGAGGAGGGGGAGGGAGATGGGGGATAAGAAGAACATAACTTCTTGGCCTAGAGCAAAGCACCCAGCAGAACTATCTCACCAGACCTTACAAACATTTTCTTTACATCTTACGACAACCACGGAGGGGAGATGGGGCAGGGTGAATCTTTGCAGGCAGAATATAGCTCCTGCCAATTTTAAAAAAAACATGTAAGAGAATTATCAATAGCTTTTGGGGGTAAATCCAAGCTTTCATCATTAAGGATACATGACCATCATCAAAAATACCAACGAGGAGAAGGAAGCATTTCTCCCGCACTATAAAAATCATCTTGATTTATTCTTTTAATGAAAAAGGCTTGGGAAGGCACAGCAGCTGTGGTTTATGAGAGGGAAATGAGCCAGAATTTCTTGCGGCAGGGTATTTGCCACGGGTCAGATCTGGGGTATGTGTGGACGCGGCATCACCCCCACATTGCTCAGGAATCACACAGTCTGTGGTGACTAGCTGGGCGTTTGTGTGAGGCTGTGTGGAGCAACAGCAAGCCAGCCCAGCTTTCTCCGCTGGTGCTGAACAGACCTTGGGTGGAATGTTTGGGGCTGGGGCAGAAGCAGCAGGTCTATGTTGAAGCAGTCGCTCTCTGGTTTTCCACTCAACACGTGTGAGCAGTTTCTCCATCACTGTAAATCACAGGCTTTCCCCCCAGTGATATAAATAGGGACATGTAAATATTTCAGGTTCATCAGCCTCCAAGTATTCTTCAGATGTCTCGGGTTCACCCAAACAGAACACATCCTGCGAGCACATTCTCCCTTGCTTTTTTTTTTTTTTCCTTAAGAACTGTCTCTGAGTTATGTGAAATAAAATCCATATGTTTCTGCCTCGCTTACACTTAAATCATCAAAAAGTTGTGTATTGTAAGAGCTGCTTGCTGTCCAAGCTGTCTCTAAGCTCGCTCACCCTCCCCTCCTCCCAGACACACAGGCAGCTTGGCCCCTTTAAAAAAGTCCAAGTGAAAGAGGAGCAGGGAGGGGGATAACCTAGAAAGGCTTGCTTTGCCAAGATGAAATAATCTGAAGTACCACGAAGTTCAATTTGGGCAGAAATGGCAAGCCCAAGAATTTAAAATGAGTCCAGAACGCTGGTGAAAACAAACGCGCCTCTAGCCATGTTCAAAAACAGCTTCAAGAACACACCACACACACACACACACACACACACACACACACACACGCACGCACACGCATGCATGCACAGCTGGCAACTTGGTAACCACACCCTGAAGAAAGAGAGGGAAAGGGTGGACCCTCAGCACCCAGCTAACAGCTAGCTACTCCAGCCTGTCATTCCCAGTTCCCTGAGAGTAGCCTGTCCAGTCCAGATGCAGAACTGGTGCTATTTTAGCTTGGAAATGCAAGCTCTTGTGGTGTGTCCTGGTGCCCTAACCTCATATTTCCTGCCATTCTGTCATCTGGGCCAAGCAGACGACAGTCATGGAACTCAGTATTTGTAAAGGCACCGAGAGACAGCATTTTGCTCCCAACAGGGCCAACATAGGCACGTCGTGAAATGTGAGAAACATAACTAGAGACCTGTGAACTAATTAGAAGGCAAATCTAAGGCTGTGTCTCGTTGACTCCACCGCGAGTCATTGACATCTTAGCTGCTCTTATGTCACATTAGGCCTGAGCATCTAGGTGACTACAGGAAATGTATCCAAATTCGAAACGCTCCAGTGCTGATAACATCCTTCAGTGTCTGTGGAGGATGTCGCTATTCATTTTCCAAGCATTATCACAAATTATTATGAAGGACTTCATGGTCCAATGGGATCTTTATGTGTGGAGTTTGCAGTGACCCCCAGAGAATGAGCAGTCCCACAGATGACTAACTCCTCTGGTTAGTCTTGTCATTCTGACACACCCAGGAAGAGGGAACCTCAACGGAAGCATTGCCTTCACCAGACTGACCTGAGCCCATGCCTGTGAGGCTTTTCCTAACTGGTGACTGAAGGAGAGGGCCCAGTCCACTGTGGGCAGTGCCATCTTTGGGCTAGTGGGCTTGGGTTACATGAGACTATTCCAGATGGCAAGCAGCTTTCCTCCACTGTCTCTATTTTGGTTCCCACTGCCAGGTTCCTTCCTTGAATTTATGCCCAGGTTTCCTTTCATAATGGGCTGTAGCTCCTCCCCCACAAATTAGCTTGGGTCTGAATTTTATTCTAGTAACTAAAAAGCAAAATAAGACACATACATACTCCAGTTATCTTCAAGGCAAAATAACTGTATATTTATTTCCTCATCCCTAGCCCTAGGAAACATTAATAATATATTCTTTTATCTTACCAAAATGGGTAATAAGGATAAACAGCTTGGTATGTCTTAAACATGTACATGCATACACCTGCTTGCACACACACACACATACAGTATGCATGTGCAGAGTGTATTGAGTTTCTACTCTGATGTTAGTAGATTATTCCCCCCTAGGAATAGAGGTGTGCTTTCCAATAATTATAAGCTCTTTCCAACTCTCAAGTTTTATGCATGAAGAACATTCCAGTATAGAATGGTACTGTAGTTACCTTAATATCTCTAAGTTCTTTTATACATGAAAACACATTTTAGATCTTTACTTCATATATATTTTTATTTTTATTTTTATTTTCGAGACAGGGTTTCTCTGTAGTTTCTAGAGCCTGTCCTGGAACTAGCTCTTGTAGACCAGGCTGGTCTCGAACTCACAGAGATCCGCCTGCCTCTGCCTCCCGAGTGCTGGGATTAAAGGCGTGCGCCACCGCCGCCCGGCTCTCATATATATTTTTAAATGTTGAAACTGAGCTGTGATAGCACATGCCTTTGACCCCAGCACTCAGGAGGCAGAGGCAGGCCGATCTCTGAGTTCGAGGCCATCCTGGTGCTCAGAGCCAGTTCCAGAACAGCCAGGGCTACACAGAGAAACCCTGCCTCAAAAAAAGTTAAACTTAGTTTTTAATGTGATTTAGAACATACTGTAGGACATATTAGAAAAATAAATTAGGCATAACTTCTACGACATCGAGGCAGGGAACTCCTTTTGAAAAACAGACAGAATATTGTGTGTGGTGGATGGGGCCTATTTTATATAGAAAACCCTTTCTAATGTCTAGATAAAAGGATTAGTAGTATAACAAGCAAATGCTGGGGACCTTTACTTTGCCAAAGAATAAGTTGTACTTCCGCATGAAAACCTGTGGCTAGCTCATCTCCCTCGGCTTCCTGGTGTTCAGTATTTTGGTCTAGTTCCAGGAGAAAGTGAAGGTCCAATCTACTCCTGCTTCCTTCACTCCTTGTTTTGGAGTCTACTGAGCAGTTGCTAGAGAGCCTGTCCAGTCCCTTCTGTTGACAGGTTGCCAGGATATATCCAGGCAACGGAAGTCAGGTGCCTTTGATGCAGCAACCGTGCCTTCTAACTCTCAGTCCCGCAAGGGAAATGTGAGTCTTGGCGTTCCCAGCTCTAACACCATCCTCCCTGGATCCTCAGAGGCGGTTGGAATGCCACAGTAAGGGCCAGACATCGAGTGGGGGGCAGGTGCTACAAGGTAAGCCTGTTAGAATACACGGCTCTTGTCTCAGAGCACCTCAGTCTGAAGCCTCACCCAGTCTTTAGTCATTGCCTTGATTTCCTCCCCAGCATCTTTTCCAGTGTGCAGTAAATATTTCTTTGTGAGAGAAAAGAAATTAAAATAGAAATTAGCCCTTATAAGAATGATATTTCTCAAAATAATATTTTACTTATTGTTATTTACTTATTATTATTAAATGCTGAGATGATTAAAAGATAAGCACATTTCATTTAAAAACACAGTCTAATAATTTTTTCAAAGTTAAGTATGCTTGTGACACTAATGCAGTATTAAATTTATTGACCAGCTTATCCACAATAAAAAAAAAACAGTGATAAAGGGTTCAGTTACTCAGATGAATTAGATTTTTTTTAAAAAAAAATCAACTGAGTAAACTATAATCAAACTGAGGTCTAAATTTTAAATTCCTAAAATCAACTAATTTAATAGAATACAGTCACACAGAAATCCTCTCAACCAAGGCAGGGGCATTGGTGGACACCATGACAGAAACCATCCTTATGTCTTTCCAGCCTGCCTTCCCTCCATGGTGCTGGCTTCTGTCACCAGAGAGTGATAAACCCTCATGAACTCTGTGTGTCTGTAGTCGTGCAATGTGTGCTCCAGCTTCTGCCTCCTGTGGAGGTGGAGAATGTTTCTGGGATGTTCTGTGCGGCTCTGTGTGCTGCTGGTCAGTTCTTTGATGTGCGAGCATACGCTGTGCTTGTTGTTGCACGTTTGCTTAGCTAATCTACCAGCTGGCGTTTGGTTTCTCTCCAGTTTGGACCTGCTGTAACCAAGCAGCAGTAAACATTCCTGTACAAGTCTCCTTTTTGCTTCAATTGCACTCCTTAAGTCTTCCGGCGTCACTGAGATTCATCTGACAAAATATCCATGCATTTAGGGACTATCAGGTGTTTTCATGAAGTATGCAGCAGGAAGTGATTGCCAGATTCGATCAAATTAAAGTGTCCATCACCAGTGTTCACCACATCCGACAGCGGTCTTGTTTGCATTGTCCTTTTTTGGTAGAAGGAATGCTTGTGATTCTCTATCTTGGTGCATTTCGGAGATAGACTGAAGCATCGTCTTCCACCAGTGTGGTTTAGATTAGGTCTCCAATAATGAAACTCAGCAATCTGGATCCTTTAACTGTGATCTTTCCTTTACTCCCAGGCTCCAGCTGCTGGTAACTACCACTCTACTCAAAATGACTGACAGGTCTGAGGGAAAAATGCTAAACATCCCCAATCATCAAGTGTCTGTCATAAATATCTACTTTGAGCCTGAAAATGGAAACAATACTTTGTGTTCTCTTTCCAACTTAGATTGTTTTAAATTAGTTGTGCTTCCCTGTTTATTTCAGAGCTTGAATCCCATATAATTGCCTCTAATAGAAATTTGAAAACAATAAAGAATATATACAGTTCCAGAACACCTCTCCTGAAGGAGTGGTGATGATTCCTTCAAGGTATTAAAGACATGGGGAGGTGTTCTCCAAATGGCAATAACATAGTACAGCAATGCAGGCAGAGTGTAAAAAGGCAATTTGCTAATGGGACAAACATGGTGACAAACTGTAAATTTTCTGTGCAGGGTTCAAGGAAGCCAAGCATTTATTTGAGAAAAGGCCAAGAGGATCCTGGAGAGAGTTGTGCACAAGCAAAACTTGATAGCGACTTGGTGTATTTTGAGTATGATTTTAAAATTCACAGTTATTAATGACTGCATGCTTCGCTTAAAATTTATCCCCAAGCATGTGCCTGCGTGAACATTCATGCACTATGTGCATGCGATGCAGAGGCCAGAAGAGGGAGTCAGGTCCTTTGGAACTAGAATTACAGATGGGTGTAGGCACCATGTGGATGAGGACTGGGAACTGAATCTAGATCCTCAAGAAGAGCAACAAACGCTCTTAACCACTGAGCCATCTCTTCACCCTGGACACTTCATTTTTAAATAAAATTCCATGTGTATGTTCCCATGCAGGGAGCACACATATTTCCCAATTATGTAAGAGTTGTAAACAATTTAGCTTTATAGGCCATAGAGTCTGCCATCATAAGGCGAAAACCATCAAAGACAGATATGTAAAAGAATAAACATAACTATTCTGCAATAAATATTTATCAAACAAGGCCAGGTTAGGCAGCTGGCCAAATCTGGCTTATGGTCTATAGTTTGTGCACCCATGACCTAATGTCTGAGTGACTCTGGTGAATTATCTTCCTCAAATCATACATTAAGTGTGAAAGTCTGTCCTTCCTCTGGGTATCAAGTACTCTGAGATCTCTTCAGAAGAGAAATGACTTTCAAAGAGAATTAAGTTTGAAATTCCTAGGGACCCATAACGCTTAGGTATAAAAGGGACTATGGATAAAGAGTTTCCAGGCACGAAAGAGAACATCCCTTTTGAGATTCTGCTTGAGTATGCTGTGCCCCGGCATGCTGACTAGCTGGCATAGGGCCACTCTTAGTGTCTCTGTCACTACCATCCTCTAATCCACTCTGGTCAGTCATTAATTTCTGAACAACTCTACCCTGAGGTATAGTTCTTGGTCTGGTACCTAGCCTATGGCTGGGGTCTTATTTGCCTTGAATTAATTATAGATAGATATCTCAGCCTAAATAGAATAATAATCCCTTTATGAAGAGGAATTAACAAGATTTAAATGCTCAAGTATTTCCAAGACTTAAAAAAATGCCACAAAAATCTTCATTTCTATTTTCTATTTAAATAAATGCCTTGAGTTCTGTTGAAAACGTAACGTAAAATAAAGCTAGTCTCATTCCACATAGGGTGTGTTTTGTCAGGCCTGGCAACAGGCCACGGGCTGTCAGTCCGACTGTAGAGAGCAAATAAGTCCCCAGTGCCTTGGAATCCATGTCCAAGTGAGGGAAATGGATACCACACGTGCAAACCCAAACAAAACCACATGTTGTACATGCAGTTCAGAAAACAAGCTGTGATTATCACTGAACAGAACTGGGGGTGGCAGCTGCAAAATCTGTACGTGTGTGCGCGTGACTGGCACGCTGGTGTGCGTACATGTGGTTGTATGTCTGAAAGAAAGTGACAAGAGCTCACAGAGGAAAAGCAGTCGGGGATGGCCTCGCGGGCTTATGAGATTTGCAGAGAGAAGTGAGGAGAGAAATGAGAAAGCCAGGCAAGGAACCAGAGGAAGGTTTTAGGCAGGGGAATGGTCACACGCAAAGCTATGCTCCAGCCACCACCGGAGTCTGTCGAGGGTGAGAAAGACGTTGCTTGTTTGAGGAATTGGAGGTGAAGTGAGTAGGGAGGAAGGGAACAGGGAACAAAGGTAGATCAGGGAGGGGAGGTTATAGGGATCTCCATGGTCTAGAGTCTGAGTTCTATTTTGAGAAAGGTGGGTAATTGTAAGCATCTAGTCTGGGTGGGGACACTAGGTTCTGGCTGTCATTTACTGAGGTAAATGTAGTTGCTAGGAAAATAAATGAATTTGAGGAGTCAAGGAAAATGCGGTCCTTCAACACCATGGCTGACACGGGGTATGAACGGTCGGACAGCTTTCTTGGCCGTGGGCTTCTGAGCGTAGGCAAACATTCAAAGGCATGTCTGGACATGTGTTAGATGTGGAAGTGTTTCCTTTGAGTGATGCAGTATCATAAGGTTTCCTATATCAGGTGGGTGGAATGGGGACAGAAGTGACATCATTTGAAAAAGGAGACACACCCAAACTCAAAAAAAAAAAAATGGACCACACAAAAAGTTACGCTCTTTCCTGTGAATTTAGTAGAAAATCCTGTAGAGGAGAAAAACTGTGGGTTTTTTTTGTGTGTATTGTTGTTGTTGTTGTTGTTGCCTTTTGCTTTTCTTTCTGTGTTCTTCTCATTGGTCCTGTGTCTCTCACACAAACCATGGTCAGACTGGGACTCTAACTGGAGAATTAGGACAAGGGAGAGCATCTTATCCAAAGTGAAAAAGCATGTCAAAAGATCACTTCAGAAGTTGTTGTGATATGAACAGAAAGAAAGAAAGAGAGAGAGCGAGACAGCGATCTAGAGATAGAAAAAATAAACAATTGGGGAAAACCTCAGATTTTATGTTTCAGCCAACAGCTGTCTTTGTTAGTACTGTGTGACCCGGCCACAACCCAGAATACCATCTGTTAGGTAAGAAGGCATCCTGGATCAAATAATTGCTAAACAAAGGTCAGAATTATTATGACCTCATTGCTTTACCTAGAAGGCATATGGAGAGGGAGGTATACATGTGTGGATAGTATGTGCTAGCAGCTTAGGAATTCTGTATTCCAAGAGGGGCAATTAACAGCAGAACACTCAATGATGTGATAATAGATATAAACAATAAACCTTTAGCTCATTGCTAGTCATATATATTCATTAAGGTATATAATAAACACAGAGTACTCATAAATATGTAATAAAAAGTTAATATACTATTTAACTCAGTTCATGGCATTTTCCCCTCGAAAATACTAGGTGATTGTGTAATGTTACAATCAGATAAATCTTGGATTGCTTTATCTGTTTATTTCCAAGTTAGCCATCTTATATATGAAACACATGACATTCAACAAACCACAATTAAAACCACATTTTCCTCATCAGTCAGCCATTCCTATGTAAAACACATATCAAGTGGAATTTAATTATCCTAACTATTGGGGCATGAATGAATGATAAGGCATTCCCAAATAAAGTCTTCTGCAGAGATTTCTGCGAGAAACTTATGGCAAATAGCAAGTGCTGTTTTAAATTAAAGTCACTTGAATGGACACTATCCATTCCTTCCCTAAACAAAATAGGTGGTGTTGTGGTACACTCCCAATCTGATTACCTCTAGCATGCCCAAATTAATTGTATTATTAATTTTGTGGCTGAAACTTCACAGTTAACTGAACTAATCGGGATTTGAAGCCTGAAAGTGTGCCATCCTTCATACGTTGTTTACAGGATAAGCTTCTCGTGTACCGTCTCGAACACTGACTCCAGAAAGCCTTGAGATATCTCCAGACACTCTATGTATGCACTCTTCCCATATAATGTGAAGCTTAAAGCTGCTGGATCTTGGATGATGGCTCTGAAAGCAGGTACCATGCTGGCATGAGGACTTGAGTTCAGATCCCCCAGAAACCACAGGCAAAACAAAAAACACCACGAGGGTGCTGTAACCCACCTACAATCCCAACTCTCAGAAGCCAATGTGAGTCCTGAATTCACGCCTGAGAGCTATGTAGCCACGCACCATCGAACTGAACTCAGATGAAGAGCTAGGTTAGATGTAAGATTGAAGATACTAGGATGGGTCCATCTTCTGTGCATGAAGAGAGCGGAGAAGATCATCAAATATCAGCATAGCAAGAGCAGACTCTGCAACCCTGAGAAGACTGTGGCCTTGGTATTGCTTAGCTTTTGATCACCTCCAGACTTTCGGCTTTGATGAAAAAGATACACTTCTATTTCCCTAAGTGACTGATGTAGATTGTTTTTTTCTTTTTACTTATGGTTACAAACAATCCTCACAGATACAAAATCAAAGTAACCATATTGCAACAATTAGCCTGTGAACTCATGAGTGGAAGGGTTGTGTTATTACGAAATAACTTGCAGTAATGGTGACAAGAACACAAAAGTTATGCCACAAATGCCTGCTTGGGACTCCACTACCTGAGGAAGGATGCTGGATGAAACGAATTCATCCCTAAATCCAGTTCCGGGCGCTCTCACCTGCCACAAGTGTCCTCAGATGATGGGACACATATCATCAGGGAACAAGCACAGGAGGAAGTCACTGGGGACTCTACTGCCAGGCTCAGTTCAAAAGTACACAGAATACCTGTGTTAGGGGAATTCTTAGCCTGAGTTCAGAGACTTGGTTCTCAGATCTAAAATCCAAAATAGTTCTTCAACCATTGCTCATCACTTTCAGAGGGCTAAGAAGCAAGCATCACTGTTGCTGGTTAGACTGTCAATCATACATTGTCCGTACCGATTTTCAACTCTATATTTGTTAAAGTCTCTTGATTGAACCATTTAAAAATTCTGAGCAGAACTGGAGACCATCCTGAGCCCCATTGAAAGAAGGGTTGAGAAAGGCCAGTTCGCAGCCAGGGGCTGTGAGTAAGCCTGTGTCCAGTGCACAGCGCTGTGCCAATCAGCTGCAATACGGGGGAACATGGCCACCTAGAGCCAGCTAACAGGGAGATGGAACAGTGTCCTTAGCGAAGGGAATGGGGATGGCAAGCAGGATTACAATGTACCATATGGTTTGGATGAGGTTAGAAAACACGCTCATGTTTCTCTAGAACTCTCAGTATTTCCAGGACTGTGGCTGAGATGTGTTTTTATTGAATCTAAATAAAATGTGGTTTGAGTTAGCTGGAGAATGAAAACTTGGGAACTTCTTGGGGTATTTTAATAAAAAAGGAGAATAATTTCAGAAATGTCACTAATTACATTTTCCAGTCTGCTGAATTATGTATAAAGCTGTGATCAAATATGAAGATGGCATTAGAAAGAGTTGTAATAATAATTGTGATATGTGTGTGTGTGTATGTGTATATATATGGCATATATATATGGCATATATGGCATCTGACAGCACTTTATCTTTCATTTAATCTTAATAAAAACCCTTCCAGGTGACTTTTACATCCCACAAAACAGGAAGAAACAAGTCTAGCGATGATAAGAACTTCACTTAAAATTCCACAGCCAATAGGAATTTTGGATCCATGCTACAAACTTAGCTTAGTCCAAGTTTATGTAGGGGTACTAAAACAAAACAAATAAAAGACAATAACAATGAAAACTATGCACACTAGAAAAGAAGTATCGATTCTCGAAAACTTCTTTTTTTACTTTTACTTAGAAAATTAGACCTTACCTAAAAGAGAGCGAGAGCGAGAGTGTTTTTGTGTGTGTGTGTGAGAGAGAGAGAGGGAGAGAGAGAGAGAGAGAGATAGAGAGAGAGAAAGAGAGAGAGAGGGAGAGAGAGAGAGAGGAGAGAGAGAGGGGAGAGAGAGAGGAGAGAGAGAGAGAGAGAGGAGAGAGAGAGAGAGAGAGAGAGAGAGAGAGAGAGAGAGAGAGAGAGAGAGAGAGAGAGAGAGAGAGGAGAGAGAGAAACAAGCAAACTTTGGACACTAGAGAAGTTTGGATGGTTTGGCAAACCACTTGCCCTGCTTTTACTTAGAAAAATTAGACCTTACCAATATATTTAAACAATTTGCTTGGCTCTGTCCTTCCTCCCTACGAATGGTGACAATCCAATCACAATTAAGAACCGAGAGCCTGCAGAGATTACTCAGTGGGCTGAGTGTTTGCTGCGCAAGCACAAGGACCTGGGTTAAAAAACTCCATGATCTATTTCCAAATATGAGAGCTCTTGCTTATAACCCCAGCATTTGGGGTGAGCAGAGAGACAGACAGATCCCAGAGCTTGATGGCAGGTTAGTCTACCAAAAATAGAAGGCTCCAGGTTCGAGGAAGGTCTCTGCCTCAAAAGTTAAGGCAGAGGAACATAACCAGCAGAGAAGTAAATGGAGAACTATCCTGACTTCCTGTCTTAGGGTTTTTATTGCTGTGAAGAGACAGCATGACCACGGCAACTCTTATAAGGTAAACATTTAATGGAGGGACCTCACTTACAGTTTCAGAGGTTCAGTCCATTATCATCATGATGGGGAGCATGGCAACGTTCAGGCATATGTGGTGCTGGAGCAGAGAATGCTACGTCTTGCAGGCAATGGGAAGTTGACTATCACACTAAAGGAAACTTGAACAGAAGAGACCTGAAAGCCTACCTCCAGAGTGACACACTTCCTCCAACAAGGCCACACATCCTAAAAGTGTCACTCCCTTTAGGGGTCATTTTCTTTCAAACCACCACACTTCCTAACAATATATTGTTAATAATGAATTCTCCCATTATCTAAGTTCTGTGTAAAAAAGTTAAAGCAATAGAGGAGAATAGTTCAGAGGCATTTGCCAAGATTTCAGCAAAAATAGGCATATGTTTGCTATGAGTGGCACAGGATAGGACATGAACTGAATGGTTTATTATATATTATACATAGTCTCAGTATTGGGAAGAGCATAGAAGTCTTAGTAGTTGAGTATGAGTTGTATTTTTGCAAATTATACTAAGTTCTTTTCCAGCTGCAAGTTTTCTGTTAGAGAAAACTGTAATACATGTTTTCAAGAAACTGAAAACTTGCTTTACCTTGTTCTGAAAAGTTAGAAGCTGAAGTCCTTCAAATTTCATAAGTCATGCACTTTTTCAATCTCATGTGATAGGAGATATATATTTATATATATACATATATATATATATGTATATCTCCCACTAACTTGTATCCACCTACACACTCACCCACTCACACTTAATTCAATACTCACATTCATCCACTCATGTCACCATCTTCTCATGTGCATACACACACACTTAAACTTCACCTTGACAAAACCTCATACGTAGCATACAGAAACTTGCCTCTGCCTATAAGTCAAGCCCTGCCATTTCGCAAGTATGATATGTTTTAGATACTGGTATCTTTGCACACTCAGCTGCTCCAATGACTAAAATTATCTTTCCTTCCTCTCCCGCTATCTGATTTCTATTCATCCTTCAAAAATAACTTCAGTATTTTTTGTCATAAGAATGAGCATAATTGCAAAACTGAAATCATCCAAATTGCACTTTAACAGTAAAGCAAAAAATGATATATAAGTAAATTCCTGCACTATGCAACAATTAAAAGCAGCAGATTATTGAAACATACAACATGGTTGAATCTTCAGGAAATCATGCTAAATGAAAAAAGTCTATATACTATCTAAGTTTATTTATGCAATATTTTTATGTAGAAGATTTTAAGAATGAAAGATAGATTACTAAGAACAAGCTTACTGGAGTAAGTGGTTACTAGGAGTAAGAGACGGAAATTTGAGAAAGATAAAGGAAAGAAGGTAACTAGGAATAAAAATAGAGACCTTTATAGTATTTGGAGTCATATGGTACCTTGCCTGTGGTAGTAGTGGATGCTTACATATACAGTAAAATTACATAAAGCTTTACTCATACACACAAAAAATTAAATGGTATTCTGGATTTTATTTATCTAGTTCCTGGGTGAGACACTATACTGTAGTTTTGTAAACTGGAGGAAAGGGAACAAATGAGCAAGGGATCTTCATATTATTTCTTTCAACTATATTGAATCTATAATTATCTCAATAAAATTACGATTAAAACATAATTATAATGCTATCATCACACCTACAAATTTAATGCAGTTTTTAATATTCGGGCAGCAAGATACATTTTAAAGGGCTATGGTATGAAAAAGGATAACATGAACCCTTGCCAGTGGAAATTCCCTAAGTATATGAGAACAGTCAATTCTGTCCCACGCAGAGGGGAAACTTGGCACACAGCAAGCCATATGGCCGAAACTGGGATCTGCAGGCATGATGAGAAACAGAGACCAACCGCTCACCCAGACCTGAAGCACCAAGCTCTGAGCAGATTAACTGTCCATATGCTTTTTCACAAGGGGGTACACAGCAGGAAAACAAGGGACTCCCACTTTGGGGATGGCTCTATCATATTAACACCAAACATTTTTCTTTGTATAATCCTTGTTTATCTTTGGAGAGGTTTCAAATATGATCCACTTAAAAAATAATCTCTCAAGTATTAAAATGAAAAGCATTTTTTTTCTGAGTATCACAGGCAATACTCTCCAGTGTTCTTATTGTACAGCATACTACAGCTTTCATCCGTGGTTTGCCCATATTTATGCAACTTCCTCATTGAGTATGAGCTGGGTGACAGTGATACCCACGAACACCTGATGCCAGGGGTTGCACAGAAAGGCTACACAGGGGGACTGCGGATTGGAGGACCTATATTATTCCAGAACTCCAAACAGAGAATGAATGACTCTACAAACCAGAGATGTATTTTCAGGTCAGAATCAAAACAGAAAGTGACTCTCCCAATGCCACAAGGCCCAAGCACCTACGTCCAATTGCTAGAAAAGGCTGCTTGTAGTGCCCCCCCAACACTGTTGCAAGAAGAAAGGAACTCTGCTATGCAGGGGACACCATCATTAATGAGAAATGCCAGGAACTATCCAAAAGCATGTACATTTAAGTCAAGCTTCTGCAGGATATATGCTACAGTAATTTTGTTATGTCGTGGTCTGTTGTCCGATTGAAGGCTGTGTAGCCCTGTTTGGAACCAGAAGAGGAAGGGTAGCGGGTTTGTCGTGGCCGTGGTTGACTGTCTCAGGTTATTATATTTGTCCCCGAGTTTTATACTATAATAAACGGTAAAAGAAATCCCTTCAAGTATACTTAATGATGATTCTCTCTGATAAACATAAGCAATGCAAAACAAATAACGTATTCAAAGAAGACAGAGAATTATGAATGGGAACCAGAAAGACATAATGACCTCAGTAGGGGTAAAATAGAATCAAAGTTGGCAGGCTCTATGATTAGAGATTCTCACCACCCTGGAGAGTGGCACTAAGACTACTGAACAATTTCGTATATTTGTTCATCTGTTATTATGGAGTGATTTTATTATAGCTCATTCCAGACAACCAGCTGGGGCATCTCACCAGGGCCGCACCCGTGTGATGGAGTTCTCCACTGAGCTGTTACCTATGCATATGGCTTGCTTGCTGTGCCATGGAGTAAAACTCTAGGGTAAAGTACGGACAAGACTAGTGCAATGATCTATTTGCAGAAGGCTGTGGCATTCACAAAACTGAGCTCAGTTTTTTGAGATGGTTTCATTTCTTATTATGTTGTAAGTTACCATAAAACCAATGGTTTAAAAAGCACAAATTTGTTATGTGGCAGTTCTATGTCAGAGGTCTAGCAGGGACCTTACTGGGCACAAACTGTGACATTACTAGGTCACTTGAATTTTCAAAACCCCTTAGAGAGAATCTGTTTCCTACTCTTTTTAGATTCCAGAGGCGACCCACACATCTTGGCTTTTTTTTTCTCTGTCTTTTAAGTCAGCAAATGTTTGTTGAGCTCTTTTCATGCTTCAAATTCCTTCCCTCCCTGCAGCTTGGGGACAGGCAAGGCTCTTCCCCTTCCCGTTTGGGACTAGAAAGAGCCCATCACTCCTGATATCCAACAATCTGCTTTCTGTAAACTATAATTGAGCTAACACTTAAGTTATACATTTCCCTTGGAAGCTTATTAACATAGCTTTTATCATCTGAGCCAAATTATGACAGCCAGAGAATCAACCACTGGCTGCCTCATTCTTTATTCATTTCCTAATTCCGTCCTTGTGGCACTGGGTTGTTCTAGATGAAAGGATTAAGATAGTGCTGAGAATGATAAGGGATGATATAGAATGGGAAATACAGAAAAAGAGCCAGTTGAAAACACAAACAGAACAAGGCAAACACCTCAGCCTGTGCCATCTTCTGTGTAACTGAAAATATACACGTACATCTTCCTTCTCTTTACTGCAGGGGAGTAGGGCAAGACAGCAGATACTCTGGCGTCCATGGTGTTTGACAGTAATTCAGCACTGAGTGGCTGGAACCTTCGGTACATTGTAGGCCACAAGATATCTAAGCCATAGCTATGGGGTTTTGAAGAAAGAGCTGTCACCACATTTCATGCTTTGCTGGGCTGGCAGGACACAGAGAGGAAGTACGTTCCTCCCAGAGAGAAGGAGATGAATTCTGGTGATCTTCACCAGCAAGAGACATCTTGCGTGCGTTTTTTTTTTTTTTTTTCCTGAGAAGGGAAAAGATGTGCAGAGAATTGTGGGTCATCAGTGAGTTCTAACCATAAGGTCTATGAAAGAGTGTCTGCACAAGATGCAGTGATATCAAGCAGAATGGCAACAGTCTTGGGGTGGCATATCTGCACAGCAAGATCCTAGGACCACAGCAACGAAAGCCCACGCTGAGAACCAGTGTTTAGCTTGTAGGCCCAGGTGAACTACCAAGCCTCTAGACTCACTCCCTGTCAGCTAACGAATCAGACGATAGAGCCTCCCTCATTTGTGGATTGGCACAATAGAAATCCAGCCTACCCATAGGCCCTGGTTTGCTTGTTACTTACTGTCCAAGGACTCTCCTCAGATACAGCCCTGGGTAAAAAGAGCATTGTTAACAGTGTTGAGGCCAATAATGAATGTTCTTAATAATCAGTTTAAGAGTTAGCCAGGCTCCTGGAGACTCTGACCTCCTGGAAGCAGATAGAGCTAAGGCACAATGCTGTGTCTGTGATTAGGTCAGTGGGGGTATGATTAGAAAGGTCACTCTGGCATGCAGTGACAGCTGTCTGTCTTTTGCCAATCTACCCTAGCCAAGGACAGCCATATGCATTGTTTTCGTCTCTACCTGGACACACTAGTGCAGTGACTTACGCTTCAAACACTGTCGCCCTTGACTTGGCAGCCTATGCACCAAAAGCATTGCACAAAGCAACAATGTCCCAAGAAGGTTACAACAGTGGAACTCTGTCAGGCACCCCATGTGATGAGGCTAGGAAAACATGCATTGATTTGAAACTCTTTTAAAATTTGAATACTGAAACCTGAATATTTTTCCTAATTTCTTATGATAATCAATTTAAGATCTCATTCTGGGCCGAGAAGAAATTACAGTTTTGTTCTTCCACGTTGTTAGTTTAATCTAATTTATACTCACTTCATGACAAAATAGTTTGGCAGAAGAAAAAGTAGACCAAATTCTTAAGTCCTCTCTAATGAGCGATTTTCAACCCAAGTCCTGAAAATTCTACAATTGCTTTTATTGTTAGTAGATTATTTGATTCTTTCATGACTAGTTCTTTAGAAAGAAGATAATCAACGTCCCTCATAGGAAAAACATTGAGTGGGAAAGCAAGATCCATTGACTCAAATAGGACAGTTCAAATTGAATGCATTGATAATAAAATGTGCAAATAACTTCAAATGTTCAGATAACCCCATAAAACACTTCCCCCTCACCCCGCTATTGTTTCCCCAATTCTATTGTCCTTGTTATGGGTTTTCTAAATACCAGGTCCTTTCCCCTTTCTTTTTCAAATTACATGCTTCATCATTCTGACCCTCCCATAACTTCTAGACATTTCTCCTTATGTCATTGATTCTTTTCTTCTTGGATCTTCCCCCTCATTTCTCAAACCATGCATTTCATCTTCAGCCCACTTTCGTTGGCAAGATTCCCTCCTAAATTTTTACCAATAAGTATGTTGTGACTTTAATCGTCATATCTTTCAGAAAAGATATCTTCAACTGGATTCTAAAGATTCTGAAGAGTTAGGATTTGCAAATCCTTGAAGTAGTTTTCAAATATCCATTTCAGAAGACTGTGGGAAAGGGTCAGTTTCAAGAGAGGTTCACAAGCAATCTTACAGACTCAAGTGGCACTAGGGTGAAGCCTGAGCTATAAATTAGCAAAGTGAACCGACTGGGAAACTTTAGAAGAGCACACACTGGCTATCTGACCCATGGCTTTCCTTGCACTTTGGCTTATATTGGTCGTGTGATCGGAATGTATCGTTAGGCTAGATCAAGTAAATGCAAACAAGGATTCATGTGACATCTCTAAATTTAAATGTGGTGGCAAGTGATTCATTTTTAACACTTTGAATGCTACAATGAAAACATATGTGTAGGCACATTTGGTCTCTAAGCCAACCTCTAGAATAGAATCATATGAAATATGAAGAAACATGGTATGTGAATGCGCTGGTTAGTTTGTGGTTGTTGTTGTTGTTACTGTTAGTTTGACAAAAGCTATAGTTATCCTCCATCAGATGGCCCTGTGGCAATTTTCTTGATTGATGATTGATGTGGAAGGGCTCAGCTCCCTATGGGAGGTGCCACCCTGGGGCAGAAGATCCTGGGTTGTATAAGAAAGCAAGCCAAGGAACCAAAAGGGAACAAGCCCAAAGCAGCATTTCTCTGGGGGATCTGTTTCAGTTCCTGCCTTCAGGTTCCTGTTCCCAGGCCCTTGCCTTCAGTTCCTGCCCTGATTTCCCTTGACATGTTAGACAATAACCTGTAAGCCAAGGAAACTCTTTCCCTTCCAAGTGCTTTGGTCAGTGTTTTATCCCAACAATAGAAAGCAAATTAGGACAGTGACATTCCTTGACCACTCCTTACTTCCTAGCCTGAATCCTCCCTCCACCCTCTTCTCTGTTACTTCTCTTTCCTCGTCTTTGTATTTCTATACACGGCAGGCCTCTAGTGTGGTTATACTGGTGGTTTCATAGTCGTTTCTCTACTACGCCACACATCAGTCTGACAGTTACATGGCCATACCTGTGTAGCATTTACGGCTTTGTACCTTGTGATTTGGGTACTCAATATAGAGTAAAAAGTACAGGTTGGATCTAATACTAGCTTCCAAGGGGTGATATTATGAGCCTTTACAACATAAAATGTCCACGCAGAAGGCTCTACTTAGAGGGATAAAATGTTCACTTCTCTCCTTTCCCTGTAGCTTGTCTAATACCACAGACTCTTGTGCCCAGACCTGGCAGTTAGGTGAATGGATATAAAAGAGCTTTGGGGCTAAATGTCTTTATAGTGGAAAAAAAAAAAAACGAGGAAGGAGATCTCTTTAAAAAATTAACCATTCAAATTCAAATTGGAAATACCCCATATTCCCTCAAAGCCACACCTCTGACTGCATGACTTTCTTTAAAGCATTCCTATACTTATGTCTGAAATACTGTTCTTTCAAGCTATACAGCTCCCAGGCCCCAGCTGTTCTCATGGGTCCTGGTGTCAGTTCATATCAGATTTCTTGAGGACCACACATATTCTCTCTAGTTCTTCCCAGAAGAATACTAGCCACCCAGAGCTCCCGTCAGCCCTTCTGATAATCCTTGGTCTCTGAATGGGGTGGCTTTACTCTTATTTTTATATATAGCAGGAATGGCCTCACAACTGGATGATCAGTAGACGCAGAGAGTCATACAAAACCAAAGGAACTCTAGCTATTCCTAAAATGACAGGTTTTCCCTTATGGTGTAGTTCAATTAGTGACAGGAAGAGAAGTGACATTTTCTAGCTCATAACATCATTTAGTTGAAGTTACAAAACCACATTTTCAGGGTTCTGAGTGAGTTTTATGGTTGAGGTAAGCACCCTAATTTCTAACAAGTTACGAAAGAATTCCTTTACATTTGTACTTACTGCAATGCTAAAATACCGTGTAACCCAAACAGCATGATTTTTTATTACTTATTCTGAATCTGTTTGTAACTATCAGTAAACAAAAATCATATAAGTTATTCGAGCAGAGGGAATTTGTCCAAAGTGCTGTTGATTAGCAATGAAGCTGTTTCCTAAGTAACCAACAGTAAAAGCAAACAACAGAAGGGAGGTGACAGCTCCATTCCTAAGACAGGAAGATGATAGGGAAGACACCTCCATTATAAACACTTAGACACTCAGAGGAGGCACCTAAAGAGCCAGGAACCAGAGCTTTCAAGTACCAACTGGCAACTGGCTACAGATAATGTCCAGTGGAAGATAGTAGGTCTTTCCAAGCGTTATAAGGAAAAATGGGATTCCACTGTAGCTACAGGTCAGAAGTGAGATGCAGCATAAAGAGGAGTTGCTGGAGAGATGCTCACTGCCTTCACAAGCAGACCAGAAGCCATCAGCAAATAGCACATTGGCTCTTCCTGCTTCCTGGAGTTCTTCCATTGCAACCACTGCAGAACACAGCATGGAGCCCCTGAGGGCAGTGCAGGCTTGGGGAGAGAGTTTCAGGAAACATAGTAGAGAAGGAGGTTGGGAGGACTGATATTAATTCAACAATGGGCTCAATAACTGTTCCTTAGTCAGGCAGTAGTGGCGCATACTTTTAATCCCAACACTCAGGAGGCAGAGGCAGGTGTATCTCTGTGACCAGGCCAGCCTGGTCTACAAGAATGAGTTCTAGGATAGGCTCCAAAGCTACAGAGAAACCCTGTCTCAAAAAACCAAAATACATAAACAAACAAACAAACAAATAAATAAAAATAAAATAACCATTCATCTACTTCTTTAAGAAACTCATGGGAAAAGTAGCTTTTGTTTTCTTGAAGAAATGGGTCACTACATTTTTTTTCTAAAAATATCTCTAAGGAATGAAGTTGCATGAATAACTTTTTAGAAAAAAAACATTGGTTTGATATTTATAGTTTTAAGTATTTCACATCTGATTTTCAGGGGAAAAGTTACATATTTTAGCAAGTCAGCTTTGCTCTGAACATACACTCCCTGAAATATCTTATTAAAATAAGAGTTTGATTAGAAAGATTGTGACTAGAGTTTACTTTAAATAGTATTTTTTATTATTTGAAAATTTCATACATGTATACCAGCATTTTGATAATACCCACCTGAAATCTACCTCTCCAATTCCCCATGGACTCTCCAACACATCTCCCTTCCAACTTCATGTCCTCCTCCTCATCATCATCATCATAATTATTGTTATTTTAGCCCTGAGTACAGTTAGGACTGCCCATCTGTGCCTAGATGCTCATGAGGCCATCCACTAGGAGCTTGGGCAACCTACCAGGAGTCACACTTCTGCAGAAAAGTTGCCTCACACCGCACCCCCATGTCTGCGTTCAGTGCGCTGGCACCCAGTTACTGAGCTTCGGGCAAGGGGCAGGAGGTTAAAATACACAGACACACACAGACAGAGAGACAATGACACAGGTCATCCTTGAATTCCCCAAGAATGCCCTCTTTATTGTGTTCAGGGGCAGACTATATAGAGATAGCCATGCCCCAGCCAAACCCACCAGAAACCACTCTCCTGCCATCAGGAACGCCTGAAGGTCTCGTGCTCAGAGCAGCTGTAGGCACTTAGATCAGGGGATTACCAGAAATTCAGGATCTGGGGTCTCACTGCTCCCAACAAAAAGTGACCCTCCCTCCCTCAACTGCCAATAGCTTCACAGATAGGGTGGGGCCTTGGTAGTGTCTCCCTCCTCCATCTGGAATTTGTATCTGGCTTGATCGCGTATAGGAAACCACAGCCGCTGTGAGTTACATATTCAGCAGTCATGGTCATGTCCAGAGGACAGCATCTCACAGTACTCCCCTTACCCCCAGTCTCCAGTTCTTACATTCTTTCTGCCTCCTTCTTCCATAGTGCTTCGTGAGCCTTGACTGGGGAGGGGGTAGGTTGATATAAATCTAACAGCGATGGTTAAGCACGTCCAGTCCTTTATACAATGAGCATTCATTTTGTGCTGTAGCAAAGGCCATTGTTAAATTACTAAAATATCTCAATTACTATTAGGTTTTTACGAGTAAGTGACCGCTAACATATACAAGGAGACATTTGTCTCATGGGAGTAAATTCTAAGAAAGGCACCTTTTGCTCATGCAGTGTGTTTTACACTTAACAGAGACCCAAGTTCATTCCAGTCTGTGCCTGTCATGTCAAGTGTTACACGGATGTAAACTCGTCCAAGATGGCTCGGGGGTTCCAGATAATATGTGCATATTCTAAACATGAGTGCACAGCCAGTCTGCAATCTGTGCTAAGGGCCTGCCTCAAAAGAAAAAGAAAATCTTTCTCGAGTTCCACCAGTATGTCCACTAACTCTAAAAAGCACTCATAGACTTTCAGCTAAAAACATGCCCAGCTAAAAATTAGGGCTGCCTTAGCCAGGGGAGTTGGGCAGCATGACTTTTGGTAAGCAACGAACTACCTCTGCCAGACTCTGGGAGGGATATTACCTCATTCGCCACAAGCCTCGGTGTAAGTGGGGATATTTGCTCCTTTTGAAAAGCAAGCCTTCACAGGTAAGAAAGTAAGAGATTGTATTAGGAGACCGTACTCACAAGAGAAGTTAGGGAAAATAGAGGTTATTGAAATGAGGTAAAAGAAAAACACAAAAGACAAACCTTTGCCTTTGAACTGTGCTCATTCAGAATGAGCTTCCCCTTTTTTCTTCTAGTTTTGTCCATTTGAAGAATTTGGGCTCCAAACTTAGAAAAAAAGGGGCTGCCTCGTGTGCTAACCGTGTTTACTTTAAAGGACTAAAGCAGTTTTGAAGGACTTGGCTACACTTTTGGTTGCATTCAATGTTTCTTCTTTTAAAGAAACGCTGTTCAAAAGCAAAATGGGCTCTGGATTCCCACAAGAGTTACAGTCAAACTTGTGCTTGTTTCTCTCTTCCCACGAAGAGAAGGGCATAATCCTGATTAAATGTGAGCCCTCCCAGGTATTCCTTAAAGTTTCAATTTGCAAATATGGGTCTCCACTGATGGTTGGGTAAAGCCGACTGACTTTACAAAGTGCTTCTCTTTGCTTACTAGCAACACTGTTTCACGATGATTCTGAGTGACAGGCCAGTTTCTTCATGTGAATTAAGGATATGCAGTGAGGGTTTTTTTTTTTTCTTTTAGCACTTTTGCTTTTACAACCAACTTCCGGGGTAAAATAACCAGCCATCCTTGCCCCGGCACACTGCCATGGCAGAGTCTGCAGCAGGGACATTAGATGCTACTCCCCAGTGCCCCCAAAGTCTACTCACTTCTAGGCACCTCATCCCTTTTTAATTTCATGCCTTCACTTGTGCTGAGAAATATTTGTAGGAGAGGGGTGCAGCAGCAGATCAAACCCAGAATCTTAGGACGCTTCCTCCTCCTGCAGGGACTGTTCACAGCCCACTCAGGTGCTCCTGCTGTAAAGGCAGTGGCGAAGCAGCTGCAGACCGAACGCCATTCGGCCTCATTGGTCTTCACAATCACCCCGTGTCTATCGTAAAGACACACTAAACACTTCTTACACACCTCTACCCCACACCCAGCCCCTCCCCTGCCCAGTTACTTGAATGAGCCTGAGGAAACTGGGAAGTTCAGAGACAGGATGTGTTGCATCTCAACCAGACGAAACTTGTAACAAACTGTCTTTACGAGAAAATAAAATGACCCCTTCCCAAAAGGTACATCCTTGTCTTCGGAAGCGCTGTCTCCTTATTCTGTTTTTCTCATCTGGGCTCTCTCCTCCCACTTCTCTTTGCCTCTCAGGAAGGGAACACAGAGGCTGGAGAGAGCTTTGTCGCTTGCCCAGGAGGCAGATGAATAGTGCATTAAAACAGGGTGGAAAACTAATGGGAAGCCACTCCGAGGAATTCAGGCTGAGGGGATAATGGAAAGAGCCGCACACTGGAGCCAGCTAGAACTGGAATTGAACCCCAGTTCTGTCTTGGGCAACTTACTTCTCTTCTCTGACTTGCAGTTTGTTTATAAGATTGAATAATGATATCTGCCTCGCCATCATAGAGGAATTAACTGAATTATGTACTTAGGAACATGAAAACAAGTGCAATGTTTGGACCCAGAGTTGACATTCCCTAAATCCTAGTCCCTTCCATCATGGGAGGTGGGGTAGAGGAGTTGTTGGGGTAGGTAATAGAGTTTTTCCTTGTTCTACTGAGAATTGTCTGTCTATCTGTCTGTCTCTGTCTCTGTGTGTGTGTGTCTCTCTCTCCTCTCTCTCCTCTCTCTCTCTCTCTCTCTCTCTCTCTCTCTCTCTCTCTCTCTCTCTCTCTGTGTGTGTGTGTGTGTGTGTGTGTAAACGTGTGTAGGGAGGAAGGGGTCATAGACCAACACAGACAGATGGAGAAGCAGTTTGAGAGACGAGAGCCTATTTTATTGCCTTGAATTTCCTAAAATCTTTCACTACTTCACTGTCTGTAACTTCTGGTATCAGGGAAAATGGATAACTAGGTCAGAGCAGTCAGCAGAGCTGGGACTGTTACCCACATGCTGATAAAGGTACTAAAAGCTCTTCTCCCCGTGTCCCCCAGCCCACTTTTCCCATCCTCCCCCTCTCCCCCAGCCCAGAGTCTTTTCGAAGGGTACTGAGCGTGATCCATTTTTCTGAGTTTCATTTTCTGTGCCGATCACTCTGTTTGGGGCCAGCACATTCTTTCGTTGCCACGTGTGAACATCGCTGTCTCAGGAGCTGTCAGAATGAAGAATCGACTCCTTCTCCATGCCAGACCTGAGTTGATCCTCTAGACTACAAAGATTCAGGCCTTTTGGCACCCAAACACAGGACCTTGGCTCAGATCTCACAGCCCTTTTTATCCCCCACAACGCTTATAACTGGGGTTTTCATGTTACGAGCCTAATGTCGTATATTTGCTGACAATGCCGAGCCTCTGATCAGGTGCCTCCCTGGGACCTAAAAAGATGCTCTTAAGCTCCAACCCTGACTCAGTGATCCGGGAAGAGAACGAGGCCTGAGATTTCTGAAAACAACCTTCCTCAGAATTAGGTTGTTAACCCACAGTGAAATATACTCATGATTTTCTTCAAGATAAAAACTCCTTGTGCTTCTGCCCATAGCAAGATCTCATTATGTTATCAGTCTTTCCTTCTGGTTTATTCTTTTATTTTAGAGAAAACCAAAGATCATGTGTTTCTTTCTTTACAAAAACTGGTTGCTGAGCATACACACATAAAATAAAATAAATATGATATGTAATAAAAGAACATCAATGCCCAAATATCTTAGTCCCAAGGAAGGTATGCAAGTATCAAATGCTGGTTCCATGAATATTCAAAAAGCTAATGCATAGTGTCGCCAACAATACTTGACACATTTAAACGAAATTTGTTTCACTTGTTAAATAGTAAAACGAAAAACAAAAAAAAAACATATTTTTTTTGCTTTGTAGAACAGTCTGAGTGTCACCTAAAATATTTGACACATTCCAACAAAATTTGTTTGACTTTTAAATAGGCTTAAAAACAAGGTTTTTTAAAATTATTTTTAAGAAACATTCTGAGAAGGCTGTTGTTTTCGCAATTATCAAAGGGGTCTCGGGCACCAAAGGGTTAAGACTCTGAAGGAGGAGGTCTGTGGGATCAGGAAGGTTTTCTACAGGGTCTGTTGATTCCTTTAATTTTTGCAATTTACTGTTTTCTCTTTTGTGGCAAAGCCATCCTGTACTCGGCCTGTTGGTACCTGTCATCCGTGTCTATGGGAGGTCACTTTCAAGCTTCTTTGTGTATAATTTTGCTCTCCTAGTTTCAATATCCTGCCTGCAGTTTGTAAATCAATTATTCACATTTGTGTCGGTGTTTCTTGAATATTTATAATGTGCTGGTTACTGAGCTAGCCAAAGAAACCACTTGGCCAGTTTAAAAATACTGCATATTGCCTTTTATCAGTTTATGATCTAAGGTGTGTGTGTGTGTATGTGTGTGTGTGTGAGAGAGAGAGAGATAGAGACAGAGAGAGAGAGAGAGAGAGAGAGAGAGAGAGAGAGAGAGAGAGAGAGAGAGCATATAGTAACTTCTTGATTTATGCTCCTTACAGATCCTGGAGACATCTGAGGCTTGATGGGGACTTTCCAACATTCCAGACTGCTGTCCTACAATGAAGCTCTGAGTCATTGACCCAAGTACTGGCAACAACGTGGAAGCCCAGGACAGTCAGCGTCATGCACGGTCAGTCTAAGCAGCAGCCTAGAGCTAGCGTGGCCTAAAACTCCAGCAAACGCTAGAGAAAGCCTCCAGTGTTCATGGAAAGAGAAAAGGAAAGGATTCCCAGCCAATCTCAACAAACTTTCCACCGCTCCAAAGAGCCCACCTTTCTTATCCATCAGGGTGCCCTGCCTAGTGACTCTCACTTGACCCTTCTGCCAGAAACACAGTGTGAAGATCTCACCGAAAACATAAAGACCAACACTCAGAAAAGGAGACCCGGAACAGCGATACTATCAAAACACCCAAATAGAATTATGTCAGGGAACCAGCCTAGCCCTCCGGTGATCCCATCCCGCAGGCCGGGGTTCCGGATATGCTACATTTGTGGCCGAGAATTTGGTTCCCAGTCGATTGCCATTCATGAGCCCCAGTGCTTGGAGAAGTGGCGCATTGAGAACAGCAAGCTGCCCAAGCACCTGAGGAGGCCAGAACCCTTCAAACCACAGCCCATCGGTGGCAGTGGCTCCTACAGCCTTCAGGTAGCTAACGAGGAGGCATTTCAGAGTGCGCAGGCTCAACTGCTCCCCTGTGACTGCTGTGGCCGCACATTCTTGCCAGATCGTCTCCTGGTTCACCAGAGAAGCTGCAAGCCAAAAGGTGAGAATTCCAGAACGCTGGGCATGGGTGGTCCTGATGCTCCTACTGGTCTCAAGAAAGCTTCCAGTGGCGTTCCAGCCCGACCAAGGACTCTCATCTGTTACATTTGTGGCAGGGAATTTGGCACACTGTCCCTTCCTATCCATGAGCCCAAATGCTTAGAAAAGTGGAAAATTGAGAACGACCGGCTCCCTAGAGAGCTGCGTCGGCCACTGCCTGAGAAGCCCCAACCTCTTCCAACTGCACAGCCCAGCCAAGAAGGGGCAAAAATTCCAGATTCGAACTTAGAAAGGAAAGGCGGCCCAAATGTACCCACCAGTTCCAAGCAACAAAGGAACATGGCGGCCCCGAGTGAGGATAAGGTAACTGACGTCATATAAGATGAAGGAGGTGGACTGGGGACCTATTGCATCTTCAAAAGGGATGAGAGAATTGTTCCGAGCCCGCCACCTGAGCCCCAAGAATGGTTTCTCTCAAAGTCTTTCTTGTGTTTTAAGGTGGTCTGTCCAAGTGGATCTCCTTTTGGACTCCAAGGGTCATGTCTCTTTTGGCAAAGTAGACCTAACAACAACACACTTGCCTGATTGGTTCATAATCCTCTTCAGTCCTACGGCCTTAAAGAGATGGACTCCCCCCCCCCTCTGATCCCTCACCCCAATAATCCCTGGGAGAGACTGTTACTGAAAATGAGTCATTAATGCTGTGTCTACATTACAGAGATATAATTCCCATTCCAACAGCCAATGTTTATTGCTGGTTTATTTTAGTCATCTACCTTAGGAATTCAGTTTTGGCAATGCTGGGTTATGCTGTTTGAGTTTATCTTACTAAAATAGAATCTGTGTCAAAAACCCCAAATGACTTTAGCAATAATTAAACATTGGGGCGCTTGCTAAGTCTATGTGCTCTGCAGATGCAGTACGGTTTTGTTTAAGGCATACATGTTATAAGCGGTGGTGGGGGTGGGAGGGTGTTAGCCCCAGGACGGATTCTGAAACAACTAGCTATGCTTGCCTGGATCCGGGAAGTGCTCAGTTCTGTGCTGTTCAGTACCCTTTATGGAAACCCTTCATAGGGTTGGGTCCCCCAACTTCAGTCATTCTAAACAAACATGAACTCAGGTATTAGCCAATACAGTGAAAGTCCTGGGCATTTTAGTTGGGGTCTCACTACCAGTGGGATTGCATGGGGGTCCTTATGGAGGTGACTGAGTGAACAAAAGAGCATGGTGTATGCTCTCTGTCCTACCATTAAATCGTGACACTAGCCTGTCACATCTTACGTGTCAAACCTGTAAGAGATAGGGGGTAGTCTTTTCTCACGGCGTTTTGAATTCCAAGAATGCTCCAAGCCCCTAATCACAGCCTCCTGACAGCAGCCTTTGGCTTGATAATGTTTTTAAATTAAGTAGTTTAAAGGGAACAAATGTTATTCATACTGAAATTAAACTGGAGTCATAGAGGCACATCTTTTATTGTGATCTAGTTTCTCTTGCCTTTGCTTTTTTATTATTTTCATTACTTTGAGGACTGTCTAGTCTTGCTCCTAGTTCCCATGACTAAAAATCATGAACTTACTGGTTTTGAAGATTCCATGGCAGTGATCCTAAAGCAGGGAAGTCCGGTTAACAGACTAGGCAGCTTTTCCAGTGAACATTGAAGAGAAAAAAAAAATCAAAACGACTAGGTTCTTTGCTTGATGAAAACCCAAATGCTTAAGTGTGGCATGGGCTCCAAGTGGGTTTCATAAACCCAATCTGCTTTTTCCATTTCCTGCCTACTGCTTTTCTTCCAATATGTGTGGGGTCTGGAGTCAGAGAGTAAAAGAGTCTGTGCCACCAATCAACACAACCCTTCCAGCATTCTAACGTAGAGCCTGCTGCCTGATTGCAGGCATTTACTCCGAACATTCTCATTACAGATCTAGAGCTAGTGAGGACTATAGGCAGGAATCGTGTGCGTGCCTATGGTTGTAACACATACATTGTGCTCCAGACTGGCGTCAACAGGCTGAGCACAGCATGCTTCCCCTGTCACCGCTGCTAAAAGAGACTGACGGGGCCCCATGGTGTCACAAAAAGACACCTTCCTTACCCACCCAGTTCTCTGGAGGAGTAAATGTCAGCAGAAGCCAGTGGTGGCTTCTCCATGATGCCTGTATGTATGTGAGGGTCCAGGGAAGCCCCTGGAGGACTAGATTGTCAGTGCACACCCAAGCCCTCCAAGGTCTGGCCTTGCCATGTGTCAGTTAAAAAGTAGCACCTATCACTATTGTCGAGGACCAACTTTGACTGTATTCACATGTTCCAGGGTAGGAGCGTGAGGATTAGAATTATTAAGCAAAAAGGAATGGCGATAAGAGAGAAATGAGAGAAGAAACACAGAACAGCATGGAGATGCACATTCAGTGATAACTGAACCGGCCTGGTTTATTTTCTACTTGCTTACATACAGCTCTCCAAAAGGGGAGAGGGGTGCAACAGACTTCATTAACATGATAAAAGGGATAAACAGAGCATCTCTGACCTTTGGCCAAGATGGAGCTGATACATGTCTATACTCAAAATACTAATTAGCCAATCTAGGTCAAGATGTCTTGTTTTGTAGCCACTTGTTGTCAATAACTTTGAAAGAGCAAAACAAGTCCGGACTCTCTGACCTCTAGTCAAGGTGGAACCAATGCACATCTGTGGGACCTGACACTCTGTTACCCATTAGCTGGTATATTTAGAGCCTCAGTGAAGACGCTGAAAGATCATCTAACCAAAGGTTCATATTCAGTTTTAAATCAAGCTTGGGTTCATTAAAATGAAGCACATTTTAGATTTCACTAAAGCACAAGATCTTTTGGAATTGATGGATGTTATCTGAACCCTCAGGCACTGCTTTCGAAGTGCACTCAGAAGGAAACCTTTCCTGCCTAGTGAACCATGCTTTCTTGGTTTCGTCTCTTGAAAGTTTAGCTTCTTTCTACCATTTGCAATTTCATACCATGAGTCACTGTTTTCCATAGAACGCTGACCTCTACATCCTTAGATTCTGAAGTTGTATCTGCCCAGGACGGCTGACGGAAGTGTATGTGCCTTGCTTTGTGCAGCCTGGATGCCTGCTTCATCTTTTTGCTCTTGTCAGTTGCAGCAGAGTTTTCCTTTGGAATTCTTGATCTGACTTTGGAGTCACATCAGTCATCTTGCCTGATAGTCTCAAGAGGCTCAACCTGAATTCCAGAGAGGAAAAATAAGTTCACAACAACAGTCATGGTACTGGGAGCACAATTTGCTCCAACTGGGTGGCAGTGACTTTTTCTGGCCAAGCGTAGTATTGCTCAGAACATTCCTCTGCTGTAGACTGGTCCTGCCTTCCCTTAGGATGCAGCTGCTGTTGTTTACCTTCTAACAAAGAGAACAAAAATCAATGCCAACAAGAGAGAGATCTAAGGTCTCCCGGGAGATCTAAGTGGGCATCTTGCTTTGTCCTTATATGAACTCAGATTCCCTTGCTACGTATGATCTGAAATACAGAACCAAATCTATGTTCTTTGTGATCTCACAGAAAAATTGTGAGGTGCTCTAGCAACGTTTAAGAGGAATAAAACCCTGTGTGGAATGATGGAGAAGCGCGATGTCCTGCGGCTGTTGTCTGCCTCTGTAGTAACGAGCACCACTGTGGTTGTCCGGGGTCCATTGACTGACTCTGTGTTGTAACGACCACCATTGTGGCATTTCCTTCCTCCAAAAGAAGAAAAGTGTGGATGAGCTACACCTAGTTTAAAACTGTTATTGACTTCACTTGAAGTTTTGATGCACAGTGTGGAAAAATACAGATTATTATTTTGATTTTACTCTCGTGTTTGCTTAATCAAGTATTCTGATCGTCATTTTGTAAGTGATTTTTCTAAGATCTCTGCCGAAGAGTAAGGTAGAAGCTATGATTATTCCTTATGTTAAAACGGAAGGAGGAAATGTCAACAGTTGGGATCCTTTCAGAAGCTGATTGCTACAGCCTTTCAGTTAATTGGAACACGGGATGCTAGTTAAACACATAATTATAGACCCAAACACAGTCTTTGCCCAATGACTTTCACTAGGTAAGGCTGGCTGGGGTGGGGGGTTTTATTGTTTTAAGACTTTGCTGATAGTACATGAACAGTTTTTAAAAACCCTGCCTTTACTGCCTTTTCTGCAGAAGACTGTCTCTCTGAATGTGGCTCTGGGTACTTTTGGCATCCCCAGGGCTCAGGTTTCACCCGAAAGCTGCTCAGCCGTGCCACTAGCATCTGGTGCTGCCATCTGCTGTTTTCTTTTAATGTCGTCTGCGCTGTCAAATATGCGACTGCCTCTTTCTCCTTTTAAAAAATATCTATTTTATTATTTTTAACTACGTGGATGTGAATGAGTGTGTGTCTGTGTGTACATACGTGTATCTGAGCAAAGGTACCCAACGAAGCCAAAGGGGTTCAATCCTCCCTGCAGCTGAAGTTACAGGTGTTGGTAAGCTACCTCCTGTGGGTACAGGAAACTGAATTTGGGCCCTCTGTGAGATCAGTAAGTCCTGTTAACTGCTGAGCCATTTCGCCAGCCGCTACTCCTCTTTTTTATTTTGTGTGTGTGTGTGTGAGCATTTTTCTTTCACGCATGTTTACCTGGTTTGCTCAGAGGTCAAAAGAGAATAGCAAACCCCCAGGAACGGAAGCTACAGATGGTCGTGAGCCATCATGCACATGCTGGGAATCGAACCTCAGTTCGAACAGCAAACAAGAACAACAAATGACCTTAACCACAGAGTTGTCTCACCAGCTCCTCCAGCCCCCCTCCCTTTTAAGTTCCAAAATTTTGAGAAGGTACCATTGTAATACAACCACAAACTCCAGTTATTTGGTTCTATGATTATATTAGATGTGAAGTTAGAGGTGCTGTTTTCTGAGGCAAGTATCTCACTCCTTGGAACAAAATATCTGATGGGACCGTCACAACAAGGAAGGCAGAGCAGAATTCTCATCTCTGTGAATGCGCATCTGTTAAGCAGAAAGAATATGGGAGCTTAGGGACAGGAATGAAAAAATATGAACCAATTTTATTCAGTATTTTATGTATGCATCCATGTTACTATGACATCTGCCTGAGACAGAGTCATTTATGAAGAACATTCATTCTCACATTCTGCAGACAAGACAGTCCAAGATCAAGGCACCAGCAGCACCACTGTCTTTAAAAGAATGTTCTCTGTGTCCAAGATAACGCGGTATGCCGCTCCTCTGGAGGGAGCAATGCTTGTCTTCACAACAGGAAAACAATGGAAGAGCGAGGAAATGTTTGCTGAAACTTCAAACCCTTTTGTAAAGGTGTCAATATTATTCTCAAAGATGGAGTCCACATGGCCCAATCTCCTCCCACAGACTGAGCCTCAGTATGTGTTCCACTGAGGATGGTGGGTCAATCTGACGTTTTAGAAGGGATACAATCACTCAAACCATTGCTTTTTGTGATTAGCACTCTGTATCTTTGTGTGTATAATCTGCTTTACACTTTCTCTCATTTTCTGGTGGGAAGTTTGGGGTTAAGCCATTGCCCAGAGTTAGGTAGCCAGTTCAAAAGTGGGTGCTAGAGCCAGGTCTAAATCTGAAGGAGCACATCTGTAAAAGTAAATGTCTCTGTGAAGACCATCGGAGTGATAGAAGCAAGTGTCCAGAGGCATGGTGGAACTCGGTGGTAGGGGACCTGGGGTTTCAATACCAAGTATGGAAAGGAGGGAAGGGAACATGGTTGCCCTGCAAAGTCTGAGCAGTAGATAAGACAAAGAAGAAGGAAGTCTGCTCACCTACCAGTATCCATCATTAGACCTTGGCCCAAGCACTAAGTCGAAACTCATTCAAAAGAGGATAAACCCAGCTCTTGGTCCTAGGAGGAAATGATAGGAAAATTTGAAATATGATCATATGGTATCATATTTTGATAGCACAGTGTGTTGTGGTAGGAGGCCACATGTAGGGCCTTGGCTAGAGAAAACCTCTAGGGAGGTACTTCAGCTGATACCAGCATTAGCCAAACAGGTGTGGAATGAGGTTGCAAAGGGAAACCACACTCTGACCTAACCGTGGAACTAAAGTACCCCCATGTGGCTGGAATCTAAGGGGGCAGGGATGATGGAACACAAGAGGAAGCTGTAGGGGCGGTATCAGGGCCATGGTGATCCCTCAAGCTGCCCTCCACAGAGCAGGACCAATGTTTAGCTATATCAGGAACCCTGTGATTGGTCGCACACTTGGAGATGATGTCTGATCGGCAGAGCTTGGTGAGAGTTGAAATGTGGAAGGCTGAGGACGCAGGCCGAGGAGAACACCCAGCTCTTCAGCGGGAGCACTAACTTTAGTTGCACCATGTTCTAGGAAGGGAAGGAAGCTCTGGGGAGCCAGGATCAGTAGTTTCATTCTGGAAATGCCAAGTCAACATGCTACTGAGATATTTAAATAACTTGACCTGGGCTATATGAGTGAGTCTGGGACTGAGAAGAGAGGCCAAGGCTGGGATGTCCATTTGTTGGTTATTGGCATATATAGAAATCTGAGTGAGTATAGGAAAAGAAACACAGCCTGAGGGTCTGGAGGGATGGCTCAGCAGTGTGGAGCCTTTGTTACTCCTGCACAAATAGAATAGAGTTCCGTTTGTAAGATCCACATGGTAGCTCACAACCATCCATGGCTCCAGTTCCAGGAGATCTGATGTCCTCTTTTGACCTCTGACACCCAAGTACACACAGACATATACATACATACATACATATATATATATATATATATATATATATATATATATATATATATAGGCAAAACATCCATACACATAAAATAAAAATAAATAAATCTAAAAAAATAAAAATAGAAAACCAGACTGAAGCTGGCCCCTGAAAGATAATGAATATGCAAAGATATGACCACTTAGAGTGTGACATACACTAGACAACTGGAGAGTGTGCTCGCTCTTGAAGGTGATAACTGAGAAGCTGTCAACAGAGTAGGGACAACAGACGGCACGAGGAGAGAGCTAGCCGAAGCAGGACTGAAAAATAACTTAATTTGGGCATAGAAATTTAGCTAGGAGCCTTGGAAAGAACATATCCATTTGGTTGGAGTTGTAGAATTATAGGGACGTTTTAAGAAATTTAGCTCTCCAGCCTAAGAAAGACACAGTGGATTGGATAAAAGTCAAGGTTTCTTTCAACAGTAGGAGCTTTGAGATTAAATTTGAATGACCAAAATAATAATTCAATGGAGAGAAGGAGTGGACCGAGGAGATAGGAGAAGGCAAAGATGCTGTGGAGGAAGCAGGCTCCAGGGCCTAGGATCACCAGTGTGTGGAAAGAGGACTTTCTAAGAGGGGGTGCTTCCCCATTCCAGTAGGATGTTGGATGCAAAAAAAAAAAAAAACCCACAAATTTATCCACTGACAGTAGGAAGGTGGAGGGGGCTTCAATCTGCTTGTATGTTTCCTCAATTAAACACCAGGCAGGCTTAGCTTGCTCTTCAGTCCACAAGAAAGAGAGGGAAGGCTAGCTCTAAGAGTCTTCTTAGTGCTTGACTCTTTGTGCCTTCTGTTAAACTGAGCTCCTGAAGTCAAGACCAAGGCTCACAGAACCGTTTGCCTCTGTCATCCCTAAATCCAAGAGTGTCATGGGATGGTTTGGAAATGGTAGTGGCCTAAGGTTCTCACACTTAATCTTCTTCAGTGGCTCTAGTTCACCTGCTCAGCAGTACTGATGTCATGAAAGCCAGCCTGACCTCATAGAATGTCCTTTGATGATGCTGCCAGCTGGGCTACTTAATGACCAACTCCACATGACATTTGATCATCTTTCCTTGGGGCCAATCATGCCCGAATATCAGGGCAGCATCCTAGCATCCTGTGGCTCTCAGGTGTACAATGAACAGCAATAAGGTAACACTCCTAGCTCTTTGCTACACTCTTGACTCTGAAAGCTAACCCAGGCGAACCTGTGGATGGGTATGGAGATTGTGAAATCCTGGGGTATAGGGAAGAGTTACACACTTTTAACAACAAACTTACTATATAAACATTTCACATAAAATGCCAAGGATGATACTGATAGAAATTAATAATCCTTCCAGGAATTCGCACTGGGACACTATATTTTTGTTTGCTGCTTCTTTAGAAGGACAAATGCCAATTATTTGTCACTTCTGTGGATAGGATCACATATTCACAAGGCAAAGGCTATTTAAAATAAGTTATAAAAATCAATAAAACTATACAATGGCTATATTTTGGGCCATTGAGAAGATTCAGGGGGTAAAGATGCTTGCTGCCAAGCTTGGAGTTGTATCTCTAAGACACAACTGGTAAAAAGAGAATCAACTTCTACAAGCTGACTTCTGGCATGGATATATATATATATATATATATGCATGGATATATATGATAAATCAATAAATAAAACCCAATAATAAATATAATAAAAGTGTTAGCCAATCTTATGTTTTCATGAGCCTGCTTCTTCCCATTACCCCATTTTCTTACCTCCAGCCCCAAATGCACACATCTGTGTTTCCTAGAAATATACACTAAAGACTTTATGATTTGGAACATGATTCCTACAAATCCAAATCCCAGCATCAGCTCTAACTCCATCTCTACATTTAAAAAAAAAACACATCAAATGTAGTTCACCATATCTTGGCATGAGTCCTTCATGAACAGGTGTATCACTGTTCTATATGAGGCACAAATCCTGCTTTATGATTGTGCAGGGAGCATCCAGAGAAATTTACTTGAGCCTTCATTGTTCTTTTACCATTTGTGATATATAAGCACCACTTCTCCTTCTCCCTTCTGGTATCTTTTTATAGCCTTTACCAGTATATATTCTCTACCATATGATGTACAAGTTGTCAAAGGCTCAATACAGGAATTCGATACATTTCTAATAGTCATGTCCAGTTACCTGCCTCCGGTGCAATGATCCCATTTTTACAGTCTCCGAGGGACATATACCTCTTAATCAGAGTACAAAACCAGAAATGTATTGCTCCTAACATCAGGACTGAGGAAAATAGAGGCGCCAGGGGGAACAAGGACAAGTCACCATCATGATTGGAAAATTTTAAAGCAGCTTTCCTCTTAAAATTGGAATTGTTTCTGGCCTATCTAACATGATAGCCGTTTAAACATGAAAATCCACTTCCAACCACACTCCTGAGCTGGAAATTTTTGCATCTAAAACATAGCAAATTCATCTTGGGAAACAACTTCCTGCCCTAAACTCAGGGGGCACCATCCACACTTTTTGTTGCTCCCACAGTGGTCACTGGTTGAGCTCCTTGACTCTTGCCTGTGGGTTTCTCTCAATGTTCCTTTCTTGCTAGATTTAACTCTGTGACCATGAGAGTGAGACCGGTTGTCCAACAGATGAGCGCAGAAACCGAACATCCCAACATCCTCTACCAATTTTATTCCAGGAAAGTCCTTTTTTTGGCAAGAATATGTTCAAAAAATGAATACCCTCTAAGGCATCAATAGCAGTGGCAGGGTCTTTTTTTTAATCTCAAATAAGAAAAGAAAACATGAAATAGGAAAAAGTGTTTAACCAAGAAACCATTCCTTGGCTGGGGAGATGGCCCAGGTAGCAAAGTGCTTGACTTGCCAGCGTGAGGACCTAATTTATTATCCAAAACACCACACTTAAGAAAAAAAAAAGCCATATGTGGTGATGCAGATTTATAATCCAATCGTGGGGGAGACAGAAACAGGTGAATCCCTGGAATTCATTGTGGTCAGCCAACCTACAATGATCAGATTGAGAAATTCTCTGCACTGCAATGGGAAAAGCAAGAAAATCTCTTGAGGGTGGAATCCCATGCCTCAGAGAAGTCTTCATTTTGCAAAGAAACAAATTCATTTAAAGGAAAAGACTAAGATCAAGGTGATCTCTGCGCCTCAGAAAGAAACTGTTTGAGGTAGTGCTCCCCGGGGCCAGCACACTGAGGCTCATGTATCTACAGTCCCAGAGGCAGCAGGCTACATCTTGAGCTGGTATAAGAACTTGGCAGTGTTGTACACATGCTGAGATTTCAAGGTAGCTGTGGAAGCAGAACAGGAGCACAAATGGGGGATTTGCTGGTTTCTCTCAAAGCCAAAGACTGACATAGCAGCCAAGCAGGCTGTTCATTGACTACAGATGGTTGAATCAGATTGAGTTGAATTAGGATCCAGAGATACACAACCAAGTCATGGTTTTCAAGTTTGCTACTGAATTTGCCCCTTATGTAGCAGTTTCTTGTGCCCAAGGATGGCTTCAAACTTCCCATTATATTCGGCTGCAATTGAGATCATGTTTCAGGTTACATTCAGTGTAGGCAACCCAATGATTAAGACTGGAAGCTGTACTAATTTATGGATATTGCGATATGTATTTAGGGGGCAGTTTGATAATAAGTCTACTTCACAAAATAATAGTGGGTCCACCCTTAGGACCTTTGAGGACTCCCATCCAGCCCCAGCCGTGGATTATTGGCCAGATTTACACTACCAGGCACCAAGTTTCCTCCTGAGCAGGCATTAAGTTCAATAACAAAGTGTTTGGCCACCCACATAAGATCCATGCCGTTGTTGCACCCATAGATAATTTTAAAGGGCTCATTGCTGCTTTAGTTTTTATTGATTTCACCACCAGAGATCCAGTGTTTTGAACTGGTGACTTTTAGGAGACTCTAGGTAAAAACCAAAGTTACTGGGCAAGTAGCAAAGCTTTCTTGGCCACTGACATGTTAAAGCTCATGTCCTAGAAATTAAACATAAAGACAATTACTCTTCCCAGAGGGATCGAGGAAGGGGGAAACAGGCTGCTTAGAGTCACACTTCAAATGCTTTCAAGGCCACAAAAAGTCTAGCAGTCTAGAAAGCTTCCTGGCCTGGAAACCAGGTCCCAAAATAATCAGTCTGAGCTCACATATATCAGTGGGCAGAGAAGTCAAGAAAACATTGCCCCCACTCAGCAGAAGCCCCTCTTTGCTTGTCTTCTCCTGTTTCTTGAATAGTTTCATCTGTCATTAGCTAGGCACAGGCGAATGGGGTTTCCACCAGCCTGATACTTGCTCACGGGGAGAGCTAAAGAATATTTCCCAGGAAAAGTGGGTTAAGTGTGGTTATTCCCACTGCTTAGGGCCAGTTCTTGGTGCTGTGCACTGTCCTAGGCCCGACACAGTAACAGCAACTTCCAGAGTGACAGCATTTACACTGCCACGGAGTCACTGAGAGATGCCCTGGCTTTTCCTCCTTATATGTCCCTCGGTGCAAGTCTCATCTGAATCAGCCACAGCTGTGCCTCGGGCAGATGACTCTGCTTAGTTTCTGCTCATAATACATTGGCACCATCAATATTTAGAATACCATTGTCTTACTGGCATTTGTGAAATTGAGAAATAGTTGATTAAACCCAGATAGTCATAGACTAGCTGGGCCTGTTACTAGCCAGGCTCCATCTGAGAGACAAAATACACACAGATATAGGGGGATACACTCTCAATCCAGTTTTGAGACATGTCATGTCTATCTCGTTCATGGTCACCACTGTTTTGAATTTAAATGTTTATACTTGTATCATTGCAGATCAATGATTACAACCATATGATTGGCTAACACCTGAAAGTAGGCGTGTCTTTTGCTAATTTGCTGGGAGTTGTGACTTAGGCCAATGTTCTACTTCCCTTTTAGGATGCTTTTTCATTTCTGGTTCCCTTGGTTCTTCCTGACTTTTAGGTTTATGAATGATCTCAAGTGAACACATAGAATGGGGTTATTTTGATACAGGGACGTTATGATGCAATCCCTACACAGGGATGGAAAAGCTCTCTGTTTTTAGGAATATTTCCAAATAACATAAGTCATGTTGGGGGAAAAATCAGGTATTTAATCTAAGTACAGATTTTAGTAATAAGAATATGATTTACACCATGATGTGGTTTCTTTGGCACAAGTCTCACCAAAATGATCTTCTTATAAAGAACAGATAAAATGCCCCAGTGACAAGCAGTAAATCTAGGCCTGGTGACGGAGCTTTGCAGGCAAAAGGTGCTGACCACCAGGCTTGACCACCTGAGTTCCATCCCTGGGACCTGCACGGTGGAAGAAGAAAATCAACTCCCATAAGTTTTCATTGGACCGCCACGTGCTGTGGCATGGCATATGTACACAGTGTGGACTCACAGCTCACAGGAGGCTCTCTCTCTCTCACTCTCTCTCTCTCTCTCTCTCTCTCTCTCTCTCTCTCACACACACACACACACACACACACGAGTAGAGTTCTCTGTAATACCCTGCAATACTGCCCCCTGCCTTTTCGAACTGTAACTGTTCATTTGCAGTCACTGTGAAGCTGATGTAAGAATTTAACAGGTCGAGCCGGGCGGTGGTGGCGCACGCCTTTAATCCCAGCACTCGGGAGGCAGAGGCAGGCAGATCTCTGTGAGTTCGAGGCCAGCCTGGTCTACAAGAGCTAGTTCCAGGACAGGCACCAAAAGCCACAGAGAAACCCTGTCTCGAAAAACCAAAAAAAAAAAAAAAAAAAAAAAAAGAATTTAACAGGTCGAATAATTTTGCTCTTTATTAAAACCACGACTACAGACTTTCATTTTGATTTTTTTTCAGTGCTTCTTCATTGAGATTCACGTAACGTTGTTCTTATTTTTTCCCCTTTGGAACAATGTCTTCATCTTGTAGATGCTCTTGCAAACACACACGTTTCACCATGGTTTCCTTCACACTGAGCCATGCCGAGACTATCAAGAGATGCTTAGCCCCCTCTCAGGGCTCTCTGAAATGACTATTTATCGCCCCTTCTAGCAATGATTCTCTTAATCTTTTCCACCAAACCATTTTTCTTATCTTTTTTTTCTCTTATCTTCATGGTGCTGTCAGAACTGTTAATTTTCATTGTAAAAATGAACCAATGGGGGCAAGTTATGTCTACATTGAATGTTCAGTTGCCTTCTGTGTTCACCAGACTTGCCCTAACCCATCCAACACCAGGTGCTCTCAGTGGAGACCAACAGAAAGCACATGAACAAAAAGAAAGGATGGTACATGGAAAATGATATTAGAAGTCCACCAGTGGCCAGTAAAGAGATTGAAAACATATGAACAGCTGGTGGATTCACGTTCGAGAAACACCTAAGAGCTTTCCCTAGAGCATCTCTGTCTATAGTCAGCCTGAATTGTCTGCCTATATTCCCCCTGAAAGAACCAGAGGAGAGCCTCAATGAGCCAACAGACACACCTACCTAGCAAATATTTCTTATTCTTGTGAAGCGCTTCACTCTGGATAGCACTCATGCAGAACCAGAGATTTGCTTTTTCAAAGGCAGCTCTACAAAAACTATCCGAGATGTTGACAGGAAAACTAGATCTAATCCTTTGCTCTCTACAGAGTTCAGCCTTGTGGGTGGCTCTTTGCCTTCCTTTGATTTCACTCGCAGCAGCTGGTTGGCCCTGGCAGGCTCCATGTGGATAGGGTTGCTGCCCTCCTATAACCTCTAGGGCGGCCTCCCACTGTTCCTGTCCGCTCTGCTGTGCCACGTCATCCAATGCTGTCTGTCACGCATTCAGCAAGAGGGGGCATGCTGCTGCTGACTCTGTCAAGATAGGGTCGTCCCTTCCTGGCCATGCTCTCCAGCTCCCCACCAGGCCATTTCCGCCTGTAAACACTGGAGAAAGAATTCAGCTAGTAAATCTTTGCTAATCAGGGTAATGACGTTGATCACAAGTCACAGATTGCTCAATGAAATTTCTGACTAACATTCGTGAAGTTAATGAAAAATAAAGTTATCTTATATCATTGTTCAGACCCACCCGGGAGCATTTTCTCCTCAGCCACAGTTGGCTTGCCTACACACCCCTAGAGTACGCCTTAGCAGGGAGATGCTTAAACCTAAGAGTATGGAGTACGTTTCAGGTCAGCTGAAGTTCGACCCCAAATACAGAACATAGGGGAAGCTCTCAAAAGACTAGTATCCCCTTTTATGGTGGTAATTTTCTCCCATGTCCTTTGCAGTTGTCTGCAGGGTGTTTTGGGGCCTCTGGGTCAGCCTGTTTGCTCACGACTTTCCCTTGCAGAGGAATCTTTATGACAATTTGATGTGAATGTCTTCACTTAGGAACTATGCCACTTAGTTTGCCTGTTAGGCGTGGTTAAATGCTGGATTTCCGTAAGGTTCCATACAGAATCTTAACAAATGAATTCTCCTCGAAGTAAAATGAACAACTTCTTATTTTTTCAGCTGAAAAACCCGCCTTTAATGAACCTTCCAAATGAATTAACATAGAAAGGAAGCATAGGGAACTTCGAGGTATCTCAAAAAGTTTGGCTTCTGCTTTATACTTTCTTGTATGTATTGAATTCCCTGCCTTCCAAGTTACTTCGCATGGGCTGTATGATTCTGCACGGCATGAACACATGACAAACACGCACCGGTTATTTCGATAAGCACAGTCTGTTGGTATCATTTACGAGTCAATAAAAATATTACACCTCAAATAAAATCCACATTTCTGGAAGGCGCTCTGATTTCACTTTTAATTGACCTCTTAATTTGCTGTTTAGTCTTCTAGGATCTATTTTGCTTCTGGTAGTCAGAAATCATAATGGTGAGTTTTTTTTGTGATCTTGTTTTGTGTTTTTCCCATTTCAGTAGACTGGCCAATAGCTGTGGCTAAAGGCAGGTTGATTCTAAAACATATATATTTTACGATGTTTTATTTTCTCAAAGGATAAAATAACATCCACTAGCCGGGCGGTGGTGGCGCACGCCTTTAATCCTAGCACTCGGGAGGCAGAGGCAGGTGGATCTCTGTGAGTTCGAGGCCAGCCTGGTCTACAAGAGCTAGTTCCAGGACAGGCTCTAGAAACTACAGGGAAACCCTGTCTCAAAAAAAAACAAAAAAAAAATTCGTTTAATTTGTTTCTATCTTCATTCCTCCTAGTCTTACTAACGAACATTTTGTTACATTTTACAGAGTGATGACTGCACCCTGCTAGAAGCCAAGAAGGAGAATTTCCAAAATTCTGGACAGGTCTTTTCTCTCCATGCCTCATTCCCTAAAATGAAAATTTGAACCTTTCTCTGTATTTTTTACCTAGAGTTTCATATCTTCAATATTCTTATTACGGACACTCGTAATAATCTAATACTCTAATCCTTTTATCCAAAATTTTCCTATTCAAAATATCCTTTTCTCTGTGAATAGTTCCCAAATCTCTTAACATTGAAGTGCAGGCCTACATTTCCTGTTTTGGCTGGGTTCACTGAAGTAAAATTCTATGGATAGGTCAGTCTCCTCGGGTCCAGAACACAGTGTTTTTCTCTCTCTTCAGTTTGCTATTGCTCATTTCTCCCTTTCTGTCCCTGGCTGTCATCTTGCAGAATAAAATATTGCCATTTCTGGTCCCATTATTTCCTCAGCTACAGAACAGTCATTTATTGGCTCTCAGTCATATTAGCCTGGTAGCCACAAACTACCAGGCTAATATCCCTGATGCACAATTACAGCTTAGTCAATGCTGAATGACCTGGATCACAGGAAAAATCCAGATCTCAGCATGGCTTTTTTTTTCTGGCTCTCCATGGCTCTGCAGCTTTTGCCTATCTGACTCAAGCTTCCTACACTGAACATAAGACATATCAGCTTTCTTTCTCTCAGTGGTTACACAGAATATTTTCCCCCATTCTTGCATGTTTGTGTTCATAGAAATGTGTTTCTCATAATACAAACTCAAAGTTGGATGTTGTTTTATTATCCAGTCTGGAAAATTTATCTCTGTTACTTTTATTCTAATTTTTATTCTTCTGGCTTTTGAGACAGAGTCTAGTTCTTTATCCTAGGCTGGACTCAGCTGCATTAGTAGCCTGGACTGGCCTTGAACTCACGGCAATCTTCCTATTTCAGCCTCACAGTTACTAAGATTGGGTGTGAGCCACCTTGCCCAGCAACATGTCTATTAAATGTGTTGTTTAATCTATTTATATTTACTGTGATTGTTGATTTCTTTTTCAGGGGGAAGAAAAAGACTTATTTAGATATACTGCAAGAGGCAGCAGGGTAAGCGGTAATAAGAGTACTTCCCCTAGCCAGTTATCGTATTTGACCTTATTTCTACATGTCTTCCTGTCTTCATGCTATTAATCACCACATTTTGGTGGGCTGGTGTTTTTGTTTCTTTTTTATTATTCTTCCTTCTTTAGAGATCAGGTAATTTATCACATCTTGGGTTTGTTGGCCATTTATCTATTAATTTTAGTTTCTCCCCTAGTATACCTGTGTATAGCACTACTGGCTACTATATACATTAAAATAAATACTTTGATTCATAACATAAATATTCAAAAACTATTTTAAGAAAAATATAATCAAATTAATAACAATTTTGATTTTTGTTCTACAATGTTTCCTTCCTTCCTTCCTTCCTTCCTTTCCTTTCCTTTCCTTTCCTTTCCTTTCCTTTTTTCAAGACAGGATTTCTCTATAGCTTTGGAGCCTATCCTGGATCTCACTCTAAAAACCAGGCTGGCCTTGAACTCACAGAGATCTGCCAGCTTCTGCCTCCCAAGTGCTGGGATTGAAGGATCTGGCTCACACTGTGCTTTTGATGACTATAATTTGTTTCATACATATTTACTACAATTCTGCTTTGGATATTTTGCCTCAAGCAGCCCCTTATCTGAGAGACTTAATATTCTATACAGCAAAGCTATGAATATTCCAAAACTTATTGACTGACCTATTTGTGCTTTATAGTATCCCCATTGTTCCTTACAGAACTAGACTATTTTCTGTTATTTCCTTTTGTCATTTAAAACTCCCTGTAGATGGAGACTGTGCTTTGTTTCCCAGCTGCCCAGACCCAAAATAATTTGACAGAAACTATATTAATTTCAACACTGTTTACCAATAACTTAGACATATTTCTAGCTTGCTCTTACATCTGAAATTAACCCATTCCTATTAATCTATGTATTACCATGGGGCTGTGACCTAGAGGTAAGGTTCTGGTGTCTGTCTCCTTTGGCAGCTACATGGTGTCTCCTTGACTCTGCCTATTCTCTCTTTATCTCTGTTTGGATTTCTTGCCTAGTTTTACTCTGCTAAGCCATTGGCAGAAACAGTTTTATTCATTATCCAATAAAAGCGACACATATGCATACAGAAGAACATCCCATATCAACTTCTCTCAAAAATTTTGACTCAATAAGTCTATAATAAATTCTTAACTGTTCCTCTGGTCAAAGACACCTTTATTTAAAGTTTTGAAGACTATTTTTACTGGAGTGAAATTTCAAATTGACATTGTCTTATAGTAGGATAATTTGTTTTGTTTTCTCTTATCATTTAAAAAAATGTCAGGTCATTATTTTGTGACCTCTGGCGTTTTTGTTTGTTTGTTTTTGTTTTTGTTCCTCCTGCAGAGAATCCTTGGAAGGAAATAAATGAAAAAGAAGGAAGCCTGTATAGTAATCAATAGATATGGCACAATTTTACTAAGGACTTCTGGAAAACTATATTAAATTAACCTTAGTGAATTATTTATTCACCCACTCTCATCTGTATTAGCTAATCCTGTTGTGATCAAATATCTGACAAGAAGCAATTTAATGGGTTGATTTCGGCTAAGATTAGCAGGTACCTTCTTCACTGACACACCCAGGGGTGTGTCTCCTAGGTGATTCTAAATCCAGTGACGTTGACAGTGAAGATTGTCACACAACCCTCTGCCAACCCAATACTGAACGTGTCACTTTCAAGCTGTGCCAGTCCACCCCGGCCTCAGGGGCTCTTACTTTTTCTGTGACAAAGAGTCACAGCAGCTTCAACACTGCTCAAAAGCCAAGTCTATGAGAGATTCCATAATCTCTTAACTGTGAGTCCTTGTAAAATAAAGCCACAAATCTCTAATATACAATGACAGACTACGCAGTCCTGTTCCAAAAGGGAGAAATGGGAATAACAAGTGAAGACTGGGCCAAAGAAACACTAAAATAAACAGGGCAAATCCCAGTCACTACAGCTCTATGTCCTGTCATCTAGAGATTATTTACTCTTACTTATTTAGCTTTTATTTATTTACGTGTGTGTGTGTGTGTGTGTGTGTGTGTGCCACAATGTATATATGAGGGTCAAAGGACAGCTTGTAGGAGTTGCTCCTCTCCTTCTAATGTGTGGGTTCCAGGGATCTAACTCAGGTTCATCAGGTTTGGTGGAGAACCCTTGTATCCATTGCGTCCTCTCGTCTCCCACTCTGAGGCTCCTTATGATGTCGTATGAGATGCCAGACACAATCCAGATTTAGAGTGTCTTCCCTCCTCAGTGGAAACCCCTACAAATACATTCTCAGAGGTGTGTCTCCTGGGTGATTCCAAATCCAGTCGAGCTGTCAATAAAGACCACAGTGAAGAGGTTGGGTGTGTATCTGCCAACTTGATCCAGTAGTTTTGCCTGTAGTCACTCTAACTCCAGACTCAGAAGCAGAGGGGGAGGTACTTACAGTAGAAAGAAGCTGACGTGAGAGAATGTGCTTAGGCCTAAATTACCTGTCCTCTGATGGCACTTTCATCATCAGTTATGCTGGCACATTAGATCCTGGTGTTACTGAGAGGAGAATTCTAGCCTCACTTCCCGTTGCATCTCCCAGAATTATAATTCAGATGTAAGGGTTAAAAAATTCATCTTATGCCGGGCGGTGGTGGCGCACGCCTTTAATCCCAGCACTTGGGAGGCAGAGGCAGGCGGATCTCTGAGTTCGAGGCCAGCCTGGTCTACAAGAGCTAGTTCCAGGACAGGCTCTAGAAACTACAGGGAAACCCTGTCTCGAAAAACCAAAAAAAAAAAAAAAATTCATCTTATAAACCACAATGAAAATGAAATTACAGACAATACACTATGAAGACTTCTGGTTGGCCCTTTTTTATTCCCTTCTAAACTCATATCCACTCATGAAACGGCACAGTTTGATGTCTTTACTGCCAAAGATGTGAAATTCACTAGAGTTTTCAAAAATGAGTTTTATTTTTTATTTGTGTGTCTGTGTGTGTGTGTGTGTGTGTGTGTGTGTGTGTGTGTGTGTGTGTGTGTATGCCTGTGGAATCCAGAAGGTGTTGGCTACACTGGAGTTATAGGCAGCTGCGACTTGCCGGGAACTGAATTCGGTTCCTCTGCAAGAGCAACAAATACTCTTAACCACTAAGCTACCTCTCCAGCCCTGATAGCTGGAATTAAAAAAATTAATTTTCAAATAAAATGTCCACAACTATCCTTTATCTAATGGGTTTTGTATCATTTTCAGCCAACAATGACGAGGCGTCCGCCGACAGTTGTTTGTTACATATGTGGTCGTGAGTATGGGACCAAATCTATCAGCATCCATGAGCCACAGTGTCTGAAAAAATGGCATAATGAGAACAATTTGTTGTCTAAAGAACTAAGGAGACCAGAACCGAAAAAACCAGAAGTAAGAGCCATTACGGGTAAGTTCTTACAAAAAAAAAAAATCAGAAACTTAACCATATTTTCTTACTAGTTCTGTCATCTGAAATCAGCAGCACTTACTATCCTAAACGAAGTGGATTGGGTTTTTAACAGACATTCTGGAATATCTTTCCAGTCTTGTTTTCAGAGGCTGAGACATAAAGACAGTATGTCCTGGCAACACCTTGGGAGAGGGACCCATGGGAATTTACCATGTTTTCTTAGAGTTATTTTTTACATATTATCACACATCATATTTTTAAAATCATGACGCTTAAAGATGCTTGGGACTCCTCACAGCCTTGTTTTCATTTATAAATGTGTCTTGATTTCCTCGTGGCGCAGGAGTCCCCAACTCAGCTACTAGGAGGGTCTACTAGTCAGGTTACAAGGCTGCAGAAAGCGTTTCCTCCACGAACAAAAATGAAAGGCGCCCTCATCCAGCTGCTGCTGTCCTTGAGAAATGCAGCCCAAGATATCTGTGTTTTCCAATACATGTAAATGAAACTAGAAATCTAGACATCTGGATGGAATGTCCAGATTTTTTTCAATCAATAATTTATAAATTTATAAAGTACTGTGTAACCCAAGTGAACATGGAGCTGTTCTGTCTCATATGAAGGTCACAGGGTGCTGTGTGAACAGAGTTGAAAAGAAAAAAATTGTATTATATAAATTATATATTATTACATATAATAGTATATATTATATGCTATTTTACTATTTTATATTACATATAAAATACAAGGCATACATACAAGTATAATGTATAATAGTTATATTACAATTATATATTATAATGCCATGATAATATATATTATAGGTTATATATGTATGTACATATGTACGCATATAATACCTATACTTATATATAATTACATATTTACATATAATATATTTCAATAAGTTTAATATAATAATTATACCATATTACATACATATAATGATCTATTATGGTAATATGTATAATTATATGTATATTTATGTTATATAATAGACATTGTATGTTATATAGTATATCATATATATGATGTTTTATGTTGTGTGTGTAAATATATGTACACACTTGCCATGCAAGCTGTCTCAATTATTATATTTCTATCATTAATGTTTTTCTCATTTGATTTTCTCATTCCTTAACAGTTATCTTTTATTTATTTAAGAGAAACATTGTTCAAGTATTTTCCCTATGTAGCCAAAGCTACTGCTCCGGCTGCTTGGCATTGGCTAGATCACGGCACTCCTTAATTTGTGATCCAAGAAGAGTATTACCTTCATAGAGCGAAATCTAGATTGTTATAATAAGTTCTTGTTGCTATTGAAACCCAGCTATTCACAACCCTTAGCAAAAAAGGGACTTTGTATAGAGGTTGGAAAAGAATTCAAAATGAGCATCTTGGGGCTCGAGAGATGGCTCAGAGGTAAGGAACACGGCTGCCCTTGACAGAGGACCTGGGCTCTCTTCCCTTCATCCACATGGTGGCTCACAACCATCCACAACTCCAGTTCTATGCGTGCTGACACCCTCCTCTGACTTCCTGAGGCATCACGAACACGTGTGGTACACAGACGTACATGGAGGCAAAACACCATACACGTAAAGTAAAATTTTTTAAAAAGGAAAAAGAAAGCACCCGCCCACTGAAATAATAGTATTTGTCTCTAGAGAGACTACGCATTTCACTGCTTCCCGAGAGCTTCCCATACGGGATCCAAAGTAACTGTTCCCAGTGCTCTGCATCATCTTCCTCTGCTGATCTTTTGATCACATCGCTAGAAGTGAGAATAGCTTGAAATTCCCTGGAAGGGGCTGCCTCACTGCTGGCCGCTGTTGACAGAGAGAAAGGGTAGATAGGTCCTATCATTTCATTCGCCTACAGTTTCCCTCTTGGCTTCATTTTTATCTCTGAAGGTGCCCCTCTCCTCTAGGTAAGAGAATTGACTTCCACTCGCACACACTCAGTGCAGTTACAGAGTTCAAATCACTCTTTTCCTGGATCCGCAGTCAAAGCCCTATGCAGAAGCATTGCAATGAGTCAGCGCTACCCTTTCCTCTACAGGGTTTGCGAGGCACTCACAACACACATTGATGTGCTGGAGGGAGGACTCAGCCAGAAGGGCACATGCTGCTCTTGCAGGGGCCCTGAGTTCACGTCCCTGCACCCAAGTCTAGCAGCTCCCAGCTGCCTGTAATTCCAGCTACGGGGCATCCAGTGTCTCTAACCCCCGAAGGAACCTGTATTCATGTGTACATACCCACACACGGATACATACACACACAATTAAGAATAAGAAGCCGGGTGGTGGTGGCGCATGCCTTTAATCCCAGCACTCGGGAGGCAGAGGCAGGTGGATCTCTGAGTTCGAGGCCAGCCTGGTCTACAAGAGCTAGTTCCAGGACAAGCTCTGGAAACTACAGGGAAACCCTGTCTCGAAAAACAAAACAAAACAAACAAACAAAAAAATAAGAATAAGAGCAAATCTTTAAATATGCATTCATAATCTGTATAATAGCGAGACTTGTTTTATCTAAAGGTAAAATGCACTGGGTTGAAATCTCCATGAAAAGGAGGCATGCTAAGGATCTAAAGGTTTGTTATGGCTGTGTGAGCCATTAAGATAGAAATCAAATGAACATAGCCTAGTGTTTTAATGAAGTAATACATTTTGAGTGCCCGGCCACATTCGCGGGGCCTATTTTGGAAGATTCTAGGACACAGTCAATTTAATGTACTAAAGTCATTCTATTTAAATAAGGCTTATTAAAGTTAAAGCCCACATTGTTCCTCTAAAGCAAAGCCATATGCTTTTTCTCTTCCGTACCCAGCCAAAAATGATTACACATTTCTCAGCTCTTTTTGTTTTCTTAAGGACACTTCTTTCCCTCAACTTGTTTGCATTCTTCATTTTAATTAGTGAAAAAGAGCATCTGAGTTTATGACCACGAAAGGATGATGTTTTTTAGGGTACAATTCATTTTAAACTCACTTTCAGTTTGTCAGTTCGGGCTCTGCAAACCTTCCAGCAAAGATTGCATAAGATGAAAACACAAACATGCCCGCTGCAAGCTTATATTTAGAACCAACAGAAAGAAAGCCAAACGTTGTATTCGCAAGATAACAGCATATAAGCAAGGATGTTAATGATTAGTGAAGAGTGCGTATCATAACAAGAAACTATGCCTTTCCATTTTCATATCCAAAGCGTAAAAAGCCTCCAGTTCGTAGCTAACTCCTTTCAACCCCTGCAAGAATGCTCAACACTTTATTTACTGTTATTAATTTCTGCCCGAGTCACATGATTTGCTTGCAAGTGCCAGTCCAGAGGTATTTCCTGCGACTGGTTTCCATAAATAGAAGAACATGTTTCCCTAGAATGGAAACTAACACATTTTACCTTTCCATTCTACTTTTTAAAAAATGTTTCCCTTCTTCCCTTCCTTTTTGCAGCCAAAGGGTTCTATGATCTTGATGCCTTAAACGAAGCTGCTTGGACAAGTGCCCAGAGCCAATTGGTTCCCTGCAACGTTTGTGGGCGGACCTTCCTGCCAGACAGACTGATTGTTCACCAGCGATCTTGTAAACCTAAAGCCGCCAAGTAAAGCCCTCCCCTCAGCACTGAGTTTACAGGAGTGAATGCTTTCAGAGGGGAGGAAGGTTTCCTAGGGAGGAGAAGAGGGAGGTGGGGAGAGGATGCACAGAGAACTAGAGTTGAGGGAGTGCTGGCCCAGCCCTGAAGGCCTAGCTCTGGGCAGAGGCAGCCAGGTTCAGTCCTGCCTTTAGAGGATCATGTCACACTTTTGTCAGGCGGAATTACTAGCAACTGGCTTATCATCAAAATTGTTGCCAGTTTTCTCCCATTCTAGTTTCCTCAACAAGGTTGTTGTTCCTCAGAGTGAGGCCTGTACCGGGCAAATGGAGGCTGAAAACGGCAATTCGAGGTGACTCTAGGTTGTAGGCAAAATACATTTCCTTCCTCGTCCCTTGCTTTCTGATCCAGGGATCCTTTTACACTGAGTTACTGATTGAGAAATTTCTTTTCCCTCTAGAGTCATTTGACAGGATACATAAGCTTAAAGGGGCCGAGGCTATAAAAGGAACCGTATTTAACTCTTCCACTGATTTTAACAGCAAGAACAGCTGCTGAGGTACTGCCTAGCCAATAGCGTCAGCATCATGTGTCAGGAGACCTCGGCTACACAATTCGTCAGAAAGGGTGGAGGCTAGCTCCTTCCTCCTGCGGAGGTCTAGCAAGCGTTCTTTATGCCTTCTTTGGGTTTTATAGGTTCTTCATTGTTGATTCTAAAAGTCTGCCAGGAAGTTCTCTGCCTCCCCACCCAGGCCCACGCACCGTTAAGTGGATTGTGAAAGAACTTTGTATTTTAGAGTCCTTGAATGTGTTTTAATCCAGGCGGGGCTCCCCTAGAAGGAGGCCTGTGGCCAGAGAGGTGCTCTGCCCAAGAAACTCTGCTCTCCCAGGCAGTGTGGCTTTGCCTAGACTCCCAGCATTCTACTTGGGATCTTTGTTCATGATTGGGCTGAATTCCAAGACCAGGAGGACCCACCGGCTTCCTGCAATCCCTGCCTTCATGAATTTAAAAGCAAGGCCAGTTAGAAATTCATGGGCAAATTCATTCAACCTAATATTTTGGTCCTACATCTACTTATTATCTGGGGTTGGGTAGTATAATTGTGCTAATCGTTCTGTTTTCTTTTCTGTCTGCCAAAGGAAGCAGATGAACTTTTTGAAAGGCCCAGAGATCTCTGAAACAGGAATCTTGTGGAAGAGTTGGCATTCAGTGATTCATAGTTGATGGCTCCTTTATTTCAGCTTGTTAACCTAACTGAGGGAATGTGGCATAGTTGAGCATTCTGTGGGGACAGGAACTGTGTTAAGGGCTTTGTATACTGTGGCCTATGTACATCTTAGATCAGCTCCCACAAGTAGATGGGAGTTGTGTTTATTTTACAAATCGGAGAACTAATACTTAGACTAAACAGCTGATTTGGGAGCGCACTAAGATTGAGTTAAGCAACCGAATAAAGAAACAAACTTGGTTTTTGTTGAGCTTTCGAACCTATTGCTGTTTATGACAAATATCATCACCATAAAATGATGATTATCCATGCAAATATAAATGATCCAACAGAGGAGACATTTCTCTCACAGTGTCGAGGAACTAAAGCAAACAAGAATCTTGGCACACTTGGCATTCTCCTGCTGATCTGGATTTCTCTTAGGTGGAGGTGAAGATGAAACTTCCAAGTAGGTCACGCAGAGATTTCTGAAAGATATTTTGGTGTTTTGCTAATGTTCCAGGAATAAAGCGGGAGGGGAGCATAGGTAGAGCAAGCATTCTGGCCTCGACTCTGAAGGGAGCTTCAGCTAAGCATCATAGAGAGATTCACGGGCAGAGCCAAATAACAGCAGCTGTTTCTACATTTAGACGAATTAAGTCTGTGAGTCTCTGAACTGTTTGAAAACAAAGGGCTCATCCAGGCATTATCGCATCCTAAGAGACATGTGAACAGGCTTGAAAAGCCATCAAGGAACTTACTGTGAGGATTCCACATATGGTTTCACCTCAGCTGGTCCTCAAATGTTCCATGGAGTTAAACACAGAGAAAGCTCAGTTGTAATGACATCATCCTCAGGTTCTGGTCCATTATGAAGTCAAGTTATCAAATCTCCCCATGAGTAGGAATGAGCTCACCAGATCTCTGCCAAATAGCCCCTCACTCTGGTAAGTTCACATCTGTTGAGGATCTATGAAGTTCTCAAAAGAAAATTGCTTCTTTAACAATGGTTGGCGCCTTCACGACTCAAGAATGCGAACCTTGATATGGTTTCCATGGTAATCCCCTACATGCTGAAGAAGAACTAGTAGATAAGGATACTTAGTTCTCCATTATCCCAGGTAGTTTTTGATACAAGCTACAAGTGCCTTCTTCACTCTGTTACCTAGTGCTGTATAAACTTCATTTGAATAATCTTCTGTGAGATCATGGGGAAGATTTCAGGATTTCTTGATGATCCTTTACATATCAAATTTACATAAAAGTTACAGGTCTGTTCTACCAAAAGGTAAATGACAAGTGTGTTGTCATAAGGGGCATCGCTACTATATGTAGCCACTTAAACCCTTTATATCCATTATAGGGGCTCTGCAGGCAGCTACCTCATAGTATTTTTGTAACAAGTATTTCCAGATGATGTTTCAAGGTGATTCCCTGCTATGTGGCTTTGATTTGAGGAACACCGGTCTCAGTTCCTTTGTAGAAAAAAGAAGCCCTGTCCACAGTTGGAGCTATGAATAACAAAGAGGTATCAGAGTCCAGTGTCTTCTGCTTCCTGAAAGCAGGCCTTGAACTTTCTGTTCTTGCCTGTTTCTTCTTTTTGCTTGTGTCTAAGACCAACTGGTATGGCTTGAATCTCCTATCGTGTCCAGGCAGGAAGCTTAGCCCTTTCCTTCCCCTACCCAGAGAGGTCCTTCCCCTAGCTTGGCAGCAAGCCATCTTTTCTTATCACTTGCCTTTCGTACAGATTTGCTATCTGGCTCATACAAACAGTTGGCCCTGCCCTCTTTCTGTAGCAAGAGATAAAAAGTAAGGCTTTCCCTGCACTTGGAAGAAATAATCACAAATGAAAAGCAGTTGGGCTTCCAGCATTTCAGACAATGCACCCTGATCATACTCTCTTCCCATTTCTCCCAGATCTGCCCTCCAACCCTTGTGCTACCCTCCAGAAAAAAAAAAAAAAAAAAAATAACAAATCTAGTTTTTGTTACCCATATACTCACTGGAATATGGTCAAACACCCAGTGGCCCCGTTAGAGAAAACGGAGTGCTTCCCCTGTCCCCAGAAGCCATCAGCTGTGAAGAACTTCACTTCAACATCTTTATCATAGTTTTTAAAGACTCTCTTCAATCCCCTCTTGTCTGCATGTTTTTTTTTGGGGGGGGGGGAGGAGGGAAACGAGGAAGTTGTCACAGAAGTCTTAAACGTCTCCTCAGTTATGAATCTGCAGCCATCCATAACACGGCAAAAGACGCTTCCTTGCCCATAGCAACCAAAGGCATTTTAGGGCACGGACACCAGTCCAGCGTCATGAACATCCACATGGCTTCTGGCTGCAGTAGGGATCTTGGATACCACAACATGGCTTCCAGAGGCAGCACAAATCACAGATAATCTGCACAGTGGCACGGACCATGAAAACCTTTCCAGGAGGCTTACTCCAGAAAAATGAACCATCCTTCATCTTGGGTGTCTTGTTTTTTGTTCAGAAGCAGTGGCGTGTGCTGCATGGGTGGGTGGGTGGGATGTAGGGGAAGGATGGTCAACACCTGTGCAGGTTCTAGGCTGGCCTGTAATCTCCTGCAGCAGCACAGCCGTGCAAGCAACCCCAAGCGGCCACAGAGTGGAGGTAAAGCCCCAGAAATGAGGTGAGGCAGGCCCAGAGGTGACGTGAACCTCCCTGCCGCTGCTCCCATACCTGTCACTGCCATGTTGTATTTCTAGTTCCCCTTCTCTCCCTAGTGCGCAGCTCCTTTCCGCCATCTTCTTTTCAAGTTCCATAAAACCACTCTTTAAAAACATCTTTCCATAACCCCTGCCTTTTAAAAACTGTTCCAGAGATATTGTGTACTCTGCAGGCTCCCCACAAAGCCTCCGTGGGTCTCTCAGGCTCCGTGGAGCCGTCCCAAGGCTTCGAGGCTGCTGGATGTTGCCACCATCATGACTCTCCCAATATCTGAACTTGGTCCTTAGTTGGTGAAACTCACTGGGAAGTGTTAGGAGGTGGAGACTTGCTGAAGGAAGCATGCCACTAGTGTTAGGATTCCTTCCGGCATCTGTATTGGCTCCTGCTTGGGGTCCTGACAGGATACTTCCTCAGCTGTAGCCACTAAGAGCACCTCCTGTGCAGATTCACTATGTTCCGTTTTAAAAAGTAGGCCTTGCCCACCTCCCATCTCTCTCCTCTGCTCTCCTATGTTCTCCTCTGTTCTCCTCCCCTCTCCTGTCCCTTCCCCTCCCCTCTCCTCTCCTCTTCTGCTCTTCCTGTCACCAGAGGCCAGTCTCCCCACTCCCCTCCCCCCTTTTCCCATTCCCTTTTTCTAATTTAAAAAAAAATAAACCTCCATGTGAACATTGTCACATGGTGTCTTTCTCTTTCCTGGCATATTTTAAATTGCAACAGCTGGGGATGTGAGAGCAAACGCTAACTTCCAATTTGCTCTCTCTCTCTGCTTCTCGTTTGTATTTGAAAACGTGAGCACTCAGCCTCCTGCTCTGGCTGCCATGCTTCTCCACCATAATGGGAACTTATCCCTCAGGAACGGGGAGTCTAAATAAATTCTTTCTTAAGATGTCCTGGTCATCATGATGTAGCGCAGCAACAGAAAAGTAAGTAATACAGCACCTACGCAGCATAAGGTAGAAGCCCACGCTGATCTCTCCAATCCACAAGGAAGAATCCTCTACTAAGAGACAACTAAACAACACTCCCTGGGCAGAAATGCAGGAACTGCTGAGTGGGCAAACCATCAAAGCAATTTGAAGGATACGGAAGGAGTGGACAAAGACTGCAGATTTGTTGATTGATACATTAGCAAGCAGTAAATTTACCTTGGGCATTTCACTTCTGTGTCTCAGCTTTGAAGCTTCCCTCTGTGGCCCCTCCATTGTTCTCACCAGTGGCCCCACTTCAGCTGTGTACTCCACAACTGCCCAGACTTTGCTTTTGTTGGAGGAAAATATAAATACTCCATGCTCCAGGTATTCTTCCGTATGAATTCTCTGTGTAGCTGTGAGCTAATTATCTAACGGAACCATGCAAGAAGGGGGATTTATTTGGACTTCTAATGTAGGGGCATTAGAACATCAAAGCAAAGAAGGCACAGAGTTTACATCACCACACCTAGGAAGCAGAGGAGATGGTGAGAAGTGTACAGGAATAAGAACTCACCCCTAACGATCTGCTTCCCCCACCTTGACCCCATGTCCTAATGTCCTAACATTCCCAAACGTCCCGAAATAGCCCAGCTACCTGGGAACTATACTTTAGCAAGTGAGGCTGTAGGGGCAACTCCATATTCAAATTATAACATCCTTCCCCCGGCCCCCAAAGGCTCTCCTGATCTCATCTCATAATGAGCACGGTCTTAACGATTCCTCTGTTGTTCAAAAGCTCAGATTCAAAGTCACTTCTGAGTCTCAAGACAAACTATTACCTGTAAGCTTCTATAAAAATCCACAGTAAAAATACCCATGGCACAGAGGACACATTTCCATTTCAAATGGGAGGAGCGAGGGCATGGTAAGGAGAAATGGGACCAAAGCAGGGCTGGAAACCAGCAAGGCAACTATCAAATCAGATAGCTCCATCTGTGGCATGAAGACCATGTATTATCAGCACTCAACCCGGAAGGAGCTTGTGCAGCCTTGTCTCTGACTGGACATTCTCAGCACATATATCCTCTCTTCGAAGACGGCTGTGCTCATTGCCTGTGACCATCCATGACCCATATTTCTAACCTCTCTGATACTCTGGGGTCTCAAATAAAAGATTTCAACTTCACAGCTTCATCTACTGTCTTGTCTGGGGCTATGGACAGGAATCCTAACCCTGGCAGAGTGCTGTGATTCTCAGCCTCTTTTGAACTGGGCGTGAGAGCATCCATGACCCTATAATTCTCGCATCCTGAACAGGTGAAGAACCAGGAGCACACATTCTGCCTTCAGCTTGTGCGCCATTTCACACACGTGCACCTGCCCAGGCATGGCTGCTGTATCTTCTGTGTAGAGAGGACACGTGGTAGCGCTCTCTTCTCAGGGAAACATCTTTTAAATGAGTTTATACTTTATTCATGCAGCCTGTAAGGAGTGTTTTCTAGCCATTTCCTGACATGTTTCCAAGGCATCTTTTCTATTGTCCCAGTGCCTTTTAAAATTACTTCCCTTACCACCCCTTTGTGTGTCTGGTGGGGAGGGGGCACAGAGAAAGAGACTATTGTGTAGCAGTTTCCTCCTAGGTTAAGCTCTTTCATCCTGGAGGGAAGCTCCTTAAGATATAGGATGTTCACAAGGAGGTAAAACAACAGAATATTCTAAGGGGAAGGTGAAACATTCCATCTTACAGGGAAATCTATTAAGTTTATGAAGTAAATAATTCAATGGTTTCAGGAAGTCTCTGAAACTGACCAACTTTACTAGGAGACACAAGAGAGAGAGAGAGAGAGAGAGAGAGAGAGAGAGAGAGAGAGGCAGTCAAGCATATTTAAGTTGTAAGGACTGCGGAGAGACAGATTCGATGAGTTAGCATGGAAGAGCCTCAGAGAAACTGAGCTATCTAGAAAGGCCACTCTCCACGCTGCTGAGCTGCCTGCATACTGTGTACAGTGCTCCAGGTTTCTAGCTCTCGTGAGCTTCCACCAATGCAGGGATAAGATTTGGGCCATTTCTGCTTCCAGTAGTAACCCACACATATACCTGTAAGTAACCCAATAAAGCTCAGTAGTTCACCAAGCTGAACTTTAGTGATATTCATACTTTGGTTTGTCATTAGTTTTCTGTCTGGGGCGAATAGATGTTAGTTCATGTGACTGTGGGAATAAAGTCACACCTGACCATGGCATGGTACCTGTGTGGTGGTCATGACAACTTGTAGATGTTGGTATTACCCATCACATCCAGAGCTCCCACCCGCTGTCAGCGTTCAGGCAACCATTCAAGGCATTAGCACGTCCAGGTCCTATGGCCACACATGCACCATCAATGTTCAGGCAAACTGCCTAGCCATCCCAGGGCTTTAAACCCTACATAATCTACATGGCGTGTGGTCATGTATGGGGTAGCTACATAAGCCCCTGTGCACATGTGCTAGACGGCCTTTAAAAGCAGACATGCCCATTCCATCTCTCTCTCTCACCATGCTGTTTCCAGACAGGACTGTTCCCTATCCCGTTTTCCCCTTCCTCTCCCTCTGTTAATAAAACTCTTAAAGTGGGTGTTGCTGCATATCTTGTGATGCATTCTCATGCCCGGTAATATCAGTAGGGAGTTAATTTTCTCCTACCACATGAGGCCCCAAGATTTATACCTAGATTATCAGGTTCAGTGATGCATGTCTTTCCCAGCTGAGCCATTTTACTGGGCCATTCCTTTTGATGGTGTTAATCTCCTTAATAGCCACACCCATCCCTACAACATTAGATGCATTCCCGCCCCCCCGGCCATACTTTATTTTATTCCCATGTTTTAACTTTGCTATTTGCTCCCAATTCTCACTATAAACCAAGTTAAAAAGCATTCAGCAACAACCACCCCTTGGCAAATACTCAGCTGCCTTGCCTTGGAACGCCTTCTGCCCAATTAGCCCTTCCCTTTGGAATGTGGATTCACTCAAGGTCACAGGACATGAAGAAAATATAAGTTGTATTAGCTACTACTTTTCCTGTGATAAAATACTCTGATAGAAGAAACTTAAAAGAGGAAGGGCTAATTTCGGTCAACAGTTTGAGGGGACATCAGAGCAAGGGGGAACTTGGGGTAGCTGGTAACATTGCACCCACAGTCAGGAAGCAGAGCTCACTGTAGAGTGCTAACTTTCCCACCTCCTTGTGCAGTCCAGAAAGGAAGTCTAAGAAATAGTGCTGATTATTTTTTATGGTTCGTCGTTTCACCTAAATTAACCTGTGTTGGTTAGTTCATGTCAACTAGGCACAAACTAGTGTCATCTAGCAAGAGGAAAACTCAACTGAGAACTGCTTCCATCAGGCTCATCTGTGGGGCATTCTCTTGATTAGTGGTTGATAGAGGAGCCCATTGTGGGTGTGCTGCTCATAGAGGGTGGTCCTGGATTATATAATAAAAACCCAAACTGGGCAAGCAAGGGAGAGCAACCCAGTAGGCATCTTCCAGCCACAGTTCCTGCCTCTGCTCCTGCTTGAGTTCCTGTCCTGGCTTCTCCCAATGATGGGCTTTGAGATGTGTGAATCAAATACATCTTTTCCTATGCAAGTTACTTTTTGGCATGGTGTCTGTCAGTGCAACAGAGAATTAAATGAATACCTCACCCAATGGAGAGAACCCCTTATTGGTGTGCCCAGCTGCATGTCTCCTAGGTGACTGAGTTCCTTAAACCCTCTTACACTGATTACCAACCACTACAACCTGTTACAACATCATTACTAGCCATCATACATATTATGAGAACAGTCATTACTTACTCCGCATGCCTATCAACAGTATGACCTCCGAGTTTCTATCAGGATGCCCATGATGCCATGTTTAGGGAACTCTAGGACTTATCTGTCTTGACTCTTCAAATGCTTCCAAACTGTATCTAAACTGAGTTCCAAAGGCTTCCTTGAGCTACATTATTAGAAAGCCGCAGCAATAAACCCCCTTCTCTGCTACCAGCTTTATGTATCAGTTACTTTTCTAGTTGCTATGAAAAAACATCCCTAAGACAACAAAGGAGGGAGGATTTATTTTGGTTCACAGTTTCAGGGATTTCAGTCCATAGTGAAGGCAGAAGCATGGTGGCACAGAGTAGTCCATCCGCAACATGGCATCCAGAAATCGGCGAGAATGGCAAAAAGTGTCTAGTGATGAAGTACCCCCAAGAACTTACCCCTAGTAACATGCTTTCTCCAGCAAAGTACCACCTCCCAAATTTCTAAAATCTTCCAAAATAATGCCACCAGCTAGAGACCTAAGCTTTAACACAGGAACCTGGGACTGGTGGATATTTTGTATTAAAGACTTAAAATCACCCACCTTTCTTAATTAATCCTTCACACTTTTCTGTTTCTCAACTTTAAAGGATTTTTGTTTTTTTGTTTTGGTTTTTGTTTTGTTTTTGGTGGTGGTGGTGGTTTCTTGAGAGGAGTTTCTCTGTATTCTTTGTGTAACAGCCTCCAGGAATCCATGCTACAGACCAGGCCGTCTTCAAACTCATAGAGATCCTCTGCCTTTTAAGTGCTGGGATTAAAGGTGTACACCACCACTGTCTGAATTTTAAGGTGTTTGATTTGAAGAAAATCTAGAAGCTCATCTTTACCAAGCTGTTTCCAGAGAATCAGCTGACCGAGTTATTTCATTGATATGATAAAGTTATTTTAAGAGAACATTCAGGGTAATGGTGTAGGCCTGGGCATCATAGTACACTCTGGCAGTTCTAGCTAGCATTTGTAGAATCGTTGCTAGTTCAAAGCCAGCCTGGACTACATAGTGAGTACCTAGGCTGCAATGTGAGACCCTATCTCAAGCAAACAAATGAAGATGGGGGAGGGGTAGGAATAGGTTTTTAATAACACAATAATAGTTTTCTCCACTTATAGAGTAAACCAGATCAAGCTGAATTGAAAAAGTAAAAGAATGGGTGTATTTGAGCAAAGCAACTCCAGGTGAGTTCTCCAGTCCCAGAGATGGAAGCAGGAGAAGTCAGGCTCCCAAACTAAAGCAGGGAGCTTATATAGCCTGTTGGTGAGGGGTAATGATGTCTCTGGCATAAACTGGGTTTGTGCCCAAGTATGGTCAAAAACTAAGTACTTTAGGTGGGAACTTGGGCTTCCCTAGCCGCCAAGAATGTGAAGGTGGGATTTCTGGTGCCTTTCTTTCTTGGAGATTCTCTGAGAGGGTGGGGTTTTGGAGAGAGAGATCATACAGGAGTGGGCTGGAGGAAAGTGGAAGCGAAAGAAAGGACAAAAGAAAATGTTAGATCTTTATCTAAAGTAATTAAATTCATGCAGCAGAATTTTAGACAAATATTGAGATGGGTGTAAAGAAAGCATGAAACTGGTGTTCTTCTTAATTGTTAGTACCCATTTCCCTACCACATACACCTCTGCTTACTCTAGGACAAAGGCATCTCTGACTGTTAGGATATCCATTCACAGCGTGGACTGAAGTAAGGTATTTAATATAACAAGCAGACCTAATACATAGTAATTGCTTAAAATAAGATCAGGGATCATTTCTTGTTCTAAACAGCGCACTGAGCAAGAAAGCAGTTTACTGAGGTATATAAGATTTCAAAGAATCAGAGGCCCCAGACTGATGAATATCTGCTATTTCTAGGTCTCCAAAGTTAACCTGGGGTAGGGGCCTCTTCTCTCAGTCTTGCAGCACAAATTCTAATTGGTATTAATAATAAAACCCAGAGTCAGATATAGGAATTAATGCTGAAGATCAGAGAAGCAAAGTGGCCAGCCATTGAAGAATTCTTTTACTTCGATTAATCCTCAACCAAAGGAGCAATCTTGTCCTCAAATTATCTCTTCAGACTTCATCCTCAGACTGCAACTGTCTCCTCCAAACTGCAGAGGGCACTGAGTTCTTGTCTCCTCCTGCCTAATAGTCCTCTTTCTGCCAACCCACGTCACTCCTGTCTCCACCTCCGTAGTGCTAGGGTTAAAGGTGTGGGCCATGTGCTGGGATCACCTTTGTGTGAGCTCTGTAATCTTTTTTTTTTTTTTTTTTGGTTTTTCGAGACAGGGTTTCTCTTTGGCTTTGGAGCCTGTCCTGGAACTAGCTCTTGTAGACCAGGCTGGCCTCGAACTCACAGAGATCCGTCTGCCTCTGCCTCCCGAGTGCTGGGATTAAAGGTGTGCGCCACCACCGCCCGGCTCCTGAGCTATGTAATCTTGCATGGTCCAGGGTGGCCTTGAACTAACAGAGATCCCTCTGCCTCTGTCTCCAGAGTCCTGGGATTAAAGGTGTGTGCCTCCACTCTCTGGCCTCTAGTGGCTCAGCTCTACACTCTAATCTTCAGGTAAGCTTTATTTGTTAAAACATAAACAAAATATCGCTGGTTCGAATTCCTTTAATCCTAATGCAGAAAGATGCAGTCACAGATTTCGGTATGCATCATTGGCTGAAACAAAACCTTATAAATAACTTCAGCTTAAATCAGATGTTTTGATAATAGCTTTGAGGTGAAAAAGAGAAGACAATCTAAAGTTTTATAATGGCTTGTAGTTGAGTGAGGAACTCTTTAAAGTCAGGGAACAGGAACAATGCAGCCCAATTATTACTAGCTGATCCACTTTCCTTGCTAGGACTGGTTGATGACCAAAGGTGATGATTAATTAATTCCTTATATCCATTTCTGTCCTCAATCTCCTAATATAGAAAGCTATTGAGGAGTGAGTATGCACCCTAAAGATTCAAAGTAAAACAGACTGATTCTTTTTCATATATAAAAGTTTAGGCTTGGGATTCCTTTAAGATTCCTTGTAAGATTACCTGTCAAGATAAGTAATAAAGTAACTGGTCCTTTGTTACTGCAAAACACGGCCTGCCAGTAAAAGACCTGAGAAGAATATCTTGCTTGCCTACATGGATAACCTATAACAAGTTGCTTGGGTATGAGTGTATGTGGGTTGTTGGGATAAATTGTTTTTCATGTGTAATATGTAAAATGTTTAATCATGTAATGGATATAGAAAATGCTGGGGTTTTTTTTACTTGTACTCATTGTAATAATTCACTTGAAAAGCAATGTGACCACACTGTAATTTTCATATTGCCTGAAAGAGTTTGCTGGGGTCAATAAGCTGTAAGGGAAAGAATAAAGATAGAGTTAAAATGGGTTAGAAAGAAAGCATTAAAGAATGAGAGAAAGAATAGAGAATGCAAAAGAAAAATAAAGAAAAGGTCAATTAGAGAGAGGGGGGAGAGTCTAACCCCCTCAGATAAAAATGTCTAATATGCAGACTCTGGATTCCCTTTCAGCCCTGTGCTGCTGAAGGCTGGTGATAGCCCTGCAGGCTTAAAGACAGACAGCTGGACAGCCCTAGAGGAAACCTACAGGAACCTGGGCTCCTCCAAGAGTTGCAGGCATAGCCGTCTTTTGTTTTCATTTTAGTTGCCCTGGTTTGGTTAGTCTCTCTGGTGTTTACATTGAACTTCCTGATCATTTGACAATTTAACTTGTTGCCGTGTTTTCTAGAACGCGGTTCAGCTAGACGGTGCCTGCTGTTGGTAAGCTAACTCATCAGCCCTCCAGTCCTCCAGACCTTCTTCCAGTCGCACCTGCTTCTTGGCTCAAGGCGGCTTAGTTAATTCTAGTGTACAGGACCAGTAAATAGCTATGAGGGAAACTACAGTAGGAAATCCTCTCACATCTATCTTGCGCAGAGACAAAGACCACCAATGTTCTAGACTGTCAGGTCAGCTTAAAGCAAGTTATCAGAGTTAATGCTGTAGTTAAGTCTTAAAGCTGAACCATCTTTCACGTGCTCGTGTCTGGGCCTTTGTCTCCAGCGAGCAGCGCCACTTTGGGAGATTGGGGAACCTTTGGGACTACTACCTGAAGTGATTCTCTAGGGTCAGGCCCTGAAGGTGTGACATCTGCTTCTAGTTCTTGGTCCACCAAGGTGCTCTCCAAGCCATGCCCTAAGTCTCCCACTATTACAGACTGCGCTGCCCCAACCACCATGCCTTCTTTGAGGTAATAAACTTCTATTCCCAGAAACTGTGAACCAAAGTGTATTCTTCCTCCTTTTAAATGGTTTCTGTCACAGAAACAAGAATCATAAGGAATAAAAGTTATTTGCTCTGGTTTAAGTTACTATGCCTGTTCAAATCATTTTTTTAACATCTGTCCTTTCCAACCACTAGTACAAAAACAGACCACTTCAGACTATAGGAGTACTTAGATTCAGAAGGAGACAAAAAAATCCACACTCCTTCTAGCAAAGAGGAAAGAAAGTCCATACGTAATGGGAGAGCAGAAAGGGTTCTAGGGTGTCTGCTAGGATATGGCGGTTACCTGTGAGAATGGCAGAAGACAGGAAATTGGAACAGCTGGGGCCAAGGGTGAATGGTAGTATCCAGGAACACGTGTACAGGAAGGAGAGGGGCATCCACAACGGGAATATCAGTTGTAGCTTCATGTCTCCCAAGGACCCAGCTTTCTGTAGATATTTAACACAACTTGGACAAATTGTATGACTTGCCAGTTTCCTTTCTGGAGAGTATTTGACAAGATTACTGCAGAAGTGGTGTAGGGAAATGACTTGAGAGGCCCACAGGATATAAGTATGCCTTTCTGGTTTTATTTCTGTTTTTCTTAACTTCCAATCCCTCACAATATCATGCCCACCCCTTTCTATTTTCAAAGGCAGGAGCTCAAATAGATTTGTTAATAATAGCACGTTCTGTCCAGAAGAGGGCAGCATTTAGAAGCAATCAACACAAATCATTGGGCAGCATTTACAAGCAATCAACATAAATCATTGTGGCCCGGGCATAGAAGTTCCAGGCCAAGAACTGGTTCTTTCTCGTTTTGTTTATTTGTTTATTTATTTATTTTGTGCTAGTAGACTGTAAAAGGGACTTGCATTTACTCCTGAAGTAAAATCATGTAACCCTTTCATCTCTCCCTTCCCTGCCAATTTTCTGAAGGAATAACCGTAAATATTTAGAGTATAGATTTCAACTTTGCTTCGTGACAGGCAATGTTTTGGCCAGTTTTCTAACAAAATGTACACACAACATAAAATGTATTATATAGATACATTGATCAGAAAGAACATAGCAATTCAGGCAAAAATATTTTTCTTCAAGTGTGCCTGCTTTTAGGCGGTTAGGCATGTCCCACACCTCTTTATTCCCTAAATATGGCAATTTATTAGCTTTTCCAACACATTGTTACTGAGAACAAGTGCTGCCTGTACAGCGGTGTGACACACAGCAGACTGGGATATGTTTGAGTTTGAGATACATAGAAACTAGGGCATGCTTTACATCTATGAGTGGATACAAGGGACCATGATGTCCCGAGAATCTTGAATTTCTGGTTATACTTAAGGTACACTTCCAAGGAGATATGACTGATGGTCTATTAGAGAACATTAGTTCATAATTCCTGACTAAAACTTTTTTCTATGGCAAGGTAGAGGTTCTGGGAGGAGGGAGGCTGCTCTGTGGGTCAGGGAGGAGGAATAACGGATGAGGTCCAGTCTAGAGCATGAAGGTCTTCACTTAGGTTCAGGCCACTTGGTATCATCATTCACTTCTTTCCTGCGTTCTAGGGTGAATTGTGGTGGAGGATTAAAGACTTAATTTAATTTAAAGAATTGTGGTGGGGCCTCCCTTACATCTCTCAGTAGGCATACTGTGTGTGAAGAAACGTTCCCTAATTAGAGGTCTCACGGCAGTTCAACATTTCAACACAGTAAAACCCTTGTTTTCTGTCTCAGGCATGTGATGACTAACTTAAAGAGTTTTACCAACATCCATTTCCAAACTGTATAGTCATTTATGTTTCTTTTAGCAATTTTACATTTAATTCTTAATTCACATGGAATTTTAATTATCATACACAGTAGAGATAGAACTTTTTTTTTTTTTTTCGAGACAGGGTTTCCCTGTAGTTTCTAGAACCTGTCCTGGAACTAGCTCTTGTAGACCGGGCTGGCCTTGAACTCAGAGATCCGCCTGCCTCTGCCTCCCCGGTGCTGGGATTAAAGGCGTGCGCCACCACCGCCCGGCATGAGATATAACTTTTATACCCAGTAAAGTTTACAATCATGATTTTAATTATCCTCTATATAAAGGGGTCCATCTGGAATATTCTATTCTTCCCTAATCAGTTTCTCCTTATCTGTGGCATCACATTACATATACAACCATGTCCTTAAAGTATACTCTGAGCAGGTTCTATTCTAAATGTTTTCTTAGTCATTTCCACTTTTAGCTAAAATTTGAAGTCAAACTTGTAAAATGATATAAACAATTCTGCTAGGATATTGACTTCTGTTGACTCCAACTGATCAACTATTCAAAGACTTTCCAGCTTACGCGCAATAGGAGCCCCTTCCTTTCGGGGACACAGCTTGGGGGTTGTGATTAAAATCATACATTTTCCAGTCTTACCTCTCTCTACTCAACCACGCTAATTTGTTGAGTACAAAAACTCAACCATGGCTGTTGCTGAGAACATGAGCGGAAGTTCAAGGATAGTAAAAGCTTCTTATTCAGACAATTTCCAAGTACTCAGAGCCTAGGTTCATTTTTCAAATGAGTGTTGCAGGTTATTGAATTTTTATTTTTTCAAATGCTCTAGGAAATACTTGTGAGGCTTCCCTTTAGACCATGAATGTAGTCTTAGCCCTATTTCCTGCATATAAACTAAGGTATAAAGGCATATGAAATTAATAGTAGATGTCATTGTAAATTGATATGTAGTTGGAAATGCACCCCATTTCTTAAAAAAATAAAATAAAATAAAAAGGAAACTAGCACCCTTAAAATATCTATCTGTAGAATATAGATAGGCCCTTTAAGAAGGTTTTAGACAGCTCACTTATTTACTGTCCTAGGCTAATCAAAGCTCATGATTAGTAATACATCACTGCCCTAAAATTGCATCCTGGGAAGTGTTTTCACTTAGCTTTAATGAAAAACACTTGGCGACCACTAAGCCTTGTGGAGAAGTGGTTAACTATTATCCTTTTTTATGAAGTAGGATGAGTTAAAGAGGAGTGAGTGCTGAAGGCTCAACTCTTTGTTTCTTTTCCATCCAAATTGAAATTGAAACATTGACAAACGTCAGCAAGCTAAAGTGAGCTGACAAAAGAAGCCAGAGGCAGAAATTTCCAACCAGAGATGGCTCAGCAGATAGACTGATGAAAGCACGGGGCCCAGCAGGTGGCAATAGAGGCTCTTTTCTTCCCTCCCTGTCCGGGCTTTTCCGTCATTCGGCTACTTAACCCATCATCAAGGCAATCTCTTGGTTGTCATGGAAATAAGGATGCAAGGAACTGGGGTTGGATAGGAAGAAGGCGGTATGTAAAATGTAAGCCCAGGAGTGCTTGTTTCACTTTCTCAAGTCACTGAGCCCACCTTTGCATAAGCAACCCAGGTAATTCAGTGGTCTCTATACAGGCTAGACATCGTAAAGACTTTTTTTAGTTGGGGGAGAACAGCAAAATTTAATAAGAAATAGCTTTCTGCTTAATAGTTAGGTTCAGCTTATTACTTCAAAGGGAGCTCACTCAAATGTTTGAGCTACTAATGACTGTTTTTTAAAAAAAATAAGTGTTTTCATTCAAAGAGAGAGAGAAAGCAGGGAGGGGTTTCTCAGGAAACAGATTTAGCGGAGGGCATTCCTATGATAGCATAGAGAGGCATTTTCGGGTCACCCAAAGTAAAAGAAGAGTTTATCTGCAGGATGTTTCCCTTGATTTGTCTGAGAAACAGGCAGGCGTTTCTTCCAGGGCTTTAAGTTTTCGTTTCCTTTTTATTTTAAAACACTTGGGTGGAAACAAAGTAAACTTTGGAGCTTAAAGCCTGAGATTAAACTCGCCAGCCCCATCCATGATTATGTGTGGGGGTCCTTAAGAATGACTCATTCTTTCTGCGGCTCAGTTTCTGGAACCCCAAAGCGTTTGCCTCACAAGGTTTGTAATCAGTATAAAGTGCCCAGAACAGTGTTTTTGCAAAGAAATAACTCAACTAATAATGAGTATTGGTGAAGAGACCACTATTGTCCTTGCTTTTTTATTTAGTATCTATCTTAGATTTCCCAGGTCCTTAAAAGTCCACTTAGGTCCGTGTGCCTGACATAGCCTTTCACATATACTGAACATAACAGAGGACTGATTGGAAGCTGAAACAGTATGCACTAAAGCCCCTCCTTGACTTGGAGTGCACACGCTCAGCTGGTAGGTGGAAAGGAGCCACCAAACCCACACCAGGGTGTGAGGAGGGTGACAGAAATTTGTGTAAAGTCCGCTGATTGTAGAGTTCTCCCTTTAACCACAGCCAGCACAGCTAGAAGGAAGATGTGGACTTTGAAATTTTATTTGGCTTTCTTTGACTATTGTTGTTGCTAGATAATGACCTAGAAAATGTCTAAAGGAACAGCAGAACAACTTCTAGTTCTTGTGCCGAGAATGCTTTCAGCATAGGGACTTTGTCTTGCCATTGAAACCTCAGTGCCAAGAAACTGCTGGCACAGAGCACACGCTCAAGAACATGTGTGCGGGTCCTGTGCATTTTCAATATGCCACAACATTCTGCATGTATTGCAGAGTGTACTAGAAAGTCAAAACATGGTTTTGGCCCTCAAGCCAAAGGAAAAAGACAATGTACTTTCGTCAGCTCCTACCAGTGAGGCATGCAATCAACGGTGTTAATGCCGCAACCAAGAAATGTTATATTTAATTGCTAATTAATGAAACGGAGTTTATGCATCTCCAAATGAGGACTGCAAACAGCTGGGAGGAGAAGAAAGGAGAGCATGGTAAATTAGAGAAGAGAGACCCAGGCCAGCTAGTAGTGGAAAAGCCAGTGAAATGACTATAATAGTTAGATTTTAAATTAGCTCTTTACTATATTCCTCTATTCTTCTCTCTCTCCCTCTCTCTCTCCCTCTCCTCTCTTCTCCCTCTCTGTCTCCCTCTCTGTCTCCTCTCTCCCTCCTCTCTCTCTCTCTCCTCTCTCTCTCTCTCCCTCTCTCTCTCTCTCTCTCTCTCTCTCTCTTCTCTCTCTCTCTCTCTCTCTCTCTCTCTCTCTCTCTCTTTCTGCATCTCTTTCTTCTGTGTGAACAAGTGTGCTATGACTGCTATGTCAAAGGACCTTGCATTAGCTGGTTCATTTCTAACTCTGCCATGTGGGTCCCAGGTATCAGGTTATCATGCTTAATAGCAAGTGGTTTACCGATTGAAACATCTTGCTAACCTTATAATTAAAAAAAAATATTAAGTGTCCGGATATAAATTTTCATGAGTGTCAATACACATACATGCGCAAAATACAGTTCTCATCTTAAAGAAAATAAGAGAGGCTTACTTGGGAGCCATTTTGAGGGAACATGGCCTGGGATCACAGATTCAGGTTACCCCCAAATTCCATGTTCCAATGTAGAAGCAATGTCAGGAAGTTTCATAGTTTTGCAGAACAAAGAGAGTCCAAAATCAAGGAAAGCTTAAGATACATTGGTGAGCACATCAGAGCAGTGGCTATGGGAAGATGGAGGAAGTTTTTCTGTGGGCCTAACATTCTATCTAATGACAATCTTATCTTTTGGGTTGGTAGAAGCCATGGAGGTCTGCTAAGTAAATAGATTCCTGTCAATTCCTTTTTGATCAGTAGTCACATAATGTTAGTTCTGACACACGGGCAAGGAATGACTGCTCCAGGATCTAAAGCTAGTTCGAGAGGAAGTAATCTTCTAGACCTGCAATATTCCAATCCTTCTTTGTTCTGGAGTTCTAGCCAGTCAGTCTCTTCAGCAAAGACTTCTTTTCAGGAGTTTTCATTCACACAAGACAAGTAGTGTTGTAGTTTGAATGTGAAAACTCCCCTACAAGTTCAACTGATAGCACCATGGTGGAAGGTTCTGGAACCTAACAGAGATGGAGTCTTGCTAGAGGAAGTGGATCACAGGGGTCATTCTTGAGGTTTTTATAGCTGGGCTCTCCTTCCTGTCTTCTCGCTGCTTCCTAACTCAGAATGTAATGTGACCAGAACATAGTAAGACAAAGAAAAACATCTTCTACATATCTGTAGAGCGCATTAATGCAATTCCACAGTCTATACCCCAGTATTTCTGTCTGGAATGTGTTTACTCTTTAAAAGTCTGCTTAGGACTCTGAACTACAAACACCATGAGTAACGGGTGAAATTCCTTCCTTGGCTCTATTACAAGGGGGATCATTAGGTTAGAGATGGATTTGATAGGACGGAAGTTAAGAGTAAACTCATGCAATCATGAAGAAAATCTCAGTATTTTGCAACCTTTTACAAAATAGCACTGAGTCTCTGAAGAAAGGAGCATTGGGAGGAGAGTCTCATTTATTCAGGACAAGCTGACCACAGGTAATTCATTCCCACCAGTCAGGTCCTAGCTTTCAAGGACAGTATTGGACCCAGAAGAGCATAGAAGCTGACAGTCATATTCTGTTGAGGAAAGGGGGGAAACAGGTGGGAGAAGGGGGTAGAGGAAGAACTAGGAGAATAGGAGGAAGAGGAAGAGGAGGTAGTAGGAGAAACCGAAGTCAAGACAGCCAAGCATGGCTTAAATAGATGTAAGAACTGTAGTGAAGATTATCACTGGATTATTACTGTTTGATGTGATTCCAAGACACAACTTACATACCATACATGAATTTTCTCTAAACTCATGAGACATTTCTTCTTCCCAGCATTCCTTTGATTTCTTATCTGTTGTCACAAAGGTGTTTCTAATGATCTGGCACTGAAAGTAACAGCATATCACCTATCACAAGCCAATCACTACGACATTGACGTTAACTTGAAAAAAATCACTTTCAGATCTACTGAATGCTTTTAATGGGTCTTGGCAAAGGATGAGGTCAGTCCTGAACAATTCTAGGATTACTGGAGCACACGAGACATTTCAGCGTACTCAAAGAATCAGTCTGTCCTAGATGCAGACTGCTGAATGCACATCCCGTAACTATCTCTACAATCTCGAGAACTTTGCAAACGTTTCTTTAATGCCTCCAGCCGTTTCTACAACTGAACAATGAGTTTAGTAATGCCACTCAAGGAACTGTGGCTAGAAGTTATGACAATCATTCATGTGAAGTGTGGGTACACAGCAAATGGCATTCGAGAAAAATCACTGAGTATATTTTTATATATGGTGTCCTGGTGAAGGAACCAGCATGAGGAGGCAGCACTGGAGAAGCACAGAAACACCCCGCCCTGGAATCTTGTCTTTGCACAAGCTACACCCCTTAGTTCTCCAGAGGATGCAGATGGGAACACACCCAACAAAAGCAGCTGGATCCATTCTTCCCTGGACCCCTTCATCTCACAGCAGGCATCCGCATTAGCACGCAGCCCCTTTCCTCTGGGGTTTGCAGTTCACAGAGTGTCTTGGGGTCTGATACACTGCAGCTACCTTCTAATGAAACCGAAGCAATTATCTTAATTTTTGCTTAGTAAGACTTTGCTGGACATGCCAGGCCTGGACAAATAGTTTCTGATGGATGAAAAAGTTTATAATTCCCCAAGAGCTTTATAGCATTCCTTGAAAATAGGACCTTTACACTTACTGTGTGTGCAGGAGCAGTTGCTGTGTGGGAGGAGTCCTCAGTCTAAACAACAAAAGCAACTAAGGATTTCTTTTTTTAAAAAAAGTCATACATAATCTCCCTACATTACTAAGGATCTCTTTTAATTCAAATGTTAAAACTATTGTTTGATTTAGTATACATAAAAACACAAGACCAAGTATGAGCCCCATTCATACGGTACCCATGTCAGCCTTGCAGGGCCCTTTCATGGATGTTGAAATGGCTTTTCTTGCCCTTTCCCTTACAACTCATGCATGTCTGACCTCTTGTTTTGGGGTCTGGCTTATGAAAATAATAAAGGAGCTGTGTATTAAGCAGAGGTTAAGTAGCCTTTGAAAGTGTTGTTTGGGTTTTATATGATCTAGTTAAGAATAAATGGAAATAAAGAGAAATATTTTAACTTGCTCCAAATGACATTAACAGTGTGACGGGAGAGACCCAAACACCTCTATCCATTTACTCCTTGGTCCTTAGTTTCCATCAGACATGCCAGTGGCAGTTGGAAAAAGAGGTACTTGCTTTCTTTCCTCTTCTTTCTCATCTCATCTTTTGGCTCTAGGTCTTTGTAATGTCCCACCCTCCTGGCAGTAGCATTTGTGAGTCATGTGAAATACTGCGGGACATTTTGGATTTTATTTTTATGTACATGATCAGTTAGCATAATAAAACCCTTGATTTCCCTAGACTGATGTTGAGACAATTCTCCATGTGTCTCCTGTGTCTGTGCATCTGACAAATAGCAGACCTATTGCCCTGTTACCTAGGTTGTGCATTTAAGGACGTTTGTATGGTGACTGGCCCTGGAAGATATGCTGTCTCCCTCCTAAGCAGAGATCAGGGAAATACTGCTACTGTGAAAATATCGCTGAGGTCCCCTGACCTCAGAATCTCTGTTCTGTGCCAACCCACCATGGCTTCAGGAGCATCATGGTTCTCCTTGCATCGACCTGGAGGACTGGGGCTCTGCCATCATCACAGAGATATGTTCTTATTAATGTGTGCAAAAAGATCTCTACCTCTGATTAGGAACCTAAGTCTTTTCCAGTAGTCAAGCACTGTGACATTCAACGGACATGGATGTAGGCTAAAATCTTAAATTTCTCCCCACTTTTTTATGTGTAATTCCCAACTGAAAGTGATCCCAAAATATCTGCTGATGTATAAAAGCCAAGGAAAGCAATCTTCACACATGCACTAAGATTGTGTTTAGGCAAAGGAAATAGGGTGGCACACACTGTTGCTCAGATTTTCAGAAACTGTCCTTGATATTAGTGCATAAAAAGACCTGTGCTTACTTAATGATGCCCCCTTGAATCGTTATTCTGGAATGATTTCAGAATCATTATTCTGGAACCCCTCTTTAAAACTTGCCAACAAAAAGCATTCAACCCTCTCAACCATTTTCTAATGTTATCATTCACCAAGGATTAAATCCAATAAATGACTAAAGCCATTTGTGTTGAGCAAAAACATCAAATGTATGTGTGTTCCCCTGTAAAGAATGACGGACCAGCCTGACTCATTTATTCAGATCAGCTCATGTGCTAACATTAAAAATATCTGTCACAGATAGAAATAAAATAGGCATGTTTCTTGATTTTAGGCAAGTTTCCCCCACTAATGGAAAGTAAATATTAAAAACCATAAAATACAAATTACATAAAATACATAAATACAAATTATGAAGAAAATAAACCACTCAAAAATACTGAAGAAACATGATAGTAAAAGGTAGGGTATTTTACTTTTTTGTCTCAAAACCAAAAGTTTTATATGTTAACATGACTAACGCATTTTTTCTATACATGTTTGTGTGTTGTACCTATGTGTGTGTATCCAGCAACCAAACAGGAAATGAAAGCCGAATCTGAGAGCAGTGAGATGTGCCTGTAATTCTAGCACTGGGGAGCTAGAACCAGGAGGGTCTGGAGATCAAGGCCATCCTTTGGCTACATGAGGAGTGTGAGGCCTGCCTAAGGATACATGGGAGCTTGCCTCAATTTAAAAAAAAAATTGCATAAGAAAGAAAAAAGTATGAAAATATGTGCCCTTCACAACTTTACCCAACCAAAATACCACTTCCCTTGAGTCAAGTGGGTTTTCGGAAAAATTCATGAAGTTTTCTCCAAAGAAAGAAATATTGTCCCACTGACAGTCTTGGAGGAGAACTTACAGTTTGTTGGTTATTACAAGGGAATTAGAAGCTGGAGAGTCTGAGAAAATGAAGAGGCACTTCATGTCTCAAGGCAGCAAAGTAGATTTAAATATGGAAGATTCCTTCACCTTCTCCGGCAGTGTTTGGAAATACTCAGGTGACTGAAGCCTGCAATGACAAGCATTTAACATATTAATTAAAACACAAGCCCATATAAACATGAATCATTTTGAAAACACAGAGCAACCGTTGACTATAACAGTAAATTTTAAAAAAATCAGAAAAGCAGAAACCTATCAAATTTCCTACATAATTGAATTTTGTGTGGATGCATAGATACTACTTTTGTGTGGATGCATAGATACTACTTGAGCCGAAAACTCAATGAGCAGGGTTATCTGGTATTTCAGGACTACTGGGAATATTCTGATATAATCATATCTGTCTCTTTCCCTTTTCTGAATGTTCTTAGAGCAGAGTGTGTCTGTCCCCTTGACTTATTGTAATTAATTTATTTGTGTTTGGACTATTCTACATTATGCCCATAAGTTGATAAAATTTGTTCTTTGGGAAGGCTTTACCATAAAAGCTGAGTATAAAGGGCTATTTTTGAGTGCAGATGAAGAAAAGATGAGATAGAGAAGGATTTGAAGTCTTTTTAGAAGCTATTATTATGCACACGTAGATTAAAGGAACCTAATCCTGTTGAAACTCTTCTTTGAAGGTGGTGCCAGAAAGGAATTTATTTTTCTTTGTAGTAATGCTAGGACTTAAAATAACTTACCTAGTAATTAGTTACTTCATGGGAAAGAAAAGTCTCACTAGTGTTTGTGTTACTAGAGACGAAGGCAACGAAGTCAAGATGCGGTAGACCAAGTTCTCTTCGTCAGTCAAGCAGTGGTAGATGTTTATCTGCTTCTCCTTGATCACTCCATGTGCATCTGGATGAGGCCAAGGCTTTCTGCCAAGAATACAGAACTGATCCCTTGTTAGCCAGGAAAACCATATTGCTTGCAGCTATTGCTTCTGGCTTGATGACCCTCACCATCCTTAGCTCACTTTGAACAATGATAGGTCAATATAAATTTCCTGCTGTTAAAAGGTGACTACAATGCACCTAGGTTTAAGATTTCTGCTTTCCCTTCCTTTCACTATCTCCAAAAAGTCTAGGAGATGAAGCAGAAGGAACAACCAAGAACCTTAACGAGTTAGAACTCTCCAGATGATCAGAAAAGCATTGAATTTTCTTGTAAAGATATGGGAAACAATGGGAAGAATCTGACCAAGGAAGGGCATGATCGTATTTTCATTTTCAGGAAATCTTTCCATCCCGAAGCTTGAATACAACCCTTTTTAGATAGAACAGGAGACTGGGAAATGACCAGCCAGGAGGACACTGCTATAGGTCATTGAAGAGAAAGGTGCGGGGTGACCTGTACCTAGACAATGCCAGTAAATTTGGCAAGCGTAGTAATTTAGAGAGAGAACAGGCTGGATTTCGTGGTGGGTTGTGAGACTTATGAGATGGGCATAATCGGCTAGGATACTGGCAGAGAAACTGGGTGAATTAAAAGTGTGTTTAACTAAGTTGGGAACACAGGAAAGCTGAGGGAGCATCCCAGGTTAACTTTTGAACAAATTAAGTTCAAGAGGCCTGCTTTATATCCAAGGTTGGTCCTACTCCTCTGGAGATCAGGGACGATCAGGGATGAGGTAGTTACCAGGAAGTCAGAGGTTCAACCAATCGCCTCTGCTCTCGTGCCGAACCCTCCCGCGCCCACTGTCATCACCAAGGAAACCAGACGCGATAACCTGCCACTAAAGCTGGATTCATGGCAGACGCTAAGAAAGCGGTTTTGGGGCCGTTGGTAGGGGCGGTGGATCAAGGGACCAGCTCAACACGTTTTTTGGTTTTCAATCCTAAAACTGCTGAACTACTTAATTTCCATCAAGTGCAAATAAAACAGGAGTTCCCAAAAGAAGGCTGGGTAGAGGAAGACCCAAAGGAAATCCTACAGTCCGTGTACGACTGTATAGAGAAAACATGTGAGAAACTTAAACAGCAGAGCATTGAGATTTCCAACATAAAAGCTATTGGTGTCACCAATCAGCGAGAAACTACTGTAGTCTGGGACAAGGTAACTGGAGAACCTCTCTACAATGCGGTGGTGTGGCTTGACCTAAGGACCCAGTCCACTGTGGAGAAACTCAGCAAAAGCATTTCAGTAAGCAATAATTTTGTCAAGACCAAGACAGGCCTCCCAATCAGCACTTACTTCAGCGCGGTGAAACTTCACTGGCTCATTGGCAACGTGAGGAAAGTACAGAAGGCCATTGAAGATGGCAGAGCGCTCTTTGGGACAATTGACTCGTGGCTTATCTGGAACATGACTGGAGGCATCAATGGAGGTGTCCACTGTACCGACGTAAGTAACGCTAGCAGGACCATGATTTTCAATATCCATTCTTTGCAATGGGATGAAGAGCTCTGTAATTTTTTTGGAATTCCTATGAGCATCCTTCCCAGAATCCGGAGCTCTTCTGAGATCTATGGCTAATGAAAACTGGAGCGTTGGAAGGTGTGCCGATATCCGGGTGTCTGGGGGACCAGTCTGCTGCTTTGGTGGGGCAACTGTGCTCCAGGATGGACAAGCCAAAACACATATGGAACAGGCTGTTTCTTACTATGTAACACAGGCCAAAAGTGTGTAGTTTCTGAACACGGTCTTCTGACCACAGTGGCATACAAACTTGGCAGAGAGGAACCTGTCTGTTACGCTCTGGAAGGTTCTGTAGCCATAGCTGGTGCTGTTGTTAGCTGGCTCAAAGACAATATGAAAATTATTAACGCATCAAAGGATATTGAAAAACTTGCTGAAGAAGTAGGCAGTTCTTATGGCTGCTACTTTGTTCCAGCTTTTTCCGGGTTATATGCACCTTATTGGGACCCCAGTGCAAGAGGGATCATCTGTGGACTCACTCAGTTTACCAATAAATGCCACATTGCCTTTGCTGCCCTAGAAGCTGTTTGTTTCCAAGCCCGAGAGATTTTAGATGCCATGAATAGCGACTGTGGAATCCCACTGAAACATTTACAGGTAGATGGAGGAATGACCGAAAACAAAATTCTTATGCAACTGCAAGCAGACATTCTGTGCATTCCAGTGATGAAACCTTCCATGCCAGAGACAACTGCCCTGGGAGCCGCCATGGCAGCAGGGGCAGCAGAAGGAGTTAGCGTGTGGAGTCTGGATCCCAAGGACTTATCAGTGGTCCAAATGGAGGAGTTTCAACCTCGGATCAAAGCTGAGGAAAGTGATGTCCGTTATTCCACATGGAAGAAAGCTGTGATGAAGTCAATGGGTTGGGTTATGACTCAGTCTCCCGAAAGCAGTCGTGACCCCAGTATCTTTGCCAGTCTGACTCTGGGCTTTTATGTAGTGAGTAGCATGGTGATATTGATTGGAGCAAGGTACATCTAAGGTGTCCCACAAATCATGCCACCTTGTGGATTCCTCACGTAAGAGCTTTTTACCCAAGGAGAGACTCTAGCAGTTGTCTCAATGTGATGCCACCGTTCAGACTCTGAACTTATGTGTCCCTTGTTGTATGTATCTCAAAGAAGACCCATGCTGTGAAATAAAGAAGAGCAGCAGAAAAAGAAGTACTACAGAAAGATTAGTTTCTTTGTCTAAACATTAGCTGTTTTCACTGGGATGAGCCCCTCTGAGTAGAACCCTCTCCAGAGTACTAACATTCTGTCCATTTCTTATTCACATTTTGTCGATTGTGATCTTTGACCACACTGGGATCTGGATGAGCCAGGGTTTGTGGCTCTGCACACAAATGCCTAATTATGGGTTTTACTCACCTTCTAAAAGTGATTCACATTTTGTTTACAATACAGCCTCCATTAGAAGGCACTTCCAAAGAGACCACGTCTGATTATATGTGCTATTGGGTTTTATGATCTACTTAATTTTTAAAAATTTTTATTTTTAAAATTTTTTATTTTTATTTATTCTTCACTCATATTTTCCCTCCCTCCTTTCCTTACTATCCTTCCCTCCACCCACCACCCCCATCCACTCCTCTTCCTTTCCCTTCAGAAAAGGGCAAGGCCTCCCAGGGATATTAACCAAACATGGCATATCAAGTTGCAATAAGACTAGACACTTCCCCTCATAATAAGGCTGGTCTGGGCAACCCAGTAGGAGAAAAGAGTCCCAAAAGCAAACAAAAGAGTCAGAAACAGGTCCTGCTCCCTCTGTTAGGAATCTCACAAGAAGACCAAGCTAAACAACTCTTACCTATATGCAAGTGGCCTAGGTCAGATCATTCAGGCTCCTTAGATGTGAGTTCAGTCTCTGTGAGCCCCTATGAGGCAAGGTTAGTTGATTCTGTGGGTTTTCTTGTAATGTGCTTGATCCCTCTGGCTCTAATAATCCTTCCCCCCTCTCTTCAGCAGGATTCCCCAAGCTCAGCCTAATGTTTGATTATGGGTCTCTGCATCTGTTTCCACCAGTTGCTGGATAAAGCCTCTCTGATGATTAGTGGGCTAAGTACCAATCTATAAGTATAGCAGAATATAGTCAGCCATCATTACATTGACATTTTTTCTTCTTCCAGTCATGTTTGGTTCTATCCTAGGTCTCTGGGCCATTCAGCTTCTGGGTCCCAATTTCTCCAGGCAACAACAGGAATGGGCTCACTCTTGTGTCATGGGTCTCAGGCTGGAACAGTCATTGTTTGGCCACTCCTACAATCTCTGTGCCATCCCTTACCCCAGCATATCTCATAGGCGGGACAGACTGTAGGTCGAAGGCTATGTAGCTGGACTAGTGTCCCAGTCTCCCTGCTGAAAGTCTTGCCTGGTCACAGGAAATGAACGATTGGGGCTACATATTCACATTTGCTAGGAATCTTAGCTGGGGTCATCCTTGTAGATTCCTGAGAGTTTCCCTTGCAACCGTGTTTTCTAACCTGACCCCAAAATGCCCCCCTTTTCCAGTTGGCTATTTTAGTACTCTGCCCCCATCCACCACAGTCTACCCACAAAATCTCTTCTATTTCCCCTTCCTAGGGAGATCCATGTGTTCACACCTTGTTATGTAACCTCTCTGGATCTGTGAATTACAGCATGGTTATTCTTTATAGCTAATATCCACTAGAAGTGACTACATACCATTTTTTATTTCTGGGTCTTTGTATTTCATTTTTAGTTGGATTATTTAGTTTGTTGATTTGTACTTTCTCAAGTTTGTTATATATCCTGGAAATTAGCCCTCTGTCACAGGTGGAGCTGGTGAAAATCTTTTCCAATTCCAAATAGGCTGCCCATTTCGTCCTATTGCCTTATCAAAGTTTTTCAGTTTCATGAGGCTGAAACTGTTTATTTTGTTAATTTGGTTAATCTCTCTCTGCCTTTTAGTTAGCATAGATAAAGGTTTGTCTATCTTGTTGATTTTCTCAAAGAACTAACTCTTTGTTTCATTGATACTTTGTGTTATTCTCTTTCTTTCCATTTTGTAGATTTCAGCCCTCACCTGGATATTTTATGCCTTCTACTCCTCTTGAGTATGTATGCTTCCTTTTGTTCTAGAGCTTTCAGGTGTGGTATTAAGTTGTTAATATGAGATTTTTCTAATTTCTTTATGAATGTACTTAGTGCTGTGAACATTCCTCTTGGTGCTACTTTCATTGTGTCCCATAAGTTTGGGTATGTTGTACATACATTTTTATTGAATTTTAGGAAGTCTTTAATTTCTTTCTTTACTTCTGCCTTGATCCAGTAGTCCATTCAATAAAGAATTGTTCAATTGCTATGAGTTTGTAGGCTTTCTGTTGTTTCTATTGTTGAATTTAGCTTTAATCCATGGTGATCTGATAAAATACTGGGGGTTATTTCAATTTTCTTATGTCTGTTGAGACTTGCTTTGTGACTGAGTGCATGGCCAATTTTGAGATAATTCTGTGGGGTGTTGAGAAAGAGGTATGTTCTTTTGTGTTTGGGTGAAATGCTCTGTAGATATCTGTTAGGTCCATTTGAGTCATAAGGTCTGTTAGCTCCTTTATTATTCTGTTTAGTTTTTGTCTGAATAACCTGTCCATAAGTGAGAATGGGGTATTGAAGTCTCCTACTATTAATATTGAGTGTCTATGTGTGATTCAAGCTTTAGTAATGTTACAAATGTGAGTCACCCTATGTTTGGAGCATAGATGTTCACAATTGAGATATCATCTTGGTGGATTTTTCCTCAGATGAATCTGAAATGTTCTTCAGTAGCTCTTGAATTTTGCTTGTAAATTTAGTTTGTTAGATATTAGAATAGCAACACCAACTTTCTTCATGGGTTTGTTTCCATAAAAACTCTTTTTCCACCCCTTTACTCTGAGATAATGTCTATCTTTCATGTTGAGATGTGTTTATTGTATGCAGCAGAAAGATCAATCCTATTTTCACATCTATTCTGTTAGCCTGTGTTTTTTATTGAGGAACGTCCCCATTGAAACTGAGAGATATTAATGACCAATGATGTTAATTTTCTGTTACTTGTTGATGGTGGTAGCAGGTGTGTGTGTGGTGTTTGCATGCTTCTCCCTTCTTTTGGTTTTGGTGCTGTAAGATTATTTATTTCCTGTGTTTTCATGGGTATAATTATCCTTCTGGGATGGAGTTTTTCCTTCTAGTACCTTCTGTAGGGCTGGATTTCTGATAGCTATTATTTAAATTGACTTTGTCATGAAATATCTTGTTTTATCCATCTATGATGTTTGGAAATTTTGCTGGGTACAGTAGTCTGGGCTGGCATATGTGGTCTTTTAAGTTGGCAAGACATCTGTCCAGACCCTTCTGACTTTTAGAGTATCCATTGAGAAGTCGGGTATAATTATAGTAGGTCTGCCTTTATACAATACTTGGCCTTTTCCCCTTGCAGCTTATATTATTCTTTCTATGTTTAGTGTTTTGATTCTTATGTGGCTGGGGACTTTCTTTCTTAGTCTAATATTTTTAGTGCTCTCTTAGCTTCTTGTACCTTTACAGGCATATCCTTCTCTAGGTTAGAAACATTTTCTTCTATGATTTTATTAAAAATATTTTCTGGGTCTTTGTAGGTAGGGTGGGATTCATATCCTTCTTCTATTCCCATTATTTTTGGCTTGCTCTTTTCATAGTGTACCAGATTTCCTGGATATTTTGTGTCAGGAATTTTTTAGATTTAATATTTTCTTTGACCAGTATATCAGTTTCTTCTATTGTATCTTCTGCACCTGAGATTCTTCCTTGCTTGTATTCTGTTAGTATACTTGCATCTATAGTCCTGCTTAGCTAGATTTTCCATCTCTGGGATTTCCTCAGTTTGTGTTTTCTTTATTACTTCTATTTCCATTTTCAGGTCTTGAACAATTTTATGCATTTCCTTCACCTGTTTGTTTTTTCTTGGTTTTTATTAGCTTTTGTTAAGGGCTTTATTCATTTCCCCCAATTGCTTGTTTGTGTTTTCCTGGATTTCTTTAAGGGAATTATTCATTTCCTCTTTAAGGGCCTCTGTCATTTTCATACAATTGGTTTTATGGTCATTCTCTAGTGCTTCAGCTGGATTGTAGTACCCAGGGTTGGCTGTAGTATGATAGCTGAGCTCTGGTTGTGGCCATATCGACCTGGCTGTTGATGATGGTGTTCTTACGCTGGCCCCTAGGCATCTGGGTTTAGAACTAATATATGTTTAGGCAACAATTTCTGAGTTTATCTTTGTCCAGTGGGTGTTTATTTTCTTTGGTTTCCATTTCCTTTCTGTTCTTCTGGCCTGAGTGACCTGTAATTTGGATAAATTCTCAGGTCCAATAGGGTATCTCCTCTGGGGTTATGGCAGCCTGTGTGGCCTCTGGGGTTCCAGGTACCAGTGTGGCCTCCAGTTAGGGCAATGGGCTTGTGTTGGAGTTTGTGGGCGAGGAAATGGAAATGAGGGGAGGGGTACTGTTGGGAAGTTGGTGGGCTCTGAGGAAGCATTGGCTGTCTCTGCAGGGATCTCCCCTAAAGGTGTGGGTATGGGCATGGCCTCTCATAGAACAGTGGACTTGGGCCAGAGTTGTGGAATGTGCTTAATTTCTAATCCTAACTCTTGAGTCTTTTCTTTCTTTTTTTACATATGTGGCTTTTCCCTTCTTTTGCTAACATATAGTTAGGTTCATTTATATTTAATATTTTACTTTATTTAATCATCTGTGGTTTTACATTTTTAAGTGAACTGATTCCTTTTCTTGATCTTGCTCTCTTTATCTTTCCATTAGGAGGTTTTCAAATTTTAATTGACTGAGCTTTAGCTGGAGAATATGACATTATGGTTTCTGATTTGTGGAATTTGTTATGTTTACTTTTAGTTGAACAGTTTATTGTTGTGAATGAATCAAATGTTTGAGAAATTTTCTTTAGAAGAATCTTGCCTAAATTTTTAAAAGTATTTTATAGATCCACATGTCCTTGCCAGTTTTCTAACCACTTGCATTTCTGAGAGTGTTGTTTTAAAATCTCCTAAGCTGTAATCTGGTTCCATAGTTCTATCCTCTGAGTACATGTCCCAAAGTATCATCAGGGTATCTCCCATAACTTTTCATAACTAGCTCAGAGACCTAGAGTGTGTGAGGCTGGATGTACCCAAAGATTCTATCTTCTATCTGTTGCATTATGTTTTGACTTCCCTAAAAATTTCAGATCATCACATTTGTCTAAACTCTCTGGAAGTAAGTACCTGTAATTATAAGCAAAGCAGTGTCTTTATATGCAAACATAATTTTTAAGATGCACTTAATCTGATGGAAGAAATTATAAATTCCCTAGGGAAAGTCTTTGAGTAGATTCTAGGCATTTGTTTTCTTCTATAAGATACAATTTTGTAAACAATTAAATGAACAAATGACTTCGACAATCCTCTCTCTCTCTCTCCCATCCCTCCCTCCCTCCCTCCCTCCTCCCTCCCTCCCTCCCTCCCTCCCTCCCTCCCTCTCTCTCTCTCTCTCCTCTCTCTCGCTCTCTCTCTCTCTCTCTCTCTCCTCTCTCAGCTTTTAGGATTTCTCTGTAGCCTGTCCTGGAACTAGCTCTTGTAGACCAGGCTGGCCTCAGACTCACAGAGCTCCGCCTGCCTCTGCACCCCGAGTGCTGGGTTTAAAGGCTGTGCCACCTCCTCCCAGGTCATATTTCTCTTTAAAGTTAAAAAAAATTGATTCATAAAATCACTGAAATGTCATAGTTTCAGAGAATTTGTTCAAAGCAACTTAAAATTAAAGCATATTATAGTTATCAGAATATTTTTATGTGCCCTAAATAATTCAATAATTTTTATAGTAGCGACAATCAATGACAAAAGTAAAAAATTGTCATCACCATTCAGATAGACACCTCTGCCAAGGATCCGAAGTGACAAATTTAAAGTCTTACAACTCAGATGTGACTAAGCTAATGTTGAAACCTGTCTTATGACAGCAGCTTCCCACGTATTCACACTTCACACTTTCTCCAACCCAGAGTTGCTGTCTATGGTAAATTCTCCCTGGGTCCAGCTCATACATACAGTAAACTTTCAGAAATGATGGAATAAACATTCATTGATCCAGTACGAACATGCTGGATCCTTCCAGCTGCCCCGTTCGTAGCAAGAGGCTCTCTTACTGTCAGCACTCCTCGGTTTCCATGAACTGAGACCTGGTGAAGCTGGCCCAGCAGGAACGTAAGTTCAGATCCCTGCTCCTCCCCTTCTCTCATTGCTATTTCCTACGGGACAGTCAGACGCCTTCACTGAAGACTGTGGCTCCTTATTCAAGTCTCTCAGTTACAGGAACAGTGCCCTTCCCCTCTTTCTGAAGCTTAGGATGGAGTGAATTCCTAGGTACTGTCCCTTTATTTTTTTCAACATCCTGCCCACACCTTTGGAAATATTCTTTCTTTAACCACTATTCAAACTATCCAGTTTGAACGTGCTAGCTGTCTGTTGCTGATAAAAATAATGATTTTATAATGATAACTGATTAAAAAGTGATTCTTGGAATGTACAGCTTACGTTTAAAAATATGGGGTTGGAGTAAGTTTCCTAGCAAAGCCAAAAACTAGTCATACACAGGCATCTGATTAATGCTGCTTTGGAAGGCATTGACTCTGTTAATATAGTCTTCATTTGGGGATTATGAATTTTTCTGAATCCAAATCATAATTAGATCCAAAAGAGTTCTGTATGTATGTATATATATATATATATATATATACACACACACACACACACACATATATGCATTTAATACAGTTTAACAATAACAGAAAAAATAAGAAAAACAACCCTTTCCGTTTCCAAAGCTGAGAGAAAAGCCAGTGTATTAATCTGCCCTGCTGTCATGAAAACCTCTGCAACACCGCCCTGAGGAAGACATTTGCAACAGTACACTCTGTTCTGCAGGCTTTGGCTAATTAGGACAGGCTTGGGGTGCTGTGGAAATTCATTGTCCACAATTCAGCAGAGGAGAGTAGAGAGATGATTGTCAGAGAAGGGATTTCAAACAGCATTTCCAGAAGTTTCTGTGCACGATTGAGGACCATCTGTACATACCGCACTCCCCAACCCTGCACAAACACATACACACACAGTGGGCAGGGCAGACAGAGAGAGAGGTGGGGGGATGTAAAAGGCAAGCTTTCGGGGAAAATGTGCAGTTCTCATAATTCATTTTGGTGTTTGGGGACTAAATAGGAATGGAAGTTATTATTCTTCTTTTCAGTCAGATTAAGGCAACATGCTGACACTCTTGGTATTTTCTGCCAGTTGGGCACAATTCAGGTGGGAGAAGAAATAGCTCCACCCCCTTCTCCCCCTCATTTCCTTGCTGTGAGATAATTTTGAAGACAATGTCATAAGGAATGTTATCATTCAAAAAATAAGAAAGAATGAAGTTACATAATTGCTTGGTCAATACTGATAGATTTCCACCGTTGAAGTAGACCGTCAACCACTGGTCATTTTCCTGCTGCTTATACAAAAATTAGATTGGCCATCTCTGTTCTTCCCTCTGCATTTAATGAAAATATAATTAAAAAACTAAAGTGCTAATAGCTAAAATCACTAAAGAGTATGAATGAGGGCAAAAGGGGCTTCGTGCATTTTTATCTTTTTGAGGCTTTTACAAATCAGCATATTTCATTTCAGAAAATGGTACATGGCATTCAACATATCCACACATAGATAGATGCTTTGCTCACACGGATTAACCTTCCCCTCACTTTTCTTCTCTCCTACTGGTCCATTCCACTTCCTCTTCCCAAGTAGTCCCCATTCTACTCCTGAACTTTCTTTGTGTGCTTACATGGCTATGTGTACAGTCTAGGCTTCACATGTGTGGGAAAATATGCAGCAGTCACCTTCTGAACCTGCCTTGTTTTGCTCTCCCAGTAACCTACAGTCCCATTCATTTTCCTGCAAATGACGGAATTTTGTTATTCTTCACATCTGAGTAAATCTCTATTGTGCATCTCTCCTACCCTCCTTTACTCTTTCCTCTGATGGTGTACATTCTGGTTGATCCCATTGCTTAATTGTTGTGAAAAACACAACAGTAAATGTGAGTGGCAGGCATCTCGGCATTATGCTGACTTGGGCTCTTTTGGGTTTGCCAGAAGTGGCACAGTTATATCATTTCATACTACTATTTTAGTTTTAGGAGAACCTTTAAATGAATTCTCACCATTCTCATACTGGATAAAGAAATACAGTGGTCTTGTAGAATTGTAGGTGTTAAACTTTGTACCTTTGGACAATTAAACTGCTGTGGTATAATACTTTTGCACACTGTAAAGATTTGTCACCTGTATTGGTTTAATAAAATGCTGATTGGCCAGTAGCCAGGCACGAAGTACAGGCAGAGCAATCAGACAAAAAGAATTCTGGGAAGAGGAAAGGTCAGATACAGTTGCCACCCAGATGCAGAGGAAGCAAGATGAGAATGCTTCACTGATAGAAGGTGGGACAGCAGCTTCCATCTACAGAGAAGTCCTGAATGAATGTGTATGGGTGATACGGGCATGACAAGGACCCTAGCCTCAGATCCATGGAAAACTGACAAAGGATCAGAATTCTCCCCCACGATCTCCTCCCCTAGGTGAAGTTCAAAATATAGCTAAGCTGAGCATTCCTCTTGAGTCTGAAGGTTGTTGATGAGTTCAGAAAATGCCCACTAAAGCTAGCATCCTCTCTGGATGTTTATGGCCTAAAGACAGCTTCTGTACAGAAGCTGTTTTTATCAAGATTAGCTAAACTTATCTCATTGATCCAGTTGTAGACCATAAAACTCACTTCCTTATTTAAACATGATGTAATAACCCCACTCCTTGCTCAGCTACATACAATAACCCCCAGCTCCCTGTTCAAATCTGTAAAATAAACGTGCTGAGCCTCCAGTGTGCAAAGGCTTTTCTGTGAGCAAGCCCAGTCCTCCTGCTGCCAGCTCTTCTATACATCTGTCTGTCTATCTCTTCTTTCATTCCCTAGCTCGACTCTCTCTGTTCCAGTCATGTCAGTGTCTGAGGCAGGGTAAAGACTCAGCAAATTATTGTGGATTGCTTCTCCCCTTGGTTATATTTTAAAGAACGCAGTTACTCATATTACCAAATTAAGGGGTGTAACTATGCTACAAAGAAATTTGTAGCTCATTCTTACCTGGTAATAAAGTAAGAAAAAATGAAATAAACTTTTAGAAACAAAAAATTTAAGTATTTTGTGAGAAAATAAGCCCAGCACCCCTTAATTTCTCAAACAAGACAGAAAGAACCATATTTTAAACCTAAATTTCTATTAAGAGGTGCAGGTGGATGAGATATCCAATTAGAAGCTTCTAACACCCCCGCAAAGCACAGTAAATAACAATTGTCTTTCAACCAAAGCCAGTAAAGGAAGAGGTAGTTTAGCTGCTAAAACCCAGGAAGGCCTTCCTCTTCCTTTCCTCCCCCAAGTGAAGATCAACTCTGAAGCAGGACGGATCTGAAGGTGAAAGTAGTAAAAAGATTCTAGCAACCTCCAAGACCCTTGTGGTCATCAAAGATTCTGAGCACGGCTGGGGGAACTCTCTAGAGTCCACATGCTGCGCGCTCACAAGAAAAAGCGCCAAGACCGTGCGAAACTGCCTCATACCTCCATAGCCTATGCTATATCATCTCGGAGCCATGGCAAACCCTCATCCACCCCAATGGACCATGCCCACTGGCAGAGCTGCTAAGCTGAAGTAATGACACACCCTTAGGCCCCTAGCACCTTAAACTACTGGGGTTGTTACCGACCTATGAACTGATTCAACATACTGCTCTTGTGTGTGTGTGTGTGTGTGGCGGGGGGAGGGAGAGTTTAAGCCTTTGGCATATTTGAGTAGTTGTATGTTCTACTCCACAGCTGATATGGCTCTACTCCATCAGTGAGAGGCTGGGATGACCCACACAGCCCAGCAGATTCAATACTTCAAGTCCCAGAAATGAGTCATGGCTGAGCTTTGTTGACCATTCAGTCATTGTCTTGTCTGTCAGGAACTGACCTGGTCATTTGCTGTTCACAATGCTAATGTTCCCTCTCTCAGTCACTGCTCATTCTCCACTGCCATTCCTCGTTCTCCGTGATCCAGAGCAGCATCTTGCCACTCCACAATCCTTCCTACTGACAAATTTCATCGAAAACATGCCGAGTTGCTGCCATGTTCCTCCATCTTGGAGTCCACAGGCTCCATCCAGTGATGCCCCACCCCTCCAGAGCTTTCACTTCTATTATGCTCTGTTGGTTCCTAGTTACCAAAGTTGCAATGGGCTCTGCTCTCTGGGGTGCCAGTCTCTGGAGCTTGGACACCTTTTTGTCCAGAGCCATGTTCAGGCTGTTTCCTGACCCACCATTATCAGAGCCACAAGTCATGTCCCAAGTCCCTAGGTTTAAGCTACTGAGATATGCCACAGAACAGCAGGTCCCATCTTAGTGAAAGAATATGTATACCAGTACCTTAAAACCTAAACCTATGTCTCAAGCCTCACATGGCACAGGGGTTTTGTAAGATCCTGAATGCAGAAGCCTAGTTTTATAGCCAGGTTAAGAATCTGTGCCCTTAGATTTCAGTGCCTCTGTGGCTGTCCATGGGTCATAGCAGATCCATCACATAAGACTCCTGACTGAAAGAAGTGAAGTAGCAGCAGAATCCCTAAAGCCTCTGATCTAGTCATCTATGCAAATACAGTCTATACCAGGAACTGCAGCAACCTAGAGCTCGGAAGTTCCTGGAGCCATCACTGATGCTGATCACAGCTGAAGTGGCTACATGAAGCCCACACCAGTGTGACCACACAGAAGTACAGACATTGACACTCTGCTCAACTGGAGAGTAGGTGAACGTGTTCCTCCACAATGGCCATCTTACAAAGTTTGGAAGAGGTGACTGATCTACTAGATACACGGATATTAACATGGAGACAAAAGAAAAGTCAGGGATTATGAATCCACTAAAGGAGCTCCAAACTCCAGTAACTAACCCCAAGGCATGCAATTTACAAATTGCCTGAAAGAGCTCAAAATATGGTCTTAAAGAAACCCAACGAGATGCAAGAGAATAAAAATAGATAATGCCCTGAAATTCAGAAAATAATGCTCTACAAAAGAAATTAGGTAAAAGCATAGTTATAAGAAACAAACAAATAATAATTGATGAACCAACAAGTTAATGAAATAAAAAATATCGCAGAACTCCACCAAAAGTCTAGATAAAGTAGAATACGTAATTTGAAAATTGGATATGGCATACCTTTTGATATTGTTAAATCAAATGAAAAGGGAATGGAAAAGTTGTGAAGACAGCCTTGAAATCATTTTTTAAATGTTCCCAAGACTTAGGAGAGATGTGAGCAACTAGATTTATAAAGCCCCTAAGCTGCCAAGTAGATTCTGTTTTAAAAGGTTCTCATTGAGAAAAGTTGCAATTGCAAATCCCACAAGTCAAACAGCTGGACAGAGTGGCTCATGACTGTAAACACAGCGTACAGAAGCAGGTGGATAAACATAAGCTGGGGACCATCCTGGCCTGTGCAGTAAGTTCCAAACCGTCCTTTGCTACACAATAAGATCCTATCTTAAAAACAAAACAAATCAGCAAAATTCAAACAACTGTAAATAAAAAATTCTAAGTCTAGTACCAATAATTCTAAAAGCATCAATTGAAAATTCTCAAATAATAAGCAAAACTCTACCTGCAGATTTCTTAGCAGAAATCTTGAAGGCAGAAAGATAATGAGAAACTATATCCAAAGTGCTGGAAACAAACAGACAAACAAAAAGGCTACCAATTAGAAAATTCTAGAGTCTACAAAACGGTGTTTCAAAAAAGGAAGAAGAATAAAGACTTAAAGCTCTTCACACAAAAGGTAAAGGAATTTATTACTACTAGACATGCCTTGTAATAAATGCTTAGGGAATTTTTAATGGTGGTAGATATTGTCATTAAAATATATACAATTATAGATAAATATGTTAAGTAGAGTTAATCACATAGTTAAATCCAGAATACTGTAATGCAGTTATTGCAGCTTACATTTGACTTGTCCACCCACAATATTTGTCTTGAGAAGGCTTATGGGTTGTAAGCAATGCTCAAAGCTGGGGCTCTTGAGAAATGCTTGAATCATGAGAGATGTTGCAATTTACTAATCCATTAATGGATTCAAAGATCTGAACAGATGGCTAGCATATGCTACAACTGTGGAAGGTGAGGACTAATTGAAAGAAGTAGGTTGCATATATATATATATATATATATATATATATATATGGATCCTGGCAAATTTTTTCTTCCTTTGTTGTTGCTTGCTGTTTTGAGGGAAAGCCTCTAACAACTATGATAATCAGCCTCACTAAGGACTATATCAAAAAACCTAATTTATTTGGCCAAAACCTGCAAGGCACAAATAAACCTTCTCTCCCTTTGTGTTATTTCTGCTTATCAAAGTGGTAATAGAGTACTATAATTATAATGCCAGCACATAAGTCACATAGATCTCTAGTGTGGAGGTAATAACACAACCAGTCAAGCACAACATAAAACTACATTAGTTAAGAAACATTCAATACAAACATGTAAGATTGTGTCATCATAAACACAAATTGTGTGGGGGTAATTGATGTGGGATTCCCCCCACCCCTGTATGCTGTGACTACCATTAATGAATAAAGAAAACTGGCTTGGCCTGATAGGGTAGAACAGAGCTAGGTGTGGAAAACTAAACTGAATGCTGGGAGAAAGAAAAAGGAATTAGAGAGAATCCATGTAGCCTTCCCGAGACAGACGCTGGAAGTTTAGCCAGTAAGTCACAGCCAAGTGGCGATACACAGAGTAATAGAAATGGGTTAAACTAATATGTAAGAGCTAGCCAATAAGAAGCTAGAGCTAAAGGGCCAAGCAGTGATTTAATTGATACAGTTTCTGTGTGGTTATTTTGGGTCTGAGCTGCAAGGATCAGGAAAGCGTCCTCCTTACAACAGGTAATACAATTCTAGAGCTTTTGTATGAAACAGAAGCAGACTTATTATCAGCCTAAAATCATAGATTATGAGATGCAAACAACAAGAAAACCACAAGGCAAAGTGTACAACAGATGTACAAATGGTAGAGAAAAGAAAGAAAGCAGCACTGTTGACAATCATCAAGTCACACAAGCACACAACACAGCAAGCAGGGAAGAAGCGAGCTACAGAGCAACCACAACATTACAAAGATAGAGTTGTTTCTGTTCATCCATGATCAAGACGGTATCTGTATTAGATTTTAAAATTAAGGTATAAAGAGTGGCTTAATGGATTAAAAGAACAAATAGAGATCCCCTCATAATGTACAAAACTTCCACTTACGAGGTATGGACATATGCAGAGTCAAATTGAAAGGATGGAGAAAGGGTATCCATGAAGATGATAACACAGACTGGGGTGGATATACCTGTGGCTTGTAAGACAGGCTTACAATTAAAAAATGTTACAAAAATAAAATAAGAAGCCGGGCAGCGGTGGCGCACGCCTTTAATCCCAGCACTTGGGAGGCAGAGGCAGGCAGATCTCTGTGAGTTCGAGGCCAGCCTGGTCTACAAGAGCTAGTTCCAGGACAGGCTCTAAGAAAGCTGCAGAGAAACCCTGTCTCGAAAAACCAAAAATAAAAAAAATTAAAAAAAGAATATTATTTAGGATCTAGAGAGCCATCTCAATGGTTAAGAGAGTGTAATGATTTGGGAGGGGACCTGAGCTCAGTTCCCAATACCCATGCCACCAGGTGGCTTAAAGCTGCTTGTAACTCCAACTCCAGAGGATCTGATTCCTTTTTTATCTTCCATAGGCATCCACATATGTGGCACACATATTCACACACACACACACAGTCAAAAATATTATTTAATGATAACAAGGAAAATTCAAAAGAGATAGATAGATAGATAGATAGATAGATAGATAGATAGATAGCCAAACTTTATATATATAAAACTTGGCTATCTATCTATCTATCTATTATATATCTCTCTCTATATTATATATATTATAACACATCTCTAAATATATAATAGATACTAACAGATGTAAAGGCAGGGATGCACAGTGATGCAACAAAAAGCAAGTGATTTAAATATCGAATACCTGCCACTCTAATGTCTAGATAATTCAGAGAGGAAAATACTAGAGAAATTTCAGTTTATACCAAATGAACCTGGCAGGTCTATACAGTACTATCTCCATTTTTAGTAGAACATACTTTCTCTCTAAGCACACATGAATACTATTTAGGATAGAAATTTTGTTAAGTCACAAAGCAAGCCTTAACAAATTCATAAGGATTGAAATCATTCATAACTTTATCTCAGACCACAATGATATGAAACTGGACATCAATAACATTAGGAATCTTGGAAAGTCCACAGATATGTAAATAATGTTTAATCATAATTGGGAGACACCCAGGCAACCAGAGTAGCATCCTTCCAGGTGTGTCTGTTTCTTGACAGAATTAACCAAGGAAGGAAGACTTGCCCAGAGTGTGAGAGGATGCAAGCCCCAATGGAATAAGAGGGAGAAAGAGAAAACCAGGGCTCAACCATTCCTTCCCTCTCTGCTCCTGGCCACCATGAGGTGCCGTATCCTCCTCACAGTGAACTCAAAACTGGGAGCTAAATAAATTTTTTCTCATTTAAAGTAGTTAGGTCAAGTACTTGTCTCATCAAGATGTGGAGTCATTAATGCAGTAACTAGGAGACATGCCCCATACAACAAGTCAAAAGTAAATATGAACATACCTTGTGACAAACAGCAATGACCCACATGCTAAAACTTACGCACACAACAGAGCCAGTTCTAAGACATGTTTCTAGCAATAAATTACTCCATTAAAGAAAGAGACAAAATAATTAGTCTAACAGTTTCCCCAATGAACTAACAAATACAACAAATAAAACCAGAGACGACTCTGACTAGCAAAAGCCATTCTAAAGGGAAGAAAAGTAGAAGACATCACATGACAGTCGCTGTATTAAAATTGCATGGTAAAATTATAATAATCAAAACCATTAGGTATTGACATAGACGCTACTAGAACAGAACAGATATTCCACCAAACCAATACAAATCTAAACAAACAACTCCTTTTGGAAAGGACACAATAAGAACAGGCTACTTTTTCAATAAATATTACTGAGAAAATTGGATATCTTCATGAAAAATAATGAAATTGAATCTTTACATAAGACTCAAAAGTAAATTAAAGACCTAAATATAAGATCAGAAAGAATAAAACTCTTAGGAGAGAACCCTGGGTAAAGCCTTCTAACCGTTAGCCTTGGCAATGATGCTTTTGTATATAACACGAAAAACATACTTGCTGTAAAAGCAAAAATAAAATGAATGGAACGGACTCCAACTATAAAAACTTCTGCAAAGCAAAGTAAATGATCAACAAAATGAAATTGCAGCCTCCGGCTGCGAAAGATATTTGTAATCCATATGTTTAATAAGCAGTCAATGTCCAAAATATATAAGAACTTGCATGACTGTAAAGAATTATACAGTTAAAAATGAGCAAAAGAGAGATTTCTTCAATGAAAAAAATAACAATTGCCAACAGGCATTGAAACTTATTATTAATCATTAGGGAAATGCAAAGTGAAAGTTGTTGGGAGCTACCACGTGACAATGATTAGAGTGGCTGTTTCCTAAAATCAAATCATAGATGCTGGCCAGGAAGTAGAGAAAAGAGAGCTCATGTCCACTGTGAGCAGAAATGCAGACTGGTACAACCATTAAAGGGAAAGAAGGAAGGGTATTTAGGAAATTAAAACTGTATGCTTTCTTTTGGGTATCTACCCCCAGAAAATATAAACATCATTTTCTTATAGCTATCTGCATTTCCCAGGCATCTACTCTGCCAAGATCTGGAAATAAGTGTCCAAACTGGATGAATGTTCCCTCTCTCTCTCTCTCTCTCTCTCTCTCTCTCTCTCTCTCTCTCTCTCTCTCTCTCTCTCTCTCTCTCTCTCCTCTCTCTGTGTGTATGTGTGTGTTAGCAATTATTATTAGTAATAAAGAAAACCAGTGTCTTCCCATTTGTCATAATATGAGTGAGACTGGAGGACATTATGCTAAGTAAAATAAAACAGACCCACAGAAAAAAGACAAATGTCTTTCTGGAGACTTCCAGGGTGGCATGAGATCTGCCTCATAAATACAGAGCCAACGTCAAAATGGCAATGGACTAGCTACTCCATCGCATCCCATGTAAGATGGGATTGTGAGCGGCTGTGACAGCTGTTATATGGCTTTGTCGTGGATGGTAAAATATGCAGCTAAGGCTAAGCTGTCTGCTCAGAAAGAATATGTATGCATAAGAGAGGAATTTCAATGGGAAAGGGACATGTGGATGCTATCCTCTGCATTAACCTCCATTTGGCAGGAAAAGCAGAAACAAGAGAGAATGAAATGGAGGTATTGGCTTGCCATTTTTTACAGCTGGTAGGATGGGAAAACAGAGTAAAAGCCACATGTGTGCTAAAGATTATTCCTAGGATTGCACGGGAAGAGCTGGGCAACGAAGAGGCAGAGGGTAAGTACAGGCAACATCAGATAGCTCTCTAGCTCAACTTTTAATGCAGCGCAAAGAAAAATTCATGATTTAGCATGCAGACGATGGCTTTGTGATGCTCTAGTGAAGAAAACTTTGATAATTAGGATCTGCTCTGCATCAGAAATACTCAAAATGAGGAAGACTTTAAACTGAATGAAATAGCTTCTCAACTTGATTCAGGAGGCAATGGAACTTGGGAATCAACGAGATCAGTCTACTGGCCAGAGAAGTGAAGGTGAGAGATGTAAGTACCCGTATCCCTCCTTGAGGCAAAAGCTGCCATCATCTGCAGCAAGCCCGTAGAAATAAGTCCCTTATAAAGGCCTGTATGGACTTGATTATCACTGGCTGAGGTCCCTATGAATATGAAGGACTGGAAGACTAAACAGAGAGAAGACAGGCATTGTTGAGAGGTGGGCACGGTAGCATTTAATGTCCAATTCACTGGGTTAGGCAGAATTGTGTGCAGGGAAGTTTAAGATAAGAGCCAATTCACCGGGCTTTAGGGTTTTAGTAGCTTTCCTGAGCCCTGATTACTGATGAATAGTAATGACATGTCTTTATGAGCTAGGTAGATCTCAATGGTTTGCATTGGTATGTGTTCATAAAATGCTAAAGCAGTCCCTGGTGGTAGGGGGAGACAGAAAAGAGGAAGAGCAGAAAAAAAAAAAAGGTCTGTCCCAGTCACTCAAAGATGAATGTGCCAAGTTTTATGTAACTCACGTTCCTAGAGAAAAATTAACAGAAAGCCAAACAGTAACTGCCTTTAGGTCATCCACACACCTGCAAGTAAGCCCTCATCTGTGCTCTGTACGTAACTCCAGTACAATCGCTGGTTCTGGTCTGTCATCAATGCCCTATCTGGGGAGGATGTACATTGTTCACATTGCTCCAGACACAGTCATGCAACTGAATCAAATCCTGGCCTGAGCAGAAGCTCTCGTTTATTTCTGATAGGAATACAAAATGAAACAGACACTTTGAAAGCTGTCTTTCCAATTTCATTCTTAAGAAAAGCAAACGCTCCCTCACCATTCAACCAAGAACTCCTACCCTTTAGTGTTCATCCAAGTGAGCAGAACACATTTTCACACAAAATCCAGAGTGGATCTAACCATAGCTGTCAAAACTTCCTTCAGTGTCTCCGGGAATGACAGTGTTTCTAGAATACTGTTGTTGGATTTTATTTTGGTGTCTTGTTTGATAGACTACCATTTCTTCATAGATAGTATGATAAAAATATTACTATCCATCATTTTTATATTTAGGTAATCTGTTTTCATATAAATAAAGTAAAACATACAAGAATTTGTTTCTCCTTTCCTTGCTACTTTTTTGTTCTTTCACATTATTTTTTTCTACGAGCCACTCAGCATTGTCGTGGGAACTCTTTCAGCCAATATCCTTTAAGATACTGGTCCACTTTGGGCATGGTCTCACATACTCTAAGAGCAGACAAAATGCATGCTCGGTGCCTTTTTCTGCTGGATTCTGTTCCTAGTTCCCAGTGCACAAAGAGGACCAGATTGCTACCCTTACTATGAGTTTATCCCCAAAGAAATAAACCTTTGTGATACTCCATTATGGGCTATTGTGGAACTTTTTGATCCTACTACATGTTAGGGGGAAAAAAAACCCTAAGAGGGATGGCTCTGCTGGTGCAAAGAAATCCAATTAGGTCAAATCAAACCAAATAAAAATGCCCATCGTTTTATTAAATACAGAACTCTTGGGTGGTCTAGGGCATGGCAGGCAGACAGTAAAGCAGGGAATACATGCAAACCCGGACCACGTGTTTCTCCTCTGGAAGCTCACTTAAAAACCCTGTGGGAGTGGTTCTGACCCTCCCCAAGGAGAGGTCAGGACCTGGCATGCTGGGATTTGGAGTCCAGACTAATGCAACTCGAGGTCAGGGAGGCTGGGATGAATGCCAGGGGCTGGAGTTACGCTCCAGACTTAACACTACACAACATTGTTTCTTTTTCCTTTTTTTCTTTCTTCTTGATTTTTCGAGACAGAGTTTCTCTGTGTAACAGTCCTTATCCACCAGGCTAGCCTGGAACCCACAGAGATCTGCCAGCCTCTGCCACCCCAGTGCTGGGATTAAAGGCATGTGCCACGACTGCCAAGCCACAGCGTCGTTTCTTTCTGCCATCTTTCCATAGCTGTTATCCAGATTTCCAAAATCATAGGAAAGAACCTCTGCAAGATGAAGACCCCTGCTCTCAGTAGCATTACAGGAGAAGAGATGTGGGAACAAAGGGACCCGGGGTGGTGTCAGAAGGTTTGCTTTCGAAGTTATGCTTACTGTGCCAACAATTTGTGCTAGGAAGGAGAATTTGTATGTGGTCAGTGGAGAAAAGGGTGGTTTCCAGGGTCTCATTTATGTTGACTTTGGGGAATGTTGCCTAGAACATCTTTATGTGCTTCTGAGTCACCTAGAGACCTGTTTAAAAAAAATGCAGGTTCTGATCTGCTCTCTCTTGGTTAAGTCCCCAAGTTTCATAATTTCTCACAGGTTCCTAGGAGATTTTAATGCTGTAATTTCAAGGCCCATTCTTTGAAGAGCAATGATTCAGATAGTGTATTCCTCTCCACCATTGATGTTTTATATAGTCTCATCAAAGCAGGAAATATTGAAATATATTTTCAACCCATCCTATATATGTTTATCTATATATGTTTTTGTTTTTTTTTCTTTTTAGGCCTAAATAAAAGAAAAAAAACCACAAAATTTAATTCCATATTACCATCCTTTTAAAAAGTAAATAGATCAAGTTTCTCCTCTGCAGCGTAATTAAAAATTTGTTCTTATTCTACCCCATAAGGAATAAAGGATGCTTTCTTGCTACTTCAAAAACAGTTTGACATCCTGAAACCAAGGTATCAATTCAACTTTTAATTACACCATCTTTGTGTTGTAAATCCTTCACTGTTTGAGGTTTCATGAGGTACAACCTTTACCCTGTGCGATGGCTAGTTTTCCTGTTAACTTGACACATGCTAGGGTCATCTGAGAAGAGGGAACCTCAACTGAGAAAATTATCTTCATATGACTGGCCTACAGGCAAACTTGTGGGGGCATTTTCTTGATTGGTGAATGATGTGGAAGGGTCCAGCCCACTTGGCCTGTGCAGGGGTTCCTGAGATGAATAAGAAATTAGGCTGAGCCAGCTGTAAAGAGCAGGCCAACAAGCAGTGTTTCTTCATGCCTTCTGCTTCAGATCCTACCTCCAGGTTCTTACCATGAATTCCTGCCTTGCATTCATGCCCTGACTGTCATTAATTATGGACGGTGGCATGAAAGCGTCAGATGAAATAAATCCTTTCTTCCCCAAGTTGCTTTTGGTCAGGGTGTTTTATTATGGCAAGGAAACCCTTAAGACATCCGGTTGTCACCAATATGGTTTGCAGGCAAGACCAGAGTGCTGAGACCTTCTTTTTTAGGGAAACACTGGGCAGCTGATTCAGTTAGTAAATGCTTGGCCCTCATGCAGGATAACATGATTGGGGTGGGGTGGGGAGCAGGCACAGTAGCACAGACCTGAGGAAGCAGAGACATGAGGATCCCTAGGGAAATAGGTTTTTTGTTTGTTTGTTTGTTTGTTTGTTTGTTTTTAAACTGGAATTCCCACTTATGCAAAAAGGTGGTTCATTTTCCTTGCGGGTCTATGTGAAGTTAAGCACTAGACAGCCTGACCTTAGTTTTCAACACTGATAATATCTGAAGGCCATTTTTGGTGGCTGAATATTGAATTCACTTGGTTACAAATATCCTAAGTGATTTTTGTTTTTAGGATTTAAGTGCCCTCAGTAACTCCAGGCCGTCGCCAGATGTACTTGGTTATACTAAGCTAAGTGGAATTTGGAAACCAAGGCTATGAGCAAGATCTTGCTTTGTTCAAGAGGAGAAGAAGGAGCGGGAGGGTGGCTGAAGTGGGAGGGGGGGGAAGGAGAGACAGAGAAGCATTCTTTCGTCTTTTCACCTTATCTTTCCCATTTTTCCTGCAAACCCTCTCTCTGCCTCTGTTACTATCTTTCCATAGTTGTACTTCATATTTCATCACTTGAATGCCCTTCTTGCAGTTTGCCCTGAGAGCAAGCCTTGCTTGAAGGGACTCTAGCAGACAGTTCCAAAGCATTAGCTCTGACTCCATTTTTCCTTGGTGCATCTCTCACACAAAGCTTGAGTTTCCGCCTTTCTGTGAATGTGACCTGTCTGCCTCCATGCTGTTTCCCTTGAGCTCTTGCTGCTATCCTGACCACATGCTCAGGTCACTATGTATTTGGACCTTGCATGATGGGAGCCTCCCTCTGTACTCAGCTTCTACAACTTCCTGTCCTGACTTTCTTGACGGGACTCACTGTCTCAGTATTTTTGCCACTCTCACTGGCTCGCCTGCTCTTCTGAACATTACTGGTGCTCGCAAAATAGCACTGAGGTATCAATAAGAGATACTTATCAGAAACAACAACAACAAGAAGCTGGTTGATTACTTGTCGCATTTCTGTGGCAAATGACCCAATAAAAGCAAATCAAGGAAGGAGAGCAAAGATTTTCTTGGCTCAAAACTTGAAGCGATAGACTCCGTCATGGTTAAGAGGCATGTGGCAGAACACACTTAATCCACAGTGCAGAAGTAAACAGTTGGATGCTGGCGCTCACCTTGCTGTCTCCTCTTTCCACTTTGTATTCAGCCAAGGATCCCAGGTCCTGGGACAGCGCTGGCCACAGGTCCTAGGTTAATCCTCTCTAGAATGCAGTTGTAGCTATCCCACAGGTGAATCTCACTAAGGCCCTAGAGATTTTTCTTAATCCAGTCAAGCTGGCAATCAAAATTAGCCAGCACGATTGATGAAGGGCATCACAACAACCTACAATAAATTAGGCAGATTCATTGAGTTTTGGAAAGCAAAATTTCTCTATTATAAATGCCCGCACATAGTAAACGTTCTACTGTGAAATGCGGACCTTACGTGTGGTTGATGTTGAACATTGCCTTGACCATTAGTACTGACAGCTGCCTAATCTCTCAGTCTAGTCATTATCCTTTCCATCCTAGTTTGCTTCTGACGGAGGCAATGCCTCAACTGGTCCCTCTTCCCAGGTGACTCTCGTTGTGTCGAGCTGACAAATGATGGAGGCCTGACCCACACAGTGCAATCTCCTCCTCCTGTGACCTCTCACTTTTCTTCCCACTTTTCCCTCTTGGTTTCAGACAGTGCCACATTAGTTTCCTTTGAGAATATTGGGGAATCTGCAGAGTTGATGACTGTAGCATTTTACACACACGCACACACCCCACACAAATACATACACATACACAGGCAAGCACAGACAAATATACACATGCACAAACACATACACAGACAAACACAGACACACACATGCACACACCACATAAACACATACACAAACACATACACACACACCATACCTACACATATATAGACAAACACACACACACAGACACCACAAGTACATAAACACACAAACACACCACACAAACACATACACAGACAAACACAGACACACACATTCAGACACCACACAAACACATGCACAGACAAATACACACAAGTGCACACACACAGACCACACAAACACATATATATACAGACACACACATACACGTGGGAGGGTAAAACTCTTAGGTGCACATGTGATTCATTTTTAATTCTTAAGAAGAAACAATGTTTGCAGGCTCACTGATTTCTAGACGTAAAGCTTTAGCTATGAAAGAAAAAAACAATCAAGTTTCGAATAAGCATTTATTCTAGAGCATCTGGCCACCATAAACTTGGAAGTAAGGGAGAAACCCCATGTTAACAATGGCCACTTTCCAGAGAACGGTAAGAGACATATATTTAAAAAACAACAGCAGTGCAAACCACAACCTTCGGCCACAGGGCTGAAGGCAGCGAGAGTCCCCAAGGATGCAGATAAGAAGCCTGAGGCTATGCCTTTGAGTGCTGCCTGTAAAAATCCAATTTAATTAAGCGAAGGTTCAATTAAGAAAACAAATATGGCTTTCCCTTCTATTTTTAATTTTATGGATGAAAAGTAAAGCCCTGGAAATATGAAAGAGCCAAATAAAGTCATCAAATAATCATAACTTAAAGTCGATTTCTGGTCCTGGTCTGAGGAGTAAGAGAGCAGAGTGCCATTTGGCAGGCAAGAGATAAATACAAGCAGGCTGCAAGTCCTTGATTTTGCCTTAAGTGGCAAAATGCAGATGAGAATAAGACTCAGAGACCTCGGGTTGATAAACAGAGATGCAATTGTTTTTCTTATTTATTGGCTTTGTGAGGACAGCTTGCTTAGCCCCAAGGTGCTGTGTTGAAAAAGCAGAAAGGCCATTACAAGCCTCAAGTGGAGCCATTTGAGAGAGGAAGCCAGGCAGAGTGTACTGACATCCTTCAGAAAAGAAAGTATCTGGTTTGGAAGCATTGTGGATGGGAGTTTAACTAAATAAGGGAAACAAACAGATCTACGGCGAGTGCTGTACCATCTGCCAGGGTGCCAGCAACATGCTCAACCTTAGCAAGAAAACGCTGGCTGAAGCCTTGAAACACAATAAGACGCTTAAAACCAAACTGATTAGTAGTATTAGCATTATATTTTAAACTTTTTTGGGTGGGGTGAAGGGTTGGGGGAGCTAAAAAGAATTTTAAGAGAAATGCCACCACGGCGAAGCGGTAGGAATGGTTTAAACTGGTCCAGAGAAACTCAGTAGGAGGTCTATATCATACTTTTTATATCTTGTAACAAATCCAAAATCGTGTTGGTCTTTCCCCTCTAAGCTGAGAGTGTTGTGTGGCTTTGTTTGTCCATACAGGCTAAATGGGCATAAGCACACGCCGGAACATTGACGACAAAACTCTTTCCTGTCTCTGTCTTTAAACTGATTTCTTTTCCTTCCCATCATCATTAAGGAAGATTATTTAAACAGAGGCATAGTATACTTCGTGACTGTCCTACCCTGGGACTAAAATTAGCAACTAAACCCTCAAATTTAAGCCTTTCCAGGTTTGGGATCTGATCGTATTAACCTCTCTACCAGGTTTCCTGCTCCGTTGAATCTGATCGTCCCAGGAGATGGGTTGGGAAGGGTCGCCAGTGCGGTGTGGGGAAGGAAGTGGTTAGAAAGGAAGAAGCCCACATTTGGCAGAGCGTCTGTGTGTGCAGGGGCTCCACTCGAAGCCGGAGCATACAGAGCCTCATTGTTACCGCATCTGAAAGTCTAATTTCAGAATGGCAAAAGGCTTATCAGCTCAGCAGCACTTGATACTCTTGCAGTTCTTCACTTCACAGGGAAAATACACCAGCTGAGGAATTGGAGGGGCATGTTATATGTTTCGCATTTATGTTCCGGGTAGTGAGTGAATGGAACCTGGTCTTTGATTTTATTAAAAGACCCATCTCCCTTCTGCCAGGTCCTGTCAAGAGTATAAATGGAAGTCCTTAAACTAAATATTTAAGCATTTAGAAGCTATAGCTTAACTTTTTATTGTCGGGTTGGTTGATACAGTGTTTTGACTAGGGTCTCCCTCTGTAGTCTAGAACTGAAACTGCCAACTTTGGATTCAGGGCAAATGTCCTGCCTCAGTCTCCCAAATGCTATAACTGTAGGCATGGACCACTGTCCTTGACTTCTATAAATCAGTCTGCATGTATGAGTGTTCACGTTAGTGCACATATGTTCATGTGCATATGCACTTATATGTGTGTGTATGCATGTGGAGTCCAGAAGACAACCTCAAGTGCTGTTAGTCAGGACATTCACCATCTTTTAAACAAGCCATCTTTTGGACCTGGGGCTCACTGAAGAGGCCTGGCTAATGAGGTGAATCGGTTGTCCAGCTAGCCAGGTCTCTCTAGCACTGAGGTTACAAGCATTTGCCTCCGTACCGGGCTCTAAAAACAAAACAAACAAACCTAAAACATCAGTTCTAGAATTGAGTTCAGGCCCTCACGTTTGTGTGTCAAACACCTTACACACTGAGCTATCTCCATAGCCCGATAAATTATCATCATCATTATTATTATTTTATTGAGATAAGGTTTCTCTGTGTAGCCCTGGATATCCTCGAATTTGCTCTGTAGACCAGGCTGACCTTGAACTCAGAGATCCTACCTGCCTCTGCCTCCCAAGTGCTGAAATTAAAGTCATGCACCACCACATCCAACTTATAAATTAATTTTTAAAAGCAAATTTTATTTAAGTGAAATTGAAGATGTTTAAAATTTGAAAACAACAAAATGTCATTACATACATTTATAAAATAAAATCTTTTGCATTTCTACAATTAAGGATTTTTTATTGTCAATATAAAGATTAATAGCACATTCCATATGTATTATATATAAAATTATACATATTGAATGAATTGTTTAATATTTAAGTGTATGCTTCAATTATTATGGGAAATGGATGTGGCTATCAGATTCCTGGAGATAGGGGCTGGAACACAGAATGGGGGCAAAGAAAAGAAAAGATTTTGCATGGTATAAGAAATTTTCTATTTGACATCCAAGGTCCTTGTACAGTCCTGCTAAAGAAAAAGACAAATTTAAATTTTGTCTTTTCTATCCCCTATGCTACTTTTAATCATAAACTTGATACAACGTAGAATCATCTGGGAAAATAGTCTCTATGAAGAACCTTCTAGATCAGCTTGGCCTTGGGGGAAGGGCAGCAATTATCTTGAGTGTCTTTACTAATGTGGGAAGACCAGGCCTAAAGGGCAGCACCATTCCTCGTTTGGGACCATCAATTGTACACAATTAGCGAGGCCTGGCTGAGAACTCACACGCCCATCTTCATTCCTCTGCGCATCTGACTACGGATGTGTTGTGACCAGAACTGTCAAGTTTCCGCAGCTTGGCCTTCCTTGCTGTGATGGATTGTATGCTGGGATTGTGACCTATAGTGGACCCTTTCTCCTTGGGTTGCTTTTCATTGGTGTGTTTGATTACAACATCAAAAACGAAGCTAGGCCAATAGCACTTCTTTCTACATCTACTTCTACATCAGGTCAAAATCTTTTATTTCTTTGAAGGCATTTCCTTCAAAGAAGAACAGGCGCATAGCCAACAAACCATCACCCTCCCACCCCCTTCCCCAAGTGTGATCATCTTGTTTTGAGGACAGAGGACAAGAAACATGAATACAGAATACAATGGCTTAGTCACTGACGGGGTATAAGATATTGTGCGCATATCCGAAGTAGACTGTCTGGCACCGTGGGTGCCTCAATAAATCTAACATTTTGCTATTTGTGATATGCATGATCCGTCACTAAAGCCGGCATCCTGTGGGGATAGACTGCTGTTGAGCTTAGTCCATTCCAAGGGAGGTACCCACACAGAGCTTGTAATGCTGCAAGGGAAACAGACACATAATAATGAATCGTGGAAGGAAGTCAAATGAACGGGTGCTTTTGTTTTGAAGAACAGCAATAATACCCAGCTTCCACTGCCTCCTGCGAGCCACTCTGACTGGAGCTTTGCAAAAGTTATGTCACCCTCCGAAATGGAACAACTGGGTTACAAAAGACAGACTAGAGGCAGAGAAATGGTAAGTAACTTACCATGAATGAGTGTCAGTGAGAGACAACATTTTTGGCATTTTTTAAAAATTAAAATATAATTGCATCAATATTCTCCTGCTTCCAGTCTCACTCACTCACATCCATGGTCTCTTTTAGTTTAATTATTATTGTTGCATACATCTATGCATGTGTAAATACATAAACAGAACCTGCTGAGTCTCTTTAGTGCTGCTTTTATGTATTTGATTCCAGGGCTGACCACTGAGTATTGAATAAACAACTGGGCAGGTGGTCATCCCTAGGAAAGTTTAATTCTCCTTTTCTCAATATCCTTCAGTTGACTGTAGTTTTTTTTTTTTTTGTCTAGGGTTGGGCCCTGTGAGAGTCGTTGCTCTCACATTAGTGTGTCTACTGGGGTTGTCATTATTTAGGTCTTGTTTAGGAATCTATATTATTGCGGTGTCCTAAGTATAGCTTCCCAGTCATTTTTAGGAGACGCAATCTTGCAGCAGCCTTCCTGGTCCTCTGGCTCTTACAATCCTTCTGACCGCTTTGGTGCATCATTTCCTGCACCTGGGGTGTGGGGGTGTGTTGTAGTTCTCTCAGCTGGAGCTGTGTACCTAATGATCACGTGTTCACAGACTAGGAACAGCTATGGCTTTCTGTGAGGATGTTGTGTAGCAGTTTCCTTGGAGATTGAAGCGTTCCATCCTGCAGGGCAGGTCTTTTAAGAAGGGAGGTAAACAACTAAAAATAGCTTCAGGAAGTCCCTGAAACGGACCAGATTTGCTTAGACCCTCATTTCAAGAGTAAGCAATAAATCGCTGAGAGTCACTTTCAGACAAGCCAAACTTCAAAAATCCCCCAGAGGAGCCAAGCTACAAAGAAGACTCTTGAAAGCCAAAGCTGCCTGGAAGAAGCAGAGACCAGCTGAGCTGCCCGGAAGCAGTTAAAACCAGAATTAATTGGAAAGGGCTCTCCAACCTGTTGATTTGTCTGCAGGCTGTGCAGTGCTGTAGACCTCCGACTTTAGTGGCCGGTCACCCGTGCTGGGGTGGGCTTTGGAGATGCATTTGAAGCATCTCTGCTCCTGTAAATAACCCCCTCCATTCACATTCCTCTAAGTAACCAGCAATAAAAGTCATTGGTTCATCCAATTGGACTCTGGTGGTATCCATCCTTTGTGGGCTCCCAATCAGGGGTGAATAGATGTGTGTAGTGTCTCCTCAGGCAAAGTTTCTTCGCACAGCAGAGGGTCTGGGTCTGCTTCAAAGAGAAGCTTCTTCATGGAGGGATGAGAGCTGTGCTTACCTACGAGTAGAAGGGTAAGTATTTAGGATGCAGTTAGGAGTGTTACAGTTCACTATCAATTTCCTAGTTTAGTGAAGTGGCAGCAGTAGGCTTTCCACTAAGACCCATGACATCACTAGCCTCAGGTAGTTGACCAAGCTTATGGCATTTGGCATTATTTCTCTCCTGTTGGGTGGATCTTAAGTCCAATTAGACAGCGTGGGTTACTACCAGGGTAGGAGAGCCACTATTACGCCTTCAGGAATCTTGCCATGCTGATCAGAGTTGTGGCATATAAACATCACAGTTAAGTAAGACTGTTGGCTGCTTCCTTCCCTTGGCAGACTGCACAGCACCTGCTGGTATTATGAAATCTCACCTTTGGGGATGAGGTTTTTAAACATAAATCTGGTGAATATAGTGAGGTGTCATATTGTAGGTTTTTAAATGCACTCACAAGTGATGATGTGTCTTTATTGTCCTAATGCTCTTGTCAGCTTTAGAATTTAAAAATAGTCGTGTGTGTGTGTGTGTGTGTGTGTGTGTGTGTGTGTGTGTGTGTATTTGAAAACAAAGAAGCTGTCTAAAATGTGTATGGAAATAAAACCAAAGAGGAGCCCTGACAATATTTCAGAAGATCAAGGTTGGAAAATTTCTGAGTGGCTATCAAGATATATCATAAGTCAACAGTTACTAAAACAATATGGTATGGGAAGAATGAAGAAAGAAACTAAGGAAACATTGGAAACGTTGCAAAGGAGTTGAAAACAAGCCCGTATCCAAATGGACCTTTGATTTATAACAAAAACGGCATTGCTCAGAACTGGAGAAAGAGCACCCATTTCAATCATGATAACAACCTACAGTAAGGAAAATTTTATTTTCATCTCATATCAAATTCAAACATCAATTCCATGTGTGTTGTATAAGTATGAATATTTCTAGATGAAAGAACAAGAATATACCTTGAGGAGTAAATATATACTTTTTAAACAATGTAAATGTACCAACCATAAAGAAAATATTTATAAATCGAATTGCATAAAATCAAGTTATGCTTATCAAAATATATAATGAAACATTAGCCAGAATGTAGCAGATGTTTGCAATATGTGTGCCTTCTAAGGATTGATACTCAGAATATGTAAAGATCCTTTACAAATTAGGGAGAAGAAAAACCAGATAATGCAGAAAGAAAATGGGCAAAATACTTGAGCAAGCTCTTGATCAAAGAGAGAGTATCCAAATGGAAGATCACCATGAAAATAGATTTATTAGTCATTATGACAATGCAAATCAAAGCCACAAAGAGCTGCAATAACAAACCCACTATAGTGACTTTAGCTTCAAATGATCACTAACTATTAGGTGGTATGAGTGTAGGACTCTCACAGTTGGATGGAAGATTGGAGTGATTTGACCATTTTTGAGCAGTTATGTGCTGTGCACATTAAATATGAAAATTCTGTAAGTTAGTAATTGATTCCCAGATATGTGCCCCAGAGAGAATGTGTATTTACTCCTATGGTGTTCACTAGCAGGGTTATTTGTAATAGTCTCAAACCAGAAACATTATACTTTAATGGTAAGAATAATAATTATATTACAGTACATTTTTATAATGAAAGCTTTCACTGTTTTTCAGCAAAGATAATGAATGAGCCACATGGAACACCACAGTAATAAATGAAGCAAGAAAGTCAGACCCCCAAAGCACACCCCACTCCGTAGAATTCAAAAACATGCTAACAAGTGTATGGTACAGATGCCAGGACTGTGACCGCCTTTGAGGCAGAAGAGGACACACGAGCCTCTCTGAAGCCTATGCAAGTATCCTACTTCTGGACCCACTGGGGTTAATAATGCCCTTTGTCAGATATCTGTTGAGACAGCTTTGCCTTACGTGCTTTTATAAATATTAATACATTTATTAGAATTTTGAACCAACACTGGTGGAATAGGAAATCGAGTAGGGAGAAGTAGGAAAATCTTTTTGTGGAGGTGACATTTGAAATGAGCCCTGGGGAGTAAGAGGCACACAGCCAGCAGGATGGGAGGAGAGAAAGGGTGGGGGCCTTATGCTCTTTGCAGAACTGAATATATTCCCTCATTTTCATACTGACAGCGAGTGGTTTTGTAATTAATTTCATACTGAACTTGTCAGATGCCAAGGGACAGGACCCCGTGACACAAAATCGATGCACCTCCACGGACCAGAGGGCTATGGCCAATTCCGAAGTGTGAGATGCCCTGTAACGCCATCGCCCTGCCTCTGGGACCCATTGCTCTGCCCTGTTTCTTTGCATTTGACTTTTGTAATAGTTCACACACGGGATCCTGGAGTAGTTGTCTTTCTGTGTCTGATTTATTTTACTCAGTATAATGTATTCCAGAGTCATCCACATGGTCTCAAATGGCAGAATCTCTTTATCTTTAAGGATTAATTCTATTCCAGTATACATGTATTTCCTGATCCTTTCATCTCTTGATGGATAGTTACATTGTTTCCATATCTTGGCAGTTGTGAATAATACTGAAAGATTATGAAGGAACTCTGCCAGGTAGTGACTGCATGCTTTTTGGGTGTTTAAGCAGAAGGAGACCCGAGATCTTTACTAGTTTTGTCTTGAACTCTAGACAGCCCCTTTGGAGGTTCCAGCAGGTGAGTGTAGCTACTCCGACTCCCTTGACCAAACACTGGTCCTTCTGTTTCAGGAAGTCTGTCTTCTCCAACAGTGGAAACAGCTTCATGAGGGCCGCACAAGTGGACAGATCACCAGCACATCCATGTTTTTAACTCTTTTAAGAACATCCCGTCTGTTTGGCACCGCGGCCGTGCCATTTTGTTTCCATGGATAATATTCAAGGGTTCCCTTTCCTTCCCCTCTTCATCCTTTTTCTCATAAGAACCATGCTAATGGCTGTGAAGTGGACACACATCTGGGTTTGCTTTGTATTTTTCTGATGAGTGGGCTGCTGTGCACCTCCTCCTGGGCCTGCTAGGCATTTTTATGCCTTACTTGGCAAATTTTTACTCAGATTCTTTGTTCATTTAATATTATTTTTAGAAGATCACTTTGTCACTGAGTTCTGAAAGTTCTTTCAGATTTAGGAGATTCACTCCTTTTTTTTTTTTTTTTTTTTTTGGTTTTTTCGAGACAGGGTTTCTCTGCAGCTCTTTTAGAGTCTGTCCTGGACCTAGCTCTTGTAGACCAGGCTGGCCTCGAACTCACAGAGATCCGCCTGCCTCTGCCTCCCGAGTGCTGGGATTAAAGGCGTGCGCCACCACCGCCCGGCTTAGGAGATTCACTCCTGAGTACACATTTGCTCCTGGTCTGTAGGCTGCCATTCATTTTATTAAGTGTTCCCTTTGCTGTGCAGAAGACTTTCTGCTTGCCGTTGCTTTTGTTGCTTGCATTTTGGATGTGCACACCAAAGAATTGTTGCTAGGGCCAATGTTAACTAACTGTTCCTCCATGTTCTTTTTTATTTTTATGTGTTCAGTTCCCTCTCTTGGGCTTTCAATCCATTTGGAGCTGAGTTCTGTGCACTGTGTGAGCTGAAGAGTCAGTATCGCCTTTTCCCATTTGGATTCCCTATGTTCCCAACAGCAATGTGCCAAGAAACCATCCTTTCCCTATTATGTCTTTTTGGTACCTCTTGTCAAAAATTAGCTGACTATATAAGTTTTGATTTATTTCTGGGCTGTCTATTCTACTCCATTGAGAGTCTCATTATTTTCATATGGAAAATAATAAAACATTACAGAGTTCTGGAACCCCTAGGCTCAAAACAGAATAGCTTGAATGTAGTGATGAGCTGCTGGCAGGCCTGCTTTTCATCCTGCCCAGCTCCCAGCCACCGGCTAGCTTATACCCCGAAATAACAACACACAAATTGTATTCTTTTAAATACTGCCTGGCCCATTATTTACAGCCTCTTACTCACATCTTGATTAACCCATATCTAATAATCTGTGTAGCACCATGAAGTGGTGCCTTACCGTTTAGTTTCTAGCATACGTCCATCTTGGGCTGGAGCTTCATAGCGTCTGGCTCCCTGAGCAGAGGCATGGCAGTCTGTCTAACTTAGGAGAGGCGTAGCATCTGACTGATCCTTCTACCTCACTTCCTCTTCCTGTTCTGTCTACTCCACCCACCTAAGGGGCGGTCTATCAAATGGGCCAGGCAGTTTCTTTATTAGCCAATGAAATCAACTCAAACAGAAGACTCTCCCACATCACTTGAAAAGTTTTAAACTATTAAAATGGATTCGTTATATTGTCCCTTACAGCTAAGAAAACGGAGTGAGAATTAAAATAGCATCAGTAATTTCTAAATTCTTCAAGGAAAGGCAAGGTAAAACTACATGATACTCATAAGTAAAGCCTAACTAAATGCTATTTTTGTAAGGTCTTTGTATACAAGCAAAAATATAAGTAGAAAATGTAATATTTTAGAATGTGTACCCATAGTTCAAGAATAATAAAGTCTTATTTAAAATCTATCATAATTATGCCATTTGCAAACATTGAACTCCCAATATGAACATATGAAATTTTCTCTAAAATTAATATATTCCAATTTGTGAAACAAAGAAAAAATGAGATGCTGTCTACATCTCATCCATTTGTAGATTAAACATAGCTGTGGGGAGAGATACCCCAGAGGTATACACAATTAGAAGAAAAAAGGGTGTAGAAGGAAGGAGCAGCGTGGCTGCGTCCCGCCACCCGGCTGCCGGCTAGCTTTACACCCGAAATAATTACACGGAAACTGTATTCTTTTAAACACTGCCTGGCCCATAGTTTCAGCCTCTTATTGGTTAATTCTCACATCTTCCTTTAACCCATATTTAGTAATCTGTGTAGCACCACGAGGTGTGGCTTACCAGGAGAGATGTTAACCTGCATCCATCTCGGAGAGGAGAAGCATGGAGACTCACTATGGCGACTGCCTGAAGCGTCTCCCCAACTCTGCTTCCTTTTTCCCACAATTCTGTTCTGTCTACTCCACCTACCTAATTTTCTGTCTCTTAAAGGGCCAAGGCAGTTTTCTTTATTAATTAACCAATGAAAGTAACATAGACAGATAACTCTCCTCCATCAAAAGGGGAAATTAACTAATCATCACCACATTACATGGCTTGACCACAGACATCATGAAGCAAAGGACTGGGCCAAAGTATTCAGAAGAAAATGACCACACAAAAAGTCTGATTATAGCTAGAAGCAAAATGCCTGAAGATGGTACCTGTGAGCCGTGCGTGTATAAACCTGTTTATAAGGTCCCATGGGCAGAAAGCCGTGAAAACACAGAGTGTACAAGACAAACAACAGTGTAAGGTTCGGAAGTTTCTTTCTTCGCAGACATAATTGATAGAGATGACATTAGCAGAATCCTAGGCCTGCGGCCTCTCTCTGGAACAGTCTTGCTGAGCCATCCTCTGGCGTCCACCACCACCAGAGTCCAGTCAGAGGAGCGAGAGGTGGTGATGAGGAAGGGAATCAATTTTTTGTTTTGCCACAAGGCAGGTAGAATGGCTCAACTCTCCCAAGGCTGGGAGTTGAGCAGTTAGAGAGTGTGTTAATGTTACCACCAGATATTTAATCTTAAATACCTATATACGTTCCATTTTCTTTCAGATAGGCTAAGCCATCAGGAGACAGGCCTATTTGACTCTTCTCCTTCAGACAGGCGGTGTAGTCTCTCTGCTGCTGAGGATCTGGGCTGTCATGACGGCAGCCTACCGGTTTTGAACGCATCATGAACACCTGGAGGAAAGCAGACCGCAGCAGCTGCAGGGAACACTGCAACCCTGACTACCCGGCCACAACCGCGGCCGGAGGGCTCACTGAGTCACTGTGTTCCAGAGGACCTGAATGAGCTTTGCCCTCGTGATTGCACTTAGCAAAACAAGCCTTGCTGAATTCTAGATGACCTTGCTCATCTGCAGCTCTTTCCACACCAGGCCTGGGAAAAGGGGTGTGTCCACCCGAGACTCAACAGAGAACTTGTGACTGATGAAATGTGAGGCTCATGATTGACTCTTCTAGTAAAGTCAGTGGCTGATGTAATTGGAAGGTGTGCTTTGGCTGGTGCAGACTGCAGCTCCAGATTTGCATGCCACACCCCCTCCACCACTCCCCCCTCTTCTCGCCAGAGGATAGATAGGTGGCTGTCCATCTTTCCAGTCACCCCCGGGGTATTTTCCTGGGTTACAGTGTTCGACCAAATACAAGACTTGTCACAAATGGTCCTTCCTAGCCTACTGGTGGCTTCTTATCATGAGCAGAGTGAGCTGAACTGGTGACATGTGAAGAGATGCCAGCAGTCACTGTACCGAGCAGGAGCAGCGGGGACAGCGATGCTGAGAGCAACAGAAGCAGGAGGTGAGCAGACGAGCTCCAGAGTGGGGGAGGAAAGTTAACTGAGATAAGGTTGAACAATGGAAATAGAGAAAAACCAGAGAGCCACAGCAGAAGACAGAAGCCTGGAAAATACAGAGGCAAGAAACTATAGCCCTCGCTTGCTGCAAGAGCTATGGGAAGCTGTCAAGTCTAAAGGGCTCTAAAGAGCTGCACCTTTCCAGTGGTGCTCACTGCTGCTAAGAGCGAAGGATTACCCTGCCTGCCATGTGCCTGGCTGATGCAGTCAAGGCCCAGAATAAAAGGGATCTTAGTTTGTCATCCCTGCCATTGTCACCCAAGAGCTTAGGCTGCTGAACCTAGTAGAAGAGCTGCTCCCTGCCTGCTCAGAATTTCCATGCAACTGGAGCCAAAGGAGTCAAGCGAAAGGATTGGAACAGCCAGACACAGGAGCTGCTGGTATAGAAATAGAGTCTTCCTTTAGGACAAGGGCTTCAGGATTTTGTAGAGATAGGACAAAGGCAGGAACCAAGAGCTACAGTCCCACATCTGAATCTGTGGGTTTCCGAACACTGGGTCTCAAGGGGCAGTTTCTGCTCCCAGCATTAGTTGAAACTGGAAAGGAAGAAAAGGCAAAGCAAATACATTAGAAGGGAAATTGTCAAGGGACAAAGACTTGGATGCCCCTTAATGATGTAAAAACTAGATATGCGAATTTGTTTGACATTATCTGGAATATTACCTTTTGTGGATATTTATCTCTTAAGGATTGGGGAACTGGCTCAGTGGTTAAGAATACTGGCTACTCTTGCAAAAGACTTGAGTTTCATTCCCAGTACCCACGTGGCAGCCCACAATTGGCTATAACTCTGATTTTAGGGAATCCTATGCCCTCTTCTGGTACACAGACACACATGCAGGTAAAATACTCATACATAAAATAAATCTTTTTTTAAAAAGGTAATTCATGATATACCTTAGAGGCAATAAGGAAGTAAAACAAGAAAAACCAGCAGGTGTTTTTTTCATTGATAAATATTTACTCTTTATCATATTAGGCATTAGATGCTGTATTATATTTAAGAAAACTTTCTCTTGGAAAAATAGAAATGAAATACCTTGGGAAAGAAATTTGATAATATCATAAGACACACTAATACAAACCTAATTGTTTTCAATAAGCTTCCATGCAGCCCAAATATCATAAGAAGCCTAATAAATACATGCCATGACTTTATGAGCAGGTTAAACAGAAATAAATTAAAGTTTAATGACATCATAAGTATAACTAAGGAAATATTTAGACACTTCTTTTCCAAAATTTCCCAGTAGGCCTGCATCTTAAAAGTAAATATTAGAAAAAGATAGTCCCCATATGTCATCTGGAAAGCGCAAGGCTAATTGTATCCATCATGCTCAACGTAGAAGTAAAAACACCACCTCCTTGTACACTAGGCATATACACACTGCTATTTGTCAAGTAAACATGTAAAACTTTTTTTTTTTAAGAAATAGCTTAAAAAGAGAAACACAGGGGTGTGAACAAGGTTGAAGGGCATCTTCCCGTCACAGTGGGAATCCTAAATGGGGGGAATCCTGAGGTGCCCGAGCACCAAGCTGCAACTGAAAGCCCACTGTGGACAGGCTAATGGGAACGCAATCACGGGGAAGCTGGGAGCTTTTCTAGCCTAACTGGAATGTGACAATACCAGAATACGACCTTCCTGTAGACTGGGTAATAGCTTCCAGGTACTACAGCAGAGAAATCCTCCCCGAAATGTGTTCCACTCTAGGAAAACAGTAAGAGTCGGGAGACTAGTCCTGCGTCTTCGTCTTCGCTGACACCACGTACGCATAGATGCGCTTAACATGATGTAGCCCTCCACCCGAGTAGGGGGCGGGAGCTGTCTCAGCTGCAGCTGTCATAGCCACATTAGACAAAGCTCTCGAGTTGGGTCCCTGAGGACCTTTGGCTAAGCACCTCCACCACAGCCCTCTCCCGTTTTCCACTCCCTCTTCTCAGCCCCTTCTCCACCTTCACTTCCTTCCACCTCCCACCTCTGACGTTTTTTCTATCCCTCGTCATCATCTCACGTGACTCACATACTTTCTTTCTCAGTTTCTCTTCCATCTTCCCGTTTCTTCCTCCCTGACACGCTTTGTATCCCGAGACCCCACTCTAATTCTTTTCCCTCGTGCTTCGGGCACCCCTCAGGCACTCATTGGGGTGGACACTTTGGCGTGGGTGCCTCTCGGCCTCTTGACCACGGTCAGTATCGGCAGCCCTCCTTGTGGGCACCCCGTCTGTACCACAGTCCTCCTTGTTGACCCAAACTGACTTTGTAATTTAGAAGGACACCATTAAAGGGGTAGAATGATAGAGAGACAAACACCTTACAGATAGTAAAAATTCTGCTGACTTAGCCCCTTTAGACCAGGATTTAAAAGGGTTTTGCTTTTGGAGCTTTTTGTTTGTTTGTCTGTTTTTTAAAGTATCTCTGTGATTTATGCTCAAAGCTATTAATGTGTTGTCTGAGAAAGAAAAGCAAGAAAGCCGTTTACCTTGGTAGCAGTTGTTCTAATTTGGCTTCTGGTTTGTGATAAAACACTAGCCAAAACCAACTCAGGGAAGAAAGTTTATTTCATCTTACAACGGTCAGGCTACAAGTTCATCACTGAGGGGAGACAAGGCAGGAACTCGAGGCGGGAGCCTGGACCCAGCAACTGAAGAACTCTGTGGCTGGCTCAGCTACTTTTCCTTTACAGCCTACTTGTCCAGGGGTGGCATTACCCACAGTTGGATGGAAACCCCTGAGTCAACCAGAAATCCAGAAAATGCTCCACAGACATGCCCAGAGGCCATTTGGAGCCAGGCAACTTCTTGGCTGCAGTACCCTTTCCCAGATGACTGAAGTTTGTGTCAGGTTGACCAAGCTAAAGCTCACCAGCACAGCAGTGAACACAGCTCCTTTCTAACGCGAACCCAGAATGTCTGTGAAATTGTTCTGTTTAAAAAATCGAGCCCCAAATGAAGGACGTTACTAAGAAAACAAAATACATGACTGGGCTGAGGCTCCTACCTCGGGGATTTCACCGAGAGGCAACAACTGACAGCATTTAATGGCTACCTGGGTTTTGATACAGAAATAAAATAGTTAAAAGTGCATTACCGCAAGGCATGCAAATGCATCGTGCCCCCTCTGTTATACTTGGAAAGAGTCACAGATTATGGGGAGAAACCCCCTGGAGCTGGGCCGTGGCTCGCTCTTCACAGAGGGAATGTAAACACGGCCTCACGCAGTCACGATTGTGGAATGTCCCTGTTTTCCTCAACAACATCCACGGTCTGGTACTATGTAGAACACTGGATTCTGCACCTCCCCTTTCTCCCTTTCAGCGTTCCAACAGCAGGCATCTCACCTTGTGAATTAGCCTTTGACCAAAGGAGGGGTTAAAAAGAGTGCCTATTATTCTGTATTATTCTGGACACATTTTCCAAATGAAAGCAAACTCTGTCATCCTGTTTGAGCTAGACCGTAGATATCACATTCATATGTTCTTACTGAATCCTGGTAGCTGTCCCCAATCCATAATTCAGTGTGTGCTAATAGCATTTTCACTGGTACATGATACAGGCAAATTAATGTCTCTATTGTTTTTCCCTGGTTTCCTTATAGGATCAAAGAACCATTGTTGGCGTTCACTGGGGGCTGTGGCAGTGAAAACAACCCTAACTAGACACCTGGCACTTAAATACATGTGCCTTTCTAACTACAGAAGTGGGAGAGCTATTTTGTCACACTGAAATCTTTGTCCCTTAACGCAAGCTTCAGAGGTGCTTCATCTACAGTCATTTTCAAGTCAGCTCCTCCCTTTGTGTGCAAGCCTTCTGCTTTTGCTACTTGAAAATAACCAATAGAAAATTGTGCCATATAAATATTTACATCTTTGTACATGGATATTATAGTGTAATTTGAAATGTATAATATTCTAAATAGGTTAAGGAAATGACCTGAGAAGGAGGAGGATACCAGTTAACCATTTAGAGTAGTTGATTTCAAGAGCACACATACTTACACAAAGACGTTTGCAATATTGTGAAGACTGAATTCCAAATGAAAATAGACTCTTCAGGTTGAAGTGTCTTTAGAGATGATCTGATGGTCCTCAAATTTGCCTCGCATCACAAACAAATGCAGAGCCCATTATTACAAAGCAAATAGCGAAGTATGATGGTGCATGACTGAAAGCTTAGCAACTGGGAGACAGAGACCGGAAGATTACAGGTTCAAGTCCAGCCTGGGATATACAGTCAGACTCTGTCTCAAAAAGCAGAGGGGGATCACAAGGGATAGAAGAGAGATGGCTGATCGAGGAAGGAGGGAGAAGAGAATAAATTTTAAAAGACTATACTGTCAATATCATTTCTATAGTTTATAAAAAACCAAATTTATGGACTCACTTCCAGAGTTTGTTTCTCAATCAGAAGAGTCTTAATCTCCAAAATGTCCTGTTTGATGCTGATGTTGCTAGTCCTAGGAACTATACCACCAAGACCTGTGAATTTGTCTAACCCTTTTATTATATCAATAAAAACCTGTTATTCAATACAGTGCCAATATTAAAGAACTTACGATTAGCTTTTTGTTGCTGTGACAAGATACCTTGAGAGAGACAACTAGAGTGATTTGAAGGAGAATGTTACCCAAAGGCTCGAATATTTGAACATTTGGTCTCCAGTTGGTGGCACTACCGGCAAAGGTTGATGAAGTATATGGCCGTCTTTTTGTTTTTGTTTTCTTTTGTTTTTTTGGGTTTTTTTTTTTTTATGGTTTTTCGAGACAGGGTTTCTCTGCAGCTTTAGAGCCTGTCCTGGAGCTAGCTCTTGTAGACCAGGCTGGTCTCGAACTCACAGAGATCCGCCTGCCTCTGCCTCCCGAGTGCTGGGATTAAAGGCGTGCTCCACCACCGATGGCCTTATTGGGAGAAGTATGTCATTAGTGGTAGTTTCGAAGTTTTGAAAATTTAAAATTTAAATACTCACAACACTTCAACTTCCTTCTCTCGGTTTCATACTTAAAAATGCACAATCTCTGCATCCCATTCCCACAGCCATGCAGGACTCTAATCTCTCTGAAACCATAAGCCCAAATAAGTTCTTTCCTCTGTAAGTTGCCTTATTCATGGTTCTATCACAACAACAGAAAAATATCTAGTGCAATAATCTAAATGAGGGAAGCTTTAATTTTGGTCATGGTTTCATGGGTTTCAGTCCAAGGCCAGGTGGGTCTGTGGCTTTGGGCTTCAGGCAAGGAAGAATATCTTGGTAGCAGAAGTATGAGACAAAGGAGACTTCTCATGATAGTCAGGAAGGATGACGAGGAGGCAGAGAAAAGAAGAGTTAGAAATAAATGGAGAAGGAGATTAGGGAAGAAAGGGGGAGAGAAGGAGAAGAGGAAGGGGAAGGAAGAGAGAGAAAAAAGGGAGAAATACGATATACCCTTCTAGCATCAACATTCTTTAGCTAGGCTATATCTTCTCATAGGCTATTCAGCTATGTAAGAGTTTGTCAGTTCATCAATTTAGAGCCCTCGTGACCCAATAACATCTTAAGACTAAAGGTCTGAACACTACTGCATTGAGGATCAGTATATGAATCTTCGAGGGAAATGTCATAACCCAGTGACACCAATGTGAATGTCACTGAGGTGAAGAAAGCAGCTGGCTATTCTGGGGGCGTAGCCTCATTCCTGGTTTTCCACAATGATGCTCTATGTGATGGAATGGACTAAGCTTCCACCTTTCCAGTACCACATTTCTGTGAATTATTTTGAAGGTGACTGAATGGCACAGCATCAGTCACAAGGTCCTGTGTTGTGCTGTGCAGAACTGCTGACTTTTAAGGATTCATCCTAATAAAAATATTGTAGGAGAAACTTTCTTTCTGAAGTTGACCATTTGAAGAACAGTTTTAGGTTTACAGAAAAAGTGAGATGACACAGATATTTTATGAATAACCTGATTCTCACCCTCAACTTCCCATTCCTCCCCCATTGTCTGCACTCCTCACTAGAATTATCCCTTTGTCATAATTTATGAACCTACACCAACTAATTCTTATCAACCCAAATGCCACCGCTTACAATAAGATGTATATTCTATGTCTTTCACCAAATTCATAACGGCACAGACCCTCTGCTACACTAACACAGGGAAGAACTGCACTTTTATTTTCATTTAAGAAAAAAAACCCATCTTTTTCTTGTTCTCCCTAACCAAGTAGTCACTGATCTATTTATTGTGTTCATAATTTCATCTTTTCTAAAAAGTCATGCCATTAGAATCAAGAGTATGCACTCTTTTCAAATTCCTGTCTTTAGTTTAATAACGTGATTTTTAAGTTCCTCTGTGTATTCAGATCACTCCTTAGCTCACCCCTGCTTGTTGTTAAGTATCCCATTGTTTGGCTATATCATAGTTTATTCATTCATCTCCTGCAGGATATCTTGCTTTTAAGTTTTGGCAGTCATGAACGAAGCTGCTGTAAATATCTGGACACAGCATTTTGTGAGAACATAAGTTTCTAACCCATTTGGATAAATACCAAAGGACACGACGACTGGTTGATTGTAAGAGGAGAGTGTGTTTACTTTTGTTGAGGAAAAAAATGAAAGAAAGAAGAAATGCTGCCAAGCATGCTCTAGAATGAGGGCTCCATTTTGCATTCCCACTTCCACTGGATGAAAACTCCTTTCACTTGCTGTCCTTGCCAGCATTCAGTGTTGTCAGCTCTAATAGCTGCAAGGTGGCATCTGGTTGTCTTAATCCACACTCTCCTGACGACTTAGGGAGCGGTATATCTCACCATCTGCTTATTTCGTATCTACATATTTTCTTTGTGAGGCATCTAATCCTATGTCTGCCCATATTAAAATCATATTATTAATGTATTTGAATTAATCTTTAAATATTTTGGATAACAGTGCTTGATGACCTCTATGTTTCCTTTTAAGCAAAAGCCTTAATTTCTTTCTTAGGATTTTATTCTTTTATTGTGAGGTTTTGCTGGTAGCTATGAACCTATGTTCAGAAAATGTATAAATTATTCTGAGTTTAACGTACTTTGTAAAGACTACCTGAAAACGTTGAGTAATTTGACGTTATTTAGACCATTTTAAAGGAAAGTCATTAAGTAACTTTTGCTACTTCCAGATAACATTTTGTTCAATATCTCTTATCATCAAATATTTTTTCTGTTTCCAAGACTAGGAAAGCTGCAGTCATGAAAACTTAGCTTCTGCCAGCAAGTCTACTTAGGAAGTCAAGAGTAAAATAACAACATAGTGTGTTCACGACCAGAAGGATCTGTTTATGCAGCAACAAGAAGATTCTGGAAGACGAAACGACCTCTGAAGAGGACGGGCCCTGAAAGCACACACCAGAATTGGACAGATTTTCAAGGGGCTGGGGAGAGGAAGTTCTGAAATTCTAGACTGGAGTATGGAATTTAAGGATAAAAGAGGAAGAGCCTGAAGACAAAATATCAAAGAAATCTTACGTTTGTAGAAATTAAGGAAGACGAGAAATCAGAATAGAAGAGGACAGGGCACCTTCAGAGACTTGGTCCGTGCGAACACCTGGAGTTACCTTGCAAACTGAACTATGGGATTCCTCATTGGCTGCCCTCGTAGTGCAGTGCAGCGGACATAGACAGTGAACGCTTCCCACCCAAGATTCAGTCGAATTTGTTAACACAGATACATTGTCTAAGCTTTGAGGGTTTATATAATTTCAAAAAATAAATCTTTAAAGTTGCTATCCCTTTTAAGCAAATAAAATACAAAGTAATAGGTGAACACCCACTTTAAGTGTCGTGTGCTTTAAAGAGAACCAACAAATGTCATGAACTGGTTAGATTGCAAGCTTCCAGAAAGTAGAACTGAGCGAAATTGCTAAATTGAACTAGTAAACGCCTAACGATTATGAATATTCTCAGTGTCGTTCTTTACCCCCTTAAAAACGTAAAAAATATATAAATATATAAATATATTATATATATATATATATATATATATATATATATATATATGTACTCAGAAGGTCTCCTTTTCTCTCTGCATTTCTTTTTGCCATAGTTGTGCTGCAAACCCTCTCTCTTTTGGCCGCGGGATCCTCTTCAGGGAGCAATCTTTCTCTGACTCAAGCATTTCTGCATTTTGTCCTCTCTCATGTCTGACCTCTACCCAAATTTTCCAACTGTATTTCAGCTGAAAGATCTACTCTTTCCTGTGTGGGTAATTCATTTCTCTCCAGTTTGCTTTCTGCTTGAAGGGTCTTTGTGCCTCCTTGGAAGAAAACCCCTTTACAAAAATGTTTCTAGCTCTCAACATACTTAAGCATAGTGATTTAGAGGTATGTTTCGACTCTTTTTTTTTGTTCTGAGTTGTACCTCTTTTGGTTGAGAATGAATACTTAAAATATCCAGAATTACTTTATGTGGAATTTTAAATAGGATTTTAATTATGTGTCAATAAAATAATTCTCATTTTGTGTCTATTTTTGGCATTAACCCACACAAGTACTATTCAGTATTTAAAAGAGTTTAGACTATGTTGATGAATTATTGTGCCCATTCTTAAATAAATACATTTTAAAAGGCAAATACAAATGTTGAAAAATTAACTTTTTTTTTACTATGTTTTTTTTTTCTCTTTTTTTGGTTTTTCGAGACAGGGTTTCTCTGGAAAAATTAACTTTTAACACAATAGAGCCAAAGGAAAGAAAGAATAAAGATAAGAACTTTAAACAATGGAATTGGAAACAAGGAAACAGCAGAAGAAAATCAATGGAACAAAAAGCTTGTTCTCTGAAAAAAAAAATCAATAAAATTGACAAATCTTTAGTAAGACAAGAAAAAAAATAAAAGCAGAGTTCCCTAATATCCAGACTAAAAGAGAGGCCATCACAATACAGCCTGAAGACATCAGAGAAACAGGACAAGAATATTACAAACAATTTTTAATGTTCATAAAGTTGACAACTAAGAAGAAATAGGCTTGAAAATCCACCTTCCCAGACTGAGCCAAGATGAATTAGACCAATGCAATAGCTCTCTAAACTTGGAACTGAAATAATAATTTGAAAGTTCCTAGAAGAAAAAAAAACATATAAGCACAAATGATTTCATTAGAGAATACAACCAAATGTTTACAGGATTAAAACCATTTTATGCAATCTCAATAAGGAAACAGGAAAGTAGGTTTCCTGTCTCCTTGTTTGGAGGCAGTGCTAACATGGCAATAGGATCAAACAGAAAATGAAACAACATAGGCTGGTCCCACTCATGAACTTAGGTGGGGAAAAAGCCCAACACAATATTAACAAATTAAATCCAATAACAAACAAATATAAGCACAAACTCCTGTAGCTTGGGTCTGAAATAACTCCCAAAGGCTCTTACTAAAGACTTGGTCCCTGGTTGGTGGCACTGTTCAGAAGTCACACAATCTTTAATAAAAACAGCATCGTGGGGAAGGTACGTCATTGATAATGTGCCCTTGGAGGAGATGTTGGGGCCCTGGCCTCATCTTTCTTTGGTTTTGGCTCCTAGCTTCAGTTAGTAGTTTTTCTCCACCATATGCTCCTAGCCGTGACGTTTGCCTTTCCACAAATTCAAATCAAAATCAGACGAACGTGGGCTGAAGCCTCTGAAATCACAAGCCAGAAAGTCCTTTCTTCCCTTAAGTTGATTTATCCCAGGTATTTTGCCACAAGAATGGTTATCAGACTAGCACATATAATATGTGCACATGGTATTTATTCTAAGTACTCAGAATCTGTTCTTTACAGAAAAACCAATATAATTCATTATATACCCAGGCTAAAGAAAAAAGTTATCATAAATTGATGTGGAAGGTGATGTATGCTGTAAATATGTTTTATTGTCATTGGTTAATAAAAAAGCTGCTTTCAGCCAATGGCTTAACAGAGTAAAGCCAGGTTAAAAGATATAGATAGATAGATAGATAGATAGATAGATAGATAGATAGATAGACAGACAGATAGATAATATATATATATAGATATATAGATAGATAATATATATATATATATATATATATATAGAGAGAGAGAGAGAGAGAGAGAGAAAGTAGAGTCAGAGAGAAGCCATGTAGCTGATGCCAGAGATAGATGTCTCTGATGGAACCCACCGAAACTCTGCCAGTAGGCAACAACCCCATGGTGATGGATAGATTAATGGAAATTGGTTAATTTAGGATATAAGAGCTAGCTAGAAATATGCTTAAGGTATTAGGCAAACAGTTTTGCAAATAATATGGTTTCTGTGTGATTATTTTGAGTCAGGGCAGTCGTGAAATGAACCAGCCATTTCGACCAACAATAAATAGATGCAAAAAAAGAACAATTGACAAAATTGAATATTCAGCAACAGTGGAAACCCTAAGCCCATTACATTTCTCTTGGATCAGATCAAATACCTGCTGAGATGTGAGGTGAGGGGTTATTTTGGGTTATAGTTCAAGGGGACACAGCCCATCAGTGGTAGTTAAAGCATGGCACAGAATATGAGGCAGGTGGCCACACTGTATCCACAGTCGCAAAGTGGAAAAAAATGAATAGTGGTGTATGGTTGATTTCTCCATTTAATTCTGTGTAGAAATACCTGAGGTATGTTTCCATGGTAATTCTAGGTCTAGTCTGGCTGATTCTAAAGATTAATTATTACAGTTAATAATCTAGGAATAAAGGGGACTCTTCTTCAACTTGATAAAGAAATAAAGTATGCCTATAGACCACCTCTCGTCAATATCATGTTTAATGATAAAATGATCAGGAACATTCTTAGCGCTTCTGATTGGCAGAGTCTCTGAAGTACAGTCATCACAACAAAGAAGAGGAAGAAGAAAACCAAGTGCGTACACATCTAGACTGCAATAAACAAAACAGGTCCCGTCACAGGTGACATCTTTGTCTGTGCAGAGACCCCTGAGGAATCTACAGGAAGTACTCCTAAAACTGATGCTTTAGTTCAGCAGAATTGTAGACAGCAGGATCAACACAAAGACACGCATCTTACTCTATATGCCAAGAAGGACTATATGGAAACCAAAATTAAAATCTCATTACCACTATCAGTTTTTCCAAGTAAGATTAAACGGGCATAAACTCCATGAAGTTATGCCCAGTAGCTACGTGCTGAGAGCTACAAGACGCAGATGGGAAAAATTAAAGACCTAAACAAACAGAAAAGACTGGATTCGTGAATGTAAAGGCCAACATAAGAAAAAATGCCCATTCTTCCAAGTTCATCTGTAAGTTCACTACCATCTCATGAAAATTCCAATAAGGTTTTTCTTTTCATCTCATTTTAATTTTGTTTTACTTTATTTTTATAAAACAAAACAAGACAAACATACCTTAGCCCTTACAGGGAATGGCATAAGTTTCTTAACATAGCTGAAATAATCTTCAAAAAGTAATAAGGTAAAAAGAATTACTCTATCCAACATTCAGGTCTACTATATAGATAGTAAGACAGAATGAAATCGAACAGTAGAACTAAGGGTCAATGGAACAGCACAGAAATCCATCAATAAACCCAGCGGTGGTGGCACACACCTTTAATCCCAGCACTTGGGAAGCATCTCTGTGAGTGTGAGGCCAGCCTGGTCTCCAAGAGCTAGTTCCAGTACAGGAGCCAAAACTACTGTCTTGAAAAACCAAAAGAAAAAAAGAAAGAAAGAAAGAAAGAAAGAAAGAAAGAAAGAAAGAAAGAAAGAAAGAAAGAAAGAAAGAGGGAGGGAGGGAGGGAGGGAGGGAGGGAGGGAGGGAGGGAGGGAGAGAGAGAGAGAGAGAGAGAGAGAGAGAGAGAGAGAGAGAGAGAAAACCCATCAATAAACACACAAAATATGTGCAACTGGTATTTGACAGAGACACAAAGTAATTCAATGGAAGGAATCAGCTTTTTAACTTTTGGGGGTGGGAGAAGAGTGGGATAAAAATTAAGCTTTAGACCATTACACCCATGATAGAAATTAACTCAAAAGGGATCCCAGACTTATTGCAAACACAGAAAACTTTAAAACTTTTAGGGAAAAAAAATGAGAATCAAGTTTTGCCATCTTGAATCAGGTAAAAGTTCTTAAACCTGACAAAAATAAAAGTTTATAAAACACAGAAAATTAATAAATTGGACTTCATCAAAGTTTTAAAATTTGTCTTTTGAATAGGGTTTGTTACAAGATGCAGCTTACTTAAAAAAAAAAGAAGAAAAATAAAAGAAACACTTTCAAACCATGTTCTGGCCAAGGACTGGTATGTAGAATATATTAACAACATTCAAAACTCAACAATAAATAAATAATACAATTAGAAGAGGATGTGAACAGAGTTGTTTTGCTGTTTGTTTTTGCAGAGCTGAGACCAAACCCAGGAGCTTACACGTACCAAGCAATTACTGTGCCACAAAGCCATACCCTAAACTTGGTAAATAAACATCTTACTAAAAGACATAAAGCCAACAAATATGCATATGAAAAAATATACCTAGCCATTAGTTAGGTGTAAATTATAGCTATAGCAAGATGTCATTACATGCCTATTCAAATGACTAAAATTAAAAAAATAGCAACACTGCCAAATGTTGGCAAGAATACTGAAAAAAAATGAGTCACTCATATGTTGCTGATGGGAATAAAAACATGGAAACACCACACTATAGGAAAGAATTTAGTATTTTCTTATAAAATTAAGCATGCAACCACCATATGACACAGTAATTGCATGTTTGGGCAATCCCAGAGAAATGAAAATTTGGTGTACAAAGAAAGCAATAACATGTTTTGTTCATAACAGCCCGAAACTGAAAACAACTACATATTCTTTAACAGGTGGATGGTTGAGCCAGTGAGTCCATCCATATCATGGTATACCTCTTAGAAGCAAAAGATATTCATGACAACTCTGAGCACTATGTTGAATGAAAAAAGTCAACATTAAAAAGACATATGTCATGTTATTTCATTTACGTGGCATTCTTAAAATGTTGGAATTGGGATAAATGTATTAAAAAGCAGAGAACCAGTGATATAGCTCAACAGTATAGGGCTTGCCCAGCAGAAGTAAGAGCCTGGTTTTGATTTCCTAGCACAAAAAATCAAAAAGTAAAGAGGGATAAATCCTTGTGAAGATGGAACTACTCTGCATCTTGCCTATAACAATATAAACATGTGGTTTTATACTATAGTTTTGAAGCTGTTGCCATTTAAGGAAACTAGGGTCTTATGTTTAATCTTCTTTCTCAACTAGATGAGATTAAGAAGCATCTAGGAGATTAATTCTACTTACCTATGGGTAATTAATTCTACGTACCTTTCCAGAGAGGATTGGTTAATAGAGGAAGCCCACTCTGAGTGTGGGTGGAGACATCCTGTAGACTGAGGGCCTAGACAAAACACAAAAGAAAGGAAGATAACCATGGCTCCTAGACATTCTTTCTCTCTGCTTCCGGGCCTCCACCAGGTAAGCTGCTTTACTCCCCACATCCTCCTAACCATGATGGACAGAAACCTCTAAAACCAAAATCTATCCTCTCCTCTAGCTGTACTGCTCAGGTAGTCATAGCAACAGAAGCTGACTAACACAAGGGAAATACACAGTTTCTGTGTGATTTCCTAAAAGAGCATACAAATCTCTAATTACCCAAAAATAAAAGCTTAATTTAAAAATTATTACTTTTTTCTTTTTCTGTTTTCTAGTTGATTACGATTTTGTCAAGGCTAAGAGAAGGCAAATAAATCAAATTATCTTAGAAAAAGTCAATGATTTTTCATTTATTTTTGCAAAACATTGCATAGTACTTATACATAGATTATTTATAATTATGTAATTATTGATATTCACATATGAAATAATGAAGACCAGTCAGGAAATGTCATTGTCTGCTCAGACATTATAGAGAATAGGGCAGTGTATGAGAACCCCAAATCACTGGTGTGAACTCATCTTGGGCTTTCTAAACAAAATATGAATGAAACATCATTTCTGCCTTAATCCTCGAAAGCTTAGATTTACACCATGTTTCTTCTATTACCGAGACTCACACTTATTAATGAGTTTTATTCTCTGAAGACAGCACTGGAAACTAGCGCATGTGAATTGTTGTTAATTGGATTAATTCTATAATACAAAGAGAAAATCTTGTTCCTGTGTAAAGAAATTAATTGTAACAGTATAGCTTAGAACTGGAGCTGACAAGCAGAAGCTGAGGCCATAGTGCTGGGTCTTTGAGAAGGGCTGGGTACAAGAAAGAGAAGCAAGGAAACACGTCAATGTTCAGCTAAAGGGAGAGTTAGAAAGATGGACAGACCCGTGGGATGAAAGTAAGGCTCAAGAGTCACTCAGGGAGAGCAGAGTGACTCTTTTTAAGGCCCCTTAGTATGGCGGCTTGAATGTGAACTGTCCCCTCACAGGCTCATATATTTGAACAATTGATCCCCAGTTTGGAGGGCTCACGGAAGCTTTAGGATGTGCTGGAGGAAGTACATTACTAGGGTTGGGCTTTGAGAATTTCTAGCCTTTCCCTGCTTCCTCTATGCTCTCTTGGCTTCCTCTGTGGTGAAATGTAATGGGCCAGCTTCTTGGTCCAGCTGCCTGCCTCCATGTCTTCCTTGACATTATGAACTCTGGAGCCATAATCCAAAATAAACTCTTCCTTCTATAAGTTGTTTTTGGTCATGGTGATTTCCACAGCAAAAGAAAAGAAATAATCGCTACAAGAGAAAAAGAGGAAAGAGGCACTGGCCCTAAAGAAAAAGGCCTGAGGTCAGCTGACCACCCAATTAGACTTAGAGACATCATATTTTCTTGCAGTTCTGCCTGGAGCTGATTGAGAAAAAAATGTTCCAAGGACTTTGATGGATAAGCAAACTCTGGCAAAACAATGAAGCTAGTTATCTGGACATGAGACAGTTCTGTCTATAGCCCTTCTCCTCTTTGGATTTGTTTCCTGGAAATGCTTTGTCTCAGGAAGGGGTCTCAATGAGGGGAGCTCTTGGCTCTTGGGAAAATGGGTTAAGACACAAGATACGGCTGGATTTCTGAGAAGCTTCACTGCAGTTAGAGGATCTGCGACCCCTAGGGGATTCTTCATCCTTTCTGTCATGTATGTACCTTGATTCCATAACTGTTACACTATGTGTATAGTCAGATTTTTTTCATTTATTTACTCAATGGATATTTATTGAGGACATGGTATGGTCATAAAGCAGAAAGGTAAATATGGTTTTGTTCTCAGACAGACTTCAAAGTAGCAAACCAAAAACCCCCTCATACACAGAAAGTTTTAAAGCCTCAAGTACAGTGGATACAAGAAAGGACTTTCAGAACAGGTATCTTCTTGACCCAGGACAAACAGGAAGTCCTCATGAATAAAATGGTATTACGTCATTCCGGCTTAAACAGACTGAGACAGTGATGGGCTGGGAGAGAACAGGGCCTCAGGTCTCTGACATGGCAAGGGATGTTGTGCTAATTAGTTTTTGTCAACTTGGCACAAGCTAGAGTCATCTGGAAAGAGAGGTGATTGAGAAAATACATCAGTTGAGACAATACTTCCATCATAATGGCCTATAGAAATATCTGTAGAGCACTGTCTAGATACATGATTGATGTGGGAGGGGCCACATTGTGGGCGGTGCTACCCCTGGGCCAGAAAGCCTGAGTATAAGAGAGTCATAGAGAACAAGAGAGTAAATAGGAGCCTTGTGGTTTAATAAATATCTCTGGGACTTGTGTGTAGAGAGGACGAGATTGGAGGAAGACTGTAGAATGAAGCGGCAGGGCTGTGTCCCACAACCCGGCCGCCGGCGCCAATCTGTAGAAGGAAGATCTGTAGTGTGAATCGGCGGGACTGCGTCCCGCCACCCGGCTAGCTTTGCCCAAAATAATTACACGGAAACTGTATTCTTTTAAACACTGCCTGGCCCATAGTTTCAGCCTCTTATTGGTTAATTCTCACATCTTCCTTTAACCCATATTTAGTAATCTGGGTAGCACCACGAGGTGTGGCTTACCAGGAGAGATCTTAACCTGCATCCATCTCGGAGAGGAGAAGCATGGAGACTCACTATGGTGAATGCCTGAATCGTCTCCCCAACTCTGCTTCCTTGTTCCCACAATTCTGTTCTGTCTACTCCGCCTACCTAATTTTCTGTTCTCTTAAAGGGCCAAGGCAGTTTTCTTTATTAGTAATGAAAGTAACACATAGACACTCCTCCATCAGAAGACCGTGATCTGGGATTCAGAGATGGTAGCTAAAGGAAAAGAAAAAAAACCACAATGCTCATGTTCACAACACAGTGTCCGAAAGAAGCTGTCCTTCCCCACGTCCCTGTGACATCAGACACTGGGTTGTGTCTACATGCCAAGTAAAATCTAAACTTTCTATTTCCCTGGTCCTTCAGAATTTGGACATGAAAGTGTAAGAGTAAATTTTTTTAAAGGACCTTCAGAATAAACTGATAAACAAATGGAAAAATTCTAGTCATTATTAAAAGTTCTTCAGAGGAATCATAAACACTTAAATTATTTCTCAGCTTGAGTCTCACCAGGCACCACCAGCAGGAAGTTGAAGGGAATTCATATCCGGCAAATCCTCACAGGGATCTGAGTGTGTGTGTGTGTGCGTGTGTGTGTGTGTGTGTGTGTGTCTGTGTGTCTGTGTGTCTGTGTGTTGGAGACAGGAGGACAGAATGAGTTAATAAAGGAAGCATACATACAATATATGAACTATTGGAAATCTTAAATTTCCTTGGGACTCTAAAGTCACTTATATTAACTGAATAATGATTTTTATCTTCATGAAAAGGAGCCAGATTACATTTAATAAGCCCTACAGATGTAGTGTACATACTATTAGATTTGTGAATGCTGCCAAAATCATAATCATAGTAGGTATCAATTAGTTTCTGAAACTACAGGATAGATTTTGAAATTTTCTTAAACATCAAAATCATTACCCTTTATCATGCCCCACCTCAATAGTATTAATTAACTAATAGTATTAATTAATAATTAAGCAACATGTGCATAAGAACATAAAATGTAAACACAAAGAACTGCCATGTCTAACCTTTCTTCTCCTAGACTTTGATTCCTCGGAGACAGTATGAATTGATATAATAGACCTGTTTGTCCTCGCACATTGAAAAACGGAAAAAGAAGCTGGACACATTAATACACACATATGACCCCAGCATATGGAAGATAACAGCAGGAGGACCAAATGCAAGAACATTTTGAATTACATAGAGTTTTAGACTAGCCTAGGCTACAATGACACGCTGACTTTAAAATGTAAAAGAAAAAGAAGGAAGAAGAGATAGATTCAGACCAACAAGCAGCATTTTTGACTTAGCATGATGTACTGTATTTCAAACAACTACATAGATAGGAGGCTTAAGAGTAATTTAAAGCACCCACATACACACACATACACACAAACCCACCACAAAACCTACCCACTAGACAATCACAAAGCAAATTCTTCAAATCACAAGACTGCAGAGTTGCACTTCTTCACAAGGACATTTAATTAATATGCTGTTCCATGAAGCTCACCTGTAGTGATGAGGTGAGCAGGCCTGCTTTTCGTCCTGCCCAGCTTTGGCACGGCTAGCTTTGCACCCAAAATAATTACACGGAAACTGTATTGATTTAAACACTGCTTGGCCCATTAGCTCTAGCCTCTTACTGGCTAATTCTCACATCTTGCTTAACCCATTTCTAATAATCTGTGTAGCACCACAAGGTGGTGGCTTACCGGGAAAGATTCAGCATGTCTGACCTGATGGCTGGCTTCATGGCGACTGCCCAAGGCGTCTGCCTCACTCCCAGCATCCTGTTCTGTCTACTCCACCCACCTATGTTCTGACCTATCAGGCCAAGCAGTTTCTTTATTAATTAACCAATGAAATCATCAGATAGATAGAAGACACACCTACATCATTCACCCTCCACTGTGATGTGAAGACTTTGAATAAACCATGCAAACACAATCTTTAAACGTTCTGGCAAACACACAGAAACACACACACACACACACACACACACACCGCGCACGCACGCAGACCGTGGCTCAGAAGTGAATGTGGTAATATCCAACACCACATACCATCCCAGCCATCCTTCTTGTAAAGGTCTGGTTCTCTCACCTGAATAAACTAGCCTCTGATATATATCACCCCATGAGATCAGAATTTCCCTTCTTGCATAATGCTTAATGTGGAAACATGGGAACCGTTGTGTCTCTCTAAATAGCCATAGTTATAATTATTTCAACATATGAGTTGAAACTATTTCAAAACATGAGTATTTCAATGTTCGAGTGCTGTTGAGCAAAACTTAAAATGCCTATTTCAAGTTATGTATTATTCACATTGGAGAAATTGCTCAGGCCAGGGGGCTTGACAATTGTTCCCCAGATCAGCTGGGTAGCTCTTGCCCCTGGCAATTAGGTTTTCTCCTACGACCTCTACTTCCCTTGATGTACACAGAAGACTGGAAGATGTTTTAAAACACAGCAAAATGACATGGGAGACTAAAGAATTAAAGGAAGCTGGCTGTTCTGAAAGTATCTTTGTCTTTTATAAGTGTTAACAGATTGGAACTGTGGGTTTGTAGTTTTTGGCAAGCATGTTTATTTTGTACTGACAGAAATATTTGGCTTGGCAAAATGTGTTTTGGTCAGGTAGACCCATGACCCAGGCCATATATCACTGGGGTAACGTCAGGGCTGTTCAGAGGGTCTAAGGGAACGTGATCTGCCAAAATATGCAGTTAAGAGCCGTCCTTTAATGAGCTGGTGACCAAGTGCAGATGGCAACCGCGAACTCTGTGAAGATCCGAAATTACAGAGTGGCTCAGGCCTGCTCTTGCTCTCACAGCGTATTCTAGACACAGTCGTCTGGAAAAGTAGGGAGAAGTCACTGTGGGTCTACACTGACCATCCTCGCTCCTCATCTGCCGTGCTTGCTCTGTGACCATTTTATGTTGAATGAAATTTATTGTACTGTAGTACAATAAATCTGGCTATGTGGCAGTCGTGTGAGAGAGGGAGTCTGAAGAGGGGGGGAGAGATTCATAATCGGGCCCTAGTCCTGCTGTTGATGAGCACTGATTTTCTTCTGTGGGTTTCACTTGGTCTGTGTACACACGCACACCTTCCTATTGGCTGAACTGGGAGCCAGGCCAGAGGGAACATTTGAGAAAGGCCCACATAGCTGCTGTCAGTTGACACTGTGGCATTGCTACTCCTGCACAGCATGGTGGTTTTAACATAAATACATTCCTTACTGGGGCTTGAACATCCAACCTCAGGTGTTGTGTTTCCTCTCAGGCTCCCGCTTCCACACTCTGTGCAGCATGTTCAGAAAGCTGACAGCCATCCATACACCCACACGGCAGCAGACATTAGCAGGATCATGTATGACAGCACCAAAGGCATTTCCCCATTTTCTTGGTTCTGTATATTTTTTTTTTCATGCTTGAAACACACTTGGCCCTTCAGTTAAAGGCTGGTACTATTGGAGATGATTTTCCTGACATAATTTTCCAGATTTCTTGGCTTATATAATCCTCTCGCCAGATGCTTTGCCTGTTTCAAAAGCACCGGTGTTTGAGCAGCCTAGTGTTTTTATCCAATCTCATGGCGGATATGTATTTTCAGTTTATGGATCTCTCTAGTCCATGCCGATGGCCCTAGTTATTAAAATACTAAAGAAAAAGGCTTTGCACTGAGTCTTAAGCACCTTTTGTGTGTTTAAGAGCTTTGAGGTGAGGTGGCACTCTGACGAACAGATGAATTCCAGAGAAAGGCTGTAAGCCGCCTGCAAATCGGGGTGACATTTCAGTCCTGGGTCTGGCACGTGGGGGATGAAGAAAAGTGATGTAGGCCTGACTGCTCATCCCCTCACCAGGAAAACATTCTCTGCTCTTCAGTGTGCATGATCCTTGCAGCTGATAAAGTCCTTTCTGTAACTTGGCTCTTTTACACGCAAAATATTTTAAATCAGATACCCAACAATTACCTTAATTCCATTCTCAAAGTTAAAATTAACAAAAGACATGTTTCCTTTATCAGGACAGGGAGGGGCTCCTCAGGGGGGCTAAAGGGGCGCAACTGTTTAATCTCACTTTGATACTTAGTTCATTGACTTTATTGTTCAACAAGTTTTCTTTCTGATTAGTCTGTGTTTCCAGAGTCTAGGCAGTTTTATATGTGAGAAACAAAGATGAAAGTGTTCCTAAAATATCACTCTAGAAAGAAAAACAATGCCTACACAAAGCCAAAACACTGATTTATCCGTCTGATCCCTCAGTCATTTGGGATAGAGACATTTAACACGCACAGATATTTGAGTTACTTCAGTAGAGTATTCGTGTCTTGGACGGTGCTCTTGGGCAGAAAGACCAACTCCAGCTCTTCCTGCAGAGATTAAAAAAAAAAAGGAGGAGGAATTCCGGGAGCTGAGGTTCATTGGTCACTGCCAGGACTGCAATTTCTTGATTTCCTTCTGCCCAGGGACTCTGAATCTCCTTCAGTTCTGGGTGGGTTTGTCTCAGAACAGGTGCTAGAAGAACAGCAGGTCTGATCCATTCTGATGCACACCCGGAAGATGTGTATTGTGGAGGAATATTTGAAACGAAGACTTGGAGCTACCTTCAAGGAGCCAGACTGATGGTTGACTATCTAAATAAGTCTCCGTCACCCAGGCTCCACCTCCTTCCCCAGGTTTTCTGACTTCTTTTCTGCTTACTTCTTTCCCAGAATTTCTTTGCTTATTTGGCCTAATCCTTCCACACCACCCAGCTCACTGGACAACATTCTGGTTAGTTCATTTCACAATTCTAGGGGTCCCCCTACTTTCTATGTATAGAACACCTAAGCACACCCAAAAAAAGTGCCCCTGGAGCAGGAGCAACATGACAGCTCAAAAACGAACAAACAAACAAAACCAAAAAAGCAACCTTATTTTTTTTTTTAATTTGCCAAAATCACTACTAGCTGAAGTTTGGGGTGTGCGAGAAAGAATTCTACAGTACTGATAAGTAGTAAATACATCACAGAGTGGGGAACACTTTTTAGGCCAGGGTGGGGGGAGAGAAGAGGCTCTATTTTCATAGCCCCAAATAACCCCAAACCATTAGGACATTTTTAAAAATCTTTACAAATAATGCCACCTCCTTCCTAATCCTTAGTTTCATAATTATGAGATGGTGGTATTTTTTATTACCTTTACACACAGTTTAAGTAAGAAGGGGAGAAGGTAAGCTAAGACCCTATGGATAATCTGGGGCCATGGCAAAGCTTTGCTGAAGACTTGAAACCCCACCCCCACTCCGTGACACTTCCCAATGTATATTCGTCCTCTCAGACTGAGAGCAAGGGGAAATCTGGCTCTCAGACAGTCTTACACAAACACATGGCTCTTATCTGTCCGGTGTCAGCCGATTGTTTACTATATTGATTTGAAAATCTTCTTCCCACCCAAGGTCTTACTTATATTGCCAATTAGCTTGTTCCTAATGTCCCGCCGCCAACATTAAGATCTCTGATTAAGGGATTTATAAGTGCAATAATCTCGTCCGTCTTGATATGCGAAGTTTCCCAGTGTGGCGTTACTCCTCTTGAAAGTGATTAGCAAACACATCTTCAGTGAATGAAAAATAAGTTCATTTACCCTTTCTAGCTGATTTATGAGAGGAAACACAATTAAAGTCCTCAATTATTCTTTGACCCTTCAAATCACCACTGTTAGGTATAAAATTAGCTGGTGTTGTGTCTATAAATTTTGTTTATGTGGTACTAAAGCTATGCAAATTGGATCTTTATTTATGAAAAAATTAGAAATCATAGTATCCGGAAACATATCCAGAAGAGTTGAGCAGCCGGGAAATCTACTCCAGCATACCAGTTAGCTGTTATTAATCACCGTACAAAAGGTAGGAAATGGACCTGGAAGGGCTGGCCAGAGAACACCTGCTTCACTTAAGGAGACATTGCCATTTCTTTTCTTTGACCCTGAAAAGAATTCTGCTGATATTTAGGAGATACCAATAGGCCATGTCCTTTATCAGGGCCACAGACTCATTTCTTCTGTCTGTCATCTTGGCTGAGAATGACACCAGGTGCCACATTTCTGAGGCCGCTTCAGATACATGACTGAAGAGCCACACTGGTAGGTACTGCTCGGAGAGGGAAATAAACACGGTTCTGAGATGGGGAGCTCTAAAGCATCTACAAACAGGCATGGAGGCCAGGGGAATGCCTTCAGAAAGTCTGTTTGGAGCAGTGCTGGCTCTTCTTAATCACGTTTGACCCAGCATGCGTCTCCTTTAGCTCTCTGGTTGAACGCCACATGAATTTCTAGGGAAGCCATTGTCACACTTTGACTGAACTGCAGCCAAGAACAGGCTAGCCACAGAGGACATGAGATAATGTGTGGGAAAATTAACTACTGAAGTCTGCACGTTTCCAACAAGGTCTCTTCTTCCCCGATTCTTGAGCATCTAGGGGCTGTCTCCAGCTAGAGAGCGCTTCCTGGCAGCTTCCTTCTTCGCCTGCTGCAGGAGGAGGCTGGAGCATGGCTGCTCTGTAGTCTCCAGCTCAGTCAGGATAGAGCGTGAAGTTTCTTTTCAGACTGGCAGAAAGCCAGGCCTAAGTCAGCAAGGCAGGGAGTGGCCTCTAATGCGCTTTGAGAGGTTTTTAAAAACACCCCTGTCACCAAGTACTTCCCGGAGAAGGTGCTTGAAAACTTCACTTTTATTTTTTTTTTTCCCTGCCATAAAGGAAGTCTCAAGCAGACGCAGGAGCTTCTGGTCGTACAGTCTACATCACTGGCGACCGTCACTCGTAGGAACTGAGCAACTTCATGTCACATCCCACGAGGAGGCAGAGGGGTGGGACGAAAGCTAAGAATGTTTTGGAGGTAAATCCTGGAGGCGGAAGGATATTGGATGCCCTAGAAAGGGTATTCACCCCAGATCTGAGACGAAATATAAAGAGTGGGATCCTGGACAGGTCTGCCCAGGGTAAGAGAAAAACAAATGTGTTTGTCTTCCTGGAGGAAAGAGAAGAGAGGAATATTTTGAGAAATATCGGAAATGACAAGGTGAGATGGTGGCATATGTAATAAACATTGCTTACCCACAATCCCACAGGCAATGCCTGTCTTCAGTTAGAAAGGGACCTACTTTAGATATAACCATCTATAACTTACTTATCTCGCCAAAGAGAAGAGCAGTCACAGAAGGCTGCATAGCACGGCTTGCAGGCTCTCTTCTGAGTTACATTTGGGGAAGGTAATATACCTTAAGTCTGTCTTCCTTGTCAACAGGGTTGTGACTTGCTGTTTTAATTGGCTTGTATGTTTCAGCCAATTATCTGCCACCCCTGGAAATTGCATTACAAAAATCACCTCGTGTTATTTGCTGGTTGTCAGGAGGGCCTAAGAAGGCAATAACGCCGCGTTGAAAATGGGTCCTGCTGCCTCTCCGTAGCCACAGGCGAACCACTTCACACCCTGCTGGTGTCAGGTCATCTGTACACAGGAGGGCAAGGGACAAGTGCTGCCACCAATGAGGCACGCTTGATCCTACTGCTGGTGAGCCTAAACATGCCAGAGTAAAGAAAAGCCAGCCTGATGGTAAGACGCCACGGGAAGGGATGGTTTGCACAAGTTTTCTTGCCCAGGGAAGGTAGAAGAAAATATTATAGGTAATTGGGTCAGGCTTCAGCAACCTTAAGTGTTATATCGAGCCATTAATACAGTCTACGGGCTTAATGATGATCCCAAAACAAGCATGAAAGAACTGAACATGTATTGAATTCTAGAAGCTCCCCCTGGAAAGGGATCCCTGAAGAAGGGGAAATAAATGATTCCTGTCTGCTGGGCTGATTAAAGAACAGCGATTGTACTGTCAGTTTGCCAGGCCTCAAACACACCAACAGAATTCAGAATTAGAGATGGTAGTAAGCCTCTTGATCCAGACAAATGGACACAAGCCGTCTGCCTGAAGGTGAAAGACTGTCTTACTAACCGTCTCGTGTGGTAATTGACAGAAGCTGGCCGTGAAAATGACACAGATGTAGGATGAGAGGTCAGTCCTCTGTCAAGACCCTTAAGCCCCGGGGAAGACTTAAACGTTACACACAAACAAGAGGCAGGGCAGCTGAGCGTGTGTGGATGTGAGTGTGTGCACTCACTCCCACGGGGCCAGAGCCTTTACGGCATTGCTTTTGCGTGTGTCACACTTTGAATCGTGCCTCCCAGGACCCAGTGTATGTAAGGGTGCAGGCAATGCCCAGTTTTCATCAGTGTACAGTTCGCGACTAGGAAACTGTTGCCCCCGTAATATAAGCACTAAATTCTTCTAAAAGGAGGAATGGAAAGAAGATAGTGTAAGAGTCAAAGCAGTGGCACTTGTACCCTCTGGATGTGACGCTCTGGCTCTCATGGCAAAAGCCGAAGGCTAATAAAGAAAACCAGAGGCAAGTTCCTCATTACATCGAGATATTAATTAGATACTAAATATAAGGAGCTGGATCTATAAAGATGTGCTTAATATGTCCTAAGTTGGTTTCAAAAAGGAATTAAGCGGGGAGCATGTATACTTTCATTCCATTTTTTGTTATAAAAAAATAAAAATAGGTTTAGTATATTCAGTGGGTAAGCAAATTCAAAAGCAGACACAAGACTAAACATGAGGAATAAGTTTATAAAAGCAAGGTTTGGTTATTTCATTTTTCACTTAATGTACTTCTTTACTATTTAGATTTTTAATGAATATGTATTTGTTGATTTTTTTTAAAAAAATAGATGTTCTGGACAGAAGACTTGATGGTTAAAAGCCCTTGCTGCTCTTTTAGGATGCAAAGTCAGCTCTCAGCACCCACAGGGTCGCTCACAACCATCTATAACTCCAGTCCCAAGAGATCCGATGCCTCCTTGTAGGCATTGTGGACATAATACATGCCCATGGTGTACATCCATACATGTAGGGACTCACATATACAAACAACATTTCTTAAACTAAATATTAAATGCTAAAATATAAATAAATATTAAACCATCAGTTTTGTTTTTACAAAGAAGTCATAAAGAAAGAACGAGAAAGGGAGAAAGACAGGAAAACAAATGGGACAATCTGAGAGGCAGAGCTCAAAGTCTACACCTTCAAGTGTAGACCTTGTGTACTGTGAGGAGTGGGGATTTTACTGCTTCTGCTCGGTTTGCAGCATTTGCCTGGTTGTTCATGTTTTATGAAACAGGGTCTTGCTGGCTAGAAAACTGCTATGTGGAGGAGGCAGGCCTTGAACCAGCAGCACTTAGTCTTCCTCTGCTTTCCAGAAGCTGTGACTGCAGGCTTGGCCCACCAGGTTCACTTTAGGCTTAGTTCATTTTTACTGTGGTTACCCAGTTGTTATCCAATACTAGTGGATAAATTAAAATGGTGATACATGCCAGGAAGAGTGTGTGTTCAAAGTCAGTTCAAGACACATGGCTACATTATAAGGCCCAGGCATCTCAAAAAAAAAGAGGAAATTTTGTATGTGATCTGGGTATAGTGTCTATATTGATAGAAAGGAAGAGAAAAAAATACATTCTATTTCTCTTATTTTTGTTCTCCACTTCCTCCTCTTCATCTTCCTCCTCCTCTTCTTCTTTCTTTTTCTTCATCCCCTTCCTTCTTATCTTCCCCCACCCTCGTATTTTTGAGAATGGAGTCCACACTATATAGCACACACTGGCTTGGAACTTACTACGGCATTCAGGCTGGCCTCAAGTTTGTGGTGACCCTCCTTGCCTCCAGAGTGCCGGAATTGCAAGCTTGCAGCACAGTGCTTGGTTTCTTTCCCTTCTGTTACACAGTTTTTCCTTGCAATCAAAGATTGTGTGTTAGTCATGAGTCTTTTGATTACAAGAGGCAGAAACCCAACTCAAACCAGTTTATGCCAAAATGGGAAAGCCCGGTGGAAACTGTGAGCACGGAAGCAAGAAAACCAGGGACTTCAGACTTTTTTCTTTCCCGTCAGGACTGCCTTTCTTTTTCCATTTCTCGGCACTATTTTTCTCTCTATTGATTTTATTCTAAACAAGTCTGTCCCCTCAAGGTAGCAAAGATGGAAACCATAGCTTCTCTTGTAGTCTTTCATCAGCTCAGGAGCTCGCAGACCTAAGAGAGCAGAAACTAATGCCCTTCCCGGCGGTCCTTCACGCCCAGGAAGTCGTGATGGTCGTGAGCATGAGATTATGATTGGCAAGTCTTGCTTATGTGTTCATCTTTGTGGTGAAAGATGCACTTCAAGTAATCAAGAAGTAAAACAGGAGGGAAAAGAGAACCTCACAAGAGCCACAGCTGCTATTTGAAGGAATGCAGCTGGAGACGGAGAACCGGACTGGGCTGCTCTGTACTGCACTCAGAGACGGAGCGAGTTCTAAAATTTTTAAGGGTTTTCCTGTCTTATGTTTTTATAATTTCTTTTCATATTCCTCCCTGGGTTGTGAGCTCCAGCTGTCTGTGTCATTCTTCTGCTGAGGACCAAGTTATGAACCAAAGCACGCTCTTTCCTCCCGTTCGTCCAAGTGACCTGTCACTTGCTTCTCGGTGATTTATCACTCGAAAGGAAATTGGGGGGAAATGGAAATCTCTGGCTTTTGAAAATACCATATTTGATTATGAGGGAAGAAAATGCATTGCTTCGGAGGATAGAGTTTTTTAAACTCTTGAGCTGGTGAGTTATTTCATAAAAATAACTTATGTTTCTTTTCCTGAGCCAGCAGTCCTTGGAACAGCAGGTGTTCCGGACTCGAGATGACAACCAGCTTTATAACTAACTAACTCAAGGAAGAGCAGAGGACACTCGGCTCCCCTGCCAAGTGTTAGAGCCAAACAGAAACTTTTCCAAAACTGGCTTTTCTGTAACCATCCCAAAACAGGGGAAGTCAGGGGCTCAGTCAAACAGAGAGTGCACGGTCTGGTCACTTTGAAGCATGACGTATTCGTTTGCTCAGAGCAAGCATTTACTCAGATCTCTTCCAGGGGAAAGAGTTTCCTTCAGCCAACTGTTAAGGATGCAAGAGTTTTCCTCCATCCAGTTCTCGTCAAATCCCGTGAACAGATTTTTGTCGTCTGCCAGAGTGAGGCTATTGTCGTGAAGTTTGAATAGTGCAACAGGGTGCTCAATCTAAGGGGCGGCAAAGACTTCTTTCCGAGTTGTTTGTTGTGGAGGCAGAAGGAGGAAGAGGAAGAGGAGGATTGGTTATGGCTGTAGAATAACAGATACCCATGCACATCCTTCAATTGGAGAAAGCACAATACATCCAAAGGTCAATATATATTCTGCAAGCCCCCGTCACTGGGCAACAGGAAGGAACGGTCTCGTTTTACTCTGTTTATAAGACTCCCAGGTCCCCTGCTGAAGCGTGCACAGAACACATCCGTAATTTCCCGATGACATTTATTGATGAGTTTTCTACCAAGCGCCATTTTTTTTCAACTGGGTAGCAGTCACATCCATCTGTTACTCTCTATGTAAACTCAGAACAGGCGAACCACCCATTTCTCCCCGCGACAACACTGCTGTGCATTTTGGCGGGATGGTTTGAGGTGGATGTCTAGGGAGAGATGACTTTACATGTTTCCTAGGAATATAGCTGTCCAGTAGAAACGCAGGGCAAGTAAAATATATGATTTCAGGGGTTTTAGTAGCTATGTGTAAAAACAAGTATTAGGGGAAATTAGCTCAAATGTCTTATTTAATTATATATTTATTACATATAATAATAAGACATATATACACACACATATGGACTAGTGATGGTATTTTCTACATTCTTCTACATTCTTTTCCACACCGATTTTGGACTTCTTTATGTGTATTATGGTTTGTGGCACACCTCAGTGTAAACTTCCAGGCGCTCCATAGTTATGTAGGCAGAAGGTATGGTAGAGAATACATGGCTCTAGAAACACCCTTTGGGTACACTAAAAACTTTCACTGTGGACATGCACTGCTTCTACATAATACTTCTGAGTAGTTCTGGGTGCTGCAAACATATAATCGATTCCATTTTAAAACATTCTGTTGCCTCCAATCTGTACCATAATTCCACACTCTTTCTCCCTCGTCTGTATAGTTGTCAAAAGTCACTTCCAAGGCATGATAGATTTTAGAAGGTGGGGCAATCTAATGGAACAGAGGTTTAGATTTCTAGGTCATGACTCTAGTGTTAGATAATAAAATTTCAAAGTATCTACCTGATTATTGGTGATGCTCAAAGACTTTGTCTTGCCTTCATAGTTTTCTGCTACCCAGCTTGCTCTTAGATCTGTACTCTAGTTTCAGGGCTATCTAGTCTAGTGGGACACACTTACAGCATTATTAGAGCCTCACACTGGGCAGGGCACCTTGGGAGGTCACCCTTTCCATAGACCCATCAAAGCACAGACTGTCTATTCAGAAACTTTGCACGTCTTTTACCCCACCCCATTTCCACTCAGGTTTCCCATCTCTACTGTGAGTGGTGGTGGAGATACTGAATGTGGATGTTGGACGTATGTGTGCCAGTCCAGGGCCCTCTTAAATCACTGGGCTATTTGAGAGCAACTCTGAAGGCCTTTTTGTCTTGAGAGTGGGTGGTGGGAGAGTATTCAGCACTCAAGCGGCTTCCTCCAAGTGGACAGAGCCCCTATTCATCATTCCCACTGTTATGTTTGCTCACGCTGCTCGTTCTTCATGCCGTTCCCTTCTCATTCTGAAGAACCCAGAAGTACTGCTGACCACCTAGATCCTGTCTTCCCTTTCCTTTCAGTTTTCTTCTCGCTGCCTTTACAGTGCTTGGAGCCCCTGGAATGCACTTTTATTCACTATTATTATTATTTATTATACGTATTACATCTTCTTCTTCTTGAGCATCCTATTGTTTAGTTTTATTCACCTTCGTGCTTTCTACATGATTAGCATGCACTATGTACCTGGTGCAGTGCAGGAGCCCAGAAAGATCTGCTGAATGACTGCATAGCTAAGTACTTTATTTTTTTTCCCATGGACCGTGTTTTTCCATTTACATCACATTAATGGGAAACATATCAAAATCGTATTGCATTCTGCCCTAGAGTTACGAATGCTGATGATGCTTCTCTCATTAAAGACACTTCATTTTTGGAAATTCTTCCTTTTCATCTGGTCCTGGATGGCTAGCCAACATTGGGAGTCTGAGTAGAATGTTAAATGCTGTTTACAGACCCAAGCTAAACATCAAATGAGAGGATCTAAATTTTTTAAAGTCTTAAACTGTCAGAGAGCCAACAGCAACATTTGAACATGAACCAAAAGGGTTTTCTAAGCAACACTGCACATAACCTAAATGGCTGCACGGAAAGGGGCGTAGATGACTATATCCATACACGGCAGGTTAGTCCAAGGTATAGCTACACAAGGTGTCATACTGGAATCCTGTTTTGTAATCACACAACCAAAAAGCTGAGGCAAGAACATCAGAAGGGCCAAGCTGGGCTATATAGTGAGATCCTGACTCCAGATAGCCAACCAGTCAAGAAAAATACAAAGTGAAGTATAACATGGTTTAAGAAATAGTTCTGGGGCTTGTGAGAGGCCTTGGCAGCACATACTCTACTGCAGAGGACCTCGTTCAGTTGCCAGCGCCCACAGGACAGGGTGGCTTACAAGATGCTAGGGTATCTGACACCCACTTCTGGAGATAGCAGGATCTGAAAAGACACACACACACACACACACACACACACACACAATTAAGTTATTTAAATCTTATAGTCTTTTGAAGTAAAATCTATGAACATCCAATTTTGTAGTCAAGGAGACTAAGGTCTGGTCACATTTAATACTGAAGACAACGAAAACCAAGGCTGAGGTTTGAATTCAGAAAACGTGACGCTTACGTTACTGCGTTTAACCTCTAAATTATAGGGCTCTCCTGGACTTTGAATTTTATGGCACATACCTCTTTCTCTATTCCCACAAGTTACCTTAAAAAAATTCCCCATCATATATAAGAAAACCATTTTAAAAAAATCTGTCATCTAAATATAGATTTAGTATTCCCTAGCTTTCTTCTAAAGAGGACTCTCTGTCCTCGGGCCAGGGACTTGGGTACTAACAGCTATAAAACTAAAACACAAGATAGTGATACCTAAAAGCTGGAACGCCTTACTTTGCTTCAAAACTTGCCTTTCTTTCCCAGAACTGCATGGAAATTGGATTTCTCCTGGTTTGGAGTGGTGAGGATTAAAATCACACATTCCGTGCACTGACCTCTGTCTGCTGCTGCTTAGAAGTAACCAACTCTAATGCCTGGGCCTGGCTCCCTCAAAGGGGAAACCGCTTCTATTAGCCCTCAAAAGCTGCTTAAAGATAAAGACAGAAACCAAAGTCGGTTATAGTTTTAATTCCTTTACCATCTAAATCCCCCTCTTTCATTCCATCGCCGCCTGCATTATCTGTAAGCTATTGACGGTGTACAAGCATACTTACCCCGAAGGGATTACAGGTGGGGGCAAGTTACTCATAAAGAAAGCGAATCCTACGGAGGTGGATATATATTACAGTGCTATGCAAAGTGAAGATTATAAGCTAACATAACATTATATCCAAATGAGAAAAAAAAAAATCACCTCTGTAGTTGCTGATAATACCCTAGGCAGCTGAGTACAGTTACCAGCAGAATGAATGTGTGCCGGAGATTTCAGCCCGCAACCGCTGTCTAGGTGAATGTGCTAAGAGGCTTGTATTCCTCTTCACATGAACTAACCACATTCAGAGGTCCTGCCTTCCTTTAAAAAGAAAAAAAAATCAAATTAATTCCAATTCTAAAGCTTCCCCTTAGAGAAATTCCTTATGTCTAAACAAACACTTCCCAAAGAGGACCCAGTTTGTACAGGCTAAGAATTTCCTAAGACTTCCCAAGCCCAAGTTTTCCATCTTAAGTGAACTTTCCCACTTTTCTTCCCCCACTCATGCAAATGGAAATCCCCGGTCAGGGTGAGATGGCCCCGGAGAAAGTTTGCTTTTGCACACATGGCCTGTAATCGGCAGGGGCTCATCATCCCAAAACAAAAAGACCAAATTGTTGCCTCTGAAGATACATCTACCCCATTTCCCTTTTTCTCTCCCTCCCTTCCACTTACCCCATCTCGTTCTCTGCCATCCCTCTCCCTCTTTCTTCCTTCTGCTTTATCTTCTCTTCCATTCTGCTGCTCGTTGAAATAGTCCATACCTGTGAGGTCTGCACTGATGAAAACTTCTACCCTGGGCCTGCATCATGAACAGCATTTCTCTCTCCTATTGGTCCAAGAAGTAAAGTCGTGTAACCCTGCAGGAATATTACTCATTTGGAATCTGATAGAAAATAGTATTGATCCCATGGTGTATCAAGCTTCTTTTTGGTATTATTTAATAATAATTATGTTATTATACACGTGCCATGTTAGAACAGGTATAGTGCAAGTGGATAGCATAATCCAAATATTATGATGTAGGACGGTTAATTGTCTCACCAATATTAAAAAATACTAAATAATAAAGCTGTATAATTTGATGAATTTTTAAAATTCATGTTATATTGTTGTAGAATGTTAGAGTTACTTGTAAAATTTGCTTAGAACTATTTTAATAGTAAAAAGATATCAGTTCACGAGCCGGGCAGTGGTAGCGCACGCCTTTAATCCCAGCACTCGGGAGGCAGAAGCAGCAGAGAAACCCTGTCTCAAAAAACCAAAAAAAAAAAAAAAAAAAAAAGGAAAAACAAAAGATATCAGTTCACATCAGTGACTAAAATAGAAAAACAATCAGTTGACTCAAAAGTGGGACAGGTTCTTGTCAGTGGCAATAATCAGACACAGAGAAATAATTTTATTCAAATTTTTACAATAAGAAGGTCGCAAAACCCGAAAATCAGTGTTTCTGTATGATTTGAATGTTTACATACAGAAAAGATAAGTTATGGGTGGGATTTACATTGAGGATAATTCTGCAACCAGAGGGAGCTTAGACTAGTTTACCTGAAAAGGAGAAGTTCGTCTCTGTCTTGAAAGGTATAGAGAGTCGAATCTTTTTTCATTTCAGCTAATCATTCATGGGACAAGAATGGAAAGCAGGAAGGTCCAAGTCTGAATTTATCAGACCATTCTGGAAAAAAAAAAAAAACAAAAAAAAAACCAAAAACAAACAAACAAAAAAAAACAAACAAGAGTCTGTGTTTATCCTTTGTTACAGGTAAGTAAAGAGTTACAGTAGAAGTCATGAGAGAAGACTTGGGCTTGGGGTTCCAGCTAAGTCATGTGAGCAAAGATGGTGGGGGGAAATTGGGATTTCCCTGCCACTGATATTTCTAAATCATGGTTCCAGTAGGTTTTACCATTGTTAGTGTCAACCTTGAGAGGTACCAGTGAATAAATGTGTCCAAGGAGAACCTTTCAACCAGAGCTAAGCATGAGCTACCCTGAGAATCTTTTATCTTTTCAAAAGCCTAAGTAACCTGTTAAAGACAAGCAATGTTTGTGGTTCCCTTGAAAAAAGAGAAATGTCAACTGGCCCCATGTAGCTCAAAAATATGACAAATTAATTTCAATCTCTCGTGGATATCCTCTTTGCCTCAAGCTGTCTTTAATCCATCCAATGCAATTTTTCTTGGTTTAATTGCCTCCATTCAAAAATACTACCCCCCCCCAAAAAAGTCACCGTATATGATTGGACAAAACAGAGTAATATGACTAATCGTCGTCCTCAAATAATCCAAGAGACTCAGATTAACAGTCTATAAAACTCTCTGTCAAACTTCTTATTGCTTATTCTCTACAATGATGCAACCAAACTGCCAGATTTGGATCTCATCCTTCCTTCCTCAGTGCTCATAGTCAACTTGCCATGATCTAACTCTCCTTGGAGACAAGCCTCCCGGCAACCCCTGTGAGGGATCACGTTGGTTAGGGTAATTGAGATATGAGGACACTCACTAAAACCAAGTGACACCATTTCCTGGGCTTAAGTTCCAAAAGTTATAAAAAGGAGAAAGCTTCTTCAGAAAGCTTCTCTGTCAGCTTCCTGATTAAGGGATGTGGTGTGAGCAGCTGCTTCAGGAACCTGCCATCTTGACTTCCTTTTGAACTGTGTGCCACGACACATCCTCCTTCCTTATGCTCATCTTGTCAGGGTATTTTATCACAGCCATAGGGGAGGAAATGAAGAAAATTGGTAGTGGGACCACTGCTGTCATAAACCTGACCATGTTTTTCCTTAAGCATTTGGGACTGGTTCACAGGATGAATGTGGACAAGTTTGAAGCTTTGGGCTAGAAAAAGCCCTTGAATGCTGTATAGCCTAATGGGTCCTTCCGATGGGAAGTTGGAACATGAGGGATATACAGACAATGGAAGCCTGTCTCATGAGATCTCAGAGGTGAAGATCTGGGAGAGGTGGACATCAGATGAAGTCCTCGGTCAAAGTGCGTAGCTGAGGTGAGTACAACCGTGTCAAAGACCCTGATTCTTCAGACAGATGGAAATGCCAAAGCCTTCCCCGAGGGAGACTCAAAGGGATGAAAAGTCCTCCTCTGGCCCACTTATTAAAAGCAATTGACCATCGTATATATACGACGGACATATGTTTCTACATATGTAGAAACAACGGACCATAGCTTCCTCCTCCCAGATCTTTACCGACTGAGACTGGTCCCCACAGGGACATCTCACTGAGACTAACTGGCCCCCTCTCCATGTGCTATACATAGTAAGCATGCTGTTTCCGAGTTATATAGTTGGTTCCCTGCTTCCCCCATCCTACCCTAGCTTTTCTCTATGTGTCTCGGTCCTTTCCTCAGCTTCAGATCTCTTCTTCACCCCTGAGCTGCCCCAGTCTGTTTCCCAGGACCAATCTACGTAGGAGAGAGGAGGGAGGAGGGCCATCTTTGGGGTATCTTAGCCAAGTATCTGCTTTCGTTCTGCCATATCCTGATTAGCACGAGTGAAGTTAAATTTAAACGTAATGGATTTCATTTGTCTAGCAGAGGAAGTTGCTGAGAAAGCATCTGAAACAGCTAAAGACATCAGGACCACTGAAGAGAAATGTTCTGTGCTGCGCTTGCGCAATGGGAAGACTGTCCTGAAAACAAAATTCAACCCATTAGAGGCTCCACCTTATGAAGATCCAAATTCATTTGAGAGAAGAAAGCTTAAACGGTAGGAGGACCCCTGCTTCGAAAAGACCCAGGAAAGTGTTTCCCTAGGGTCAGCACAGCTGTGGTCCAGGGAGGTATTGTCTATACAATGCTGGTTTTGCAGGCATGAAAGATTCAAGATTCAGGGTAATGGAGGCCTGCTCTAGAATTTTAGAGAGTGGTCAAAGCCAGACAGTGTACAACAGGGTTGGAAACCCTTTCAAAGATGCCCTGAGAATCTATTGTGTAAAACTGAAGGTGAAGTCTAAATTACAGTGGGGCCTAGGATAGTAGAGATTCCTGGACCCCTGAGGTCCAGGATAGCTGCAAGCATGGGATGGAACTTGCCTAAGAGAGAGGTTATATGTGCTACAGATTGCAGAGACTGAGAGGCAGGGCTGCCTGAGCTATTGGACAATTTCCTCATGAGTCCCAAATGCCAGACATGGGACAGTAGGATTCGGTATTTTTTTTTCTGCTGGATTATTTTTGTCTTGCTTTGGTCCTGTCATTTCTATGCTCCAGTCCTTCTCCTTCAGAAGAGTGACATTTATTCTTTGTATATTGAAAGTATGTAGCTTGTTTTCTATTTTATATGAGCTCACAGTTAAGAGATTCGTCTTGAGTCTCAGTTGAGACCCGGGCCTTAAGCCCTTAAACGTTGTTGGGACTGTTAGGCTAGGGGGACATTTGAAACTGGATTGAATACATTCTTGCCCTAGGAGATGGACATGAGACTGGGGACACGGAGTGAAAAGTGATGTTTTAAGGTGACGGAGTTCATTGTCAAGTTGTCAAGGCATGGCTTTGTGATGGGCAGTATCAACTGTCAGCTTGATAGGTCTGGGAATTACCAATAACCTGATGCTGAAGAAATGACCGAGACACATAGAGAAAAGCTAGGGTAGGATGGGGTAGGCGGTGAGTACTCTGGCGGAGGGAACCTACTACACAGCCTGGAAACTCAGCATGCATATTATGTTTAGCACAAGGAAGAGGGGAGAGACAGTGTGAGGGGTTATTTAGTCATCAGGCATTCCTGTGGGGGATTTTGTTGGTTAGATTACTTAGGTAGGAAGACCCAATTACAAGTGGACAGAACCATTTGCTTGGCTTGGGTCTTGGCCTGTACACAGTGATGGGGAGATAGGCAAGGGTTAGCGTTTGTTGCGAAAGCAAAAGGACCTGATTTCTAATCAACCCCAGCACTCATACAAAACGTCAGGCATCTGTGTCTGTAGACCAGTGTTTTGGAGAACAGAGACAGATCTGGGAGCTTTCTGGATAACCAGCCTAGACCAAAGAGTAAACTTCAATTTCAGTGAAAAGGTCTTGTCTCATAAAATACTGGTAGGGGAAGTAGAGGAAAGCATCCAGGGTACTCCTCTGGCTTTTATCTGAATGACTATACATGCAAAGTAAGAGGAGTGGGGTGGGGAGAGCTAACTGAGCTCTTCATTGTTATTTTCTGTTTCCTGATTGTGGATGCTATGGCCTGCTGTCTCCTTCCCTCTTCCTTGAACTCCCTGCCTTGATGGGCTGCACCCTTGAACTGTGAGCCATCACAACTGTGAGCCATCACAACTGTGAGCCATCACAGACCATTTCTCCAGTGAACTGCTTGTGGCAGGATATTTTATCACAGCCACAGGACGCGACACTAAGACACCCAGTTAGAGCTTTATTCTAGGTGCTATGATGAAGCCAACCGCCGAAAGGTGAAGGGAAGAAATGGCAAATTGGGGGAAAAAACCAACTTGAAAAGGAATTAAGAGAGAATCAGCCTTAGAGACAAGCAAGGTGACTGGTGTCAAATCCCTTTCAGGTTTTGTTTGGGCACACAAAGAAATGGGGGATATAAAAGAAAGAATAAGGGAAAAGAAGATAGAAAGAAAAAATGAGCATGTGCTACAATTTGGCATAAAACTACGTAACACCATTTCTGTCTGTAATTTCTCCTTTCTCTGAGGGGGAAAAAAGATTGCTCAAGAATTGTGTCTCTGAACATTTGGGAAAGTCACATTTTCCCCTACTTTTGTGTCCACAGCTACTTCAGAAATCAGTGTTAACTATAGAATATATTTTTTGAAATTTTTCCTCATGGCTTGACAGCATGGGCAGTGTGTTCACAATTCCTTGCAGTGTTATTTAGCCATTGTGGTGAAGGAACTGCAGGACGGTGCTCCTTTATCCTCTTGGCATCTGGTGGAGCCGCACGGCTGGTGGTGTTCAGTGAGTTGTGAGCAGAGATGTCTGAGATTGGCCACTTAATTTCTAGTGTGAGATGCTAGAGATAGCCTCCCCCGCTTGGAATAACCAAAGTCAATTGTGAAACAGAAATGCAGCCGATCTGAAATTGCAGTATAATGAGAACAAGAAATACATTCCTTAAACTAATCTGTGGGAGTTCAGGGTGGTGATGTGTGTGGTTGGTCATTACCACAGCACAACCTAACCTATCTTGACTGATAGGCACACACATTTGCATAAGATGTTATCATCAAATTCCTGATGTAAATAATTTAGGATCGAACATGCTGAGAGCCAAACAAATGAGGCAAACTTGGCTCCAGGATAAAGAAAAAAAAGTAGCCCAATGCAACCAAATTATAGTTCCCAAGCAGAAATCAGAGACGACCTCAAATAGGCCTCTCTTCAATGAGCCAGACTCACTCACTCAAAAAAAAAAGCCTTAACTGCAAAGCTGAATGTTTTATTAATAAAATCTGCACTTAAAAATAGAAAACACTTTTCTGTTTGATCACTAGCTGGATTGTGGTAGTTTTAGCCAATCCTCATAGACCAATAAAGATAGATTATGGAAATTGGGCAAAAGGAAAGAGGAGGCAGATGTTTAATTGTAATAATTGAACGAGCGGTTCCATGGCAGCTCTCTGGCAGATGATCTACAGCGAAATACACTTCTTCACTAATTATTTTCAGTAGCTAACTCTGGGTATAAAAATGTGCTCAGTGCTGAGGATCCAAATGTGAGTAATAGGAACTTGCTGTCACTGCGGCGGGGAGTAACAGTCGAATGGTAGGGATAAGAAACGCATAAGAAGCAAAAATACATGAGCACCAAGTGGAGCACACACAATGCCATGGCAGGCCCAGGTAAAGGGTAAGTTAAGAGGGGTAAATGGTCTGTAGGCTGTGGCTTAATGAGGCACTCTTGGTTCTATACAAAGCAGACGGTCAGCTTTACTTAGGACACTGACTGTCAGAGACTGGATGTTAATAATGAGCAGTTAGAAAGACTTAGCATCAGCTGCTTAGTTTGGGGGGGGGGGGGAAGAAGTCAACATTATGCTGAGGAAGCCAGCATTCCTGCCATCCAATCTAAAATCTAGCAGCTGTTTGAACTGAACTACTTCATTACTGCCACACTTTGGTGGATCAATTTGTGGTTTGGATTTGGCAAGGGTTTCTATAGGAGAAGCAAACCAACAAACAGTCCAAACAAAAGCAAACACACAGTCTATGTGGGAAAGTGTATACAAGCCTAGATTTAAATCACAGCGTAAAAATAATCACATGGAAACAATGGTGAGTATGTAATCAAAAACATGTTGGGAGCAGAAAAAAGAGTAACAAAAGAACTTTGAAAAAAAAAAAGTAGGGTAAATAGCCAAAGACACATCACAAAGGTTTCTGCGTTACATTGCGGCATGCTGGCTGCTGTGGCCAGGAAAACCTCTTCTCCCCAGGCAATCCATTTTCTGTAATACAACAAAATCCAGCCTCTCCTTATTGACTCATGTAAACATCTGGCTCAATGCTAGAATTATAGGATGTTTGGGGCAAATGGAAGAGACATCTACTTACAAGTCTAATAATTAAATTTGATAAATTCAAATCTGATTTTTTTTTTCAAGAAAGGGATTCAACGAATTCAGGAGGGCAGGAATCAGCATTTGTACTCCGTATACCACCAAGTCAGAAAAAGACACTAACCCCACCCATATCTGCTGGAGAGGGGAGAGATGTGCCCTTCTCAGACTTCACACCAGGAAAGACTTTTATTTTAAACAGATGTGAGAAAATTAAATCCAATATTTTTAAAGTATTTTTAGTGGTATATGATATCATCTGATTTCATATTTTCTACCCAGGGAAAACATGTATTTTTAAAACTGTGAAGCCACGCTCCATGCGTGTACTTATACGTGATAAGCTACATATAAACACAGAACTGCGTGATATGTGCTTGGTTTTGTTGGGTGAAAACCTAGGGAAGAAATGTAGTCTTTGAGAAGGAAATGGAATGAAAGGACATGAGCTGTCTTCTGCTACCATTTGAGGCTGTCATTTCTGGGGGTGGCCTTCATTTGTGGTAGGATTTTCTGGCAGGATTCCAGCTGGGTGCAGGACAAGGATTGCTCCGGTTATCCGAAAAAAAAAAATCGCCTTATGGATCCCAGCAGTCACTCAGTTACTCAAGGTACCAGTTTTTAACCAGCCAGGCCCTTCCTTCTTTCTAGCCGTCTATTCCAGTGACAGATACCTTGGCACCTACTCCATTCCTAGCACCCAGGTACTGTTGGGTTTCCCTGGATCTCGGAGCCACTCCCATTCTCTAGAACTGGTTGATAGGGGCCCAGGATGACCCTAAATTGACCAGAGCTTACTCCCTCACACATTCCTCAGGACAAACTCAAGCATGAAGCTTATATCCTGGAACAAGAGCGTAGTCATCAATGGCTTTGCTCAGACAGTCTCCAAATCTTGTCTCCCCCCACCCCCCGCCTCAAACAGAGATCTGTCCAAAACCGTTTAAAGGTTTCCAAGGAGCAACAGAGAGCCAATGTTGTTATCAAGGCTCCCACTCTCCCCGGATTTTGTTTCGGAAATAGGAAAGAGGCGGGCACCCACTGCTGCCAGCACCTCTGATGCCTCATCCAGCGGCGTCCCTGCTGCCCCCACCTTAAGGGATGTTAAGAGTAAAGTTACTATTATCACAGCCACAGCGTCCTGGGTACATTAGAATACGGCTGGATTAACTGTCATTTCAGACCAAAATCTCTAGCACCACCCCCTCAAGAGCACAGAACATTCTGGGTAAAACGCCCCCAGCCCTGCCCCTTTACTCCTTGGTTAAGTCCTCCAGGGTGGGCGAGACTTGGAGAGGGGAAGATTGGGGTTGAAGACGCCCTGCCAAGGCACAACACTCTGCCAAAACGCTTGTCAGACACAACAGTTTCCCAGGACTACGTCCACCTTCCTTTTTCTCCGAGAGTGTCTTTTCCCGGTTTTATGCTGGAACCTTGGAATGGTTTGGGGACCAATGAGGTGGCAGCGGTTGATTCATGGATCGCGGTGAGGGGAGATTTCATTTCCAAGGAAGAAAGAGGGGGGGAAGCGGGGGGGGGTGGAGGGGGGACAGCGAAGCCAGAGGGGAGGCGGGGGAGAAAGTGGAAAGAGGGGGCCAAAAGTAGGAGGGACGAGAGGAGAGAGGCTGCGAGGAAGAGCCAAGGCGGTGGAGGTGAACGCGCGAGGTAAGCAGAGGCAGCAGGTTCGCTGGCCGGGGACACCCGGGAAGGCGGCTGCTGGCGAGGGGCGTGGGCCGGGCTGGGACACAGAGGGACAGTCACTGTCGGGCGGGCGGGCGGCCCCGCGTGGTGGTCGCGTCCCTGGGCTCGGTGCCCCGCCGCCCCGGGTGTCCCCTCCCGCGCGCGCCCGTTGGGGGGCCCGGGGAGCGGCGCCGGCCGCCCGGCCGCATTGTGACGTAGCGGGGCCGCGGCAGCGCCTCCGCCGCCCGCCGGGTCTCTTGCGCCCGCCACTCTCGCTGTCTGTCCGTCCATCCTTCCCGCCGTCCTTCCGTGCTCCGGTGAGTCCAGGTCCCCCGCGGGCGCTTCAGGGAGGAGAGTCGGACGCGGGCAGCGGCGGATGAGCCCGTGCAACTTTGCACCCAGGCGATACCCTGAGGGTTCCCCGGTCCCGGGGCCCCCTTTGTGCCTCGGGTCCCTTCTGCCCCGGGCCGCACGGTGCCGCTGCCGAGAGCCACTGGGGTAGATTCGCTGGGGTCACCCAGACGCCTTCACCCCGAGGGACCCAAGTCGCTCCCGCCTCGCGGTCCTTGGCTCCCGTGCAGGGGATTGTTCTTTTCATTGGCCCTTGCGCCGGCGTTACGCTTGAGGCTACCTCCGATGGTCCCGGAGGCGGGGATGGGCTGTGCCAAGGCTCCTAGGAGCTCTCAAGGAGGAGCGAAGGCGTAGTGATAGCCACACTAGTAACTAGAACAATAACAAACGTGAAGGGGATTCCGGGTGGTGTCGCTGCCCGAGGGGAGACCCCGGCCCATCAGCCCCCGGCACACAGGCTGCCCCGTCCAGCCTCGGCTCCTCCTCCCGGCGCTGTCCGGAGTCCCGGGCTTGTCCGTGTCACAGGGAAGGTTTCTTTCCCGACCCTCTCCGTGGCGGTGACTTTCGTCTGCAGGTGGTAAGTGGGGATGAAGCCAGTGTTGGCTATTGTCAAATGCCACGTTTTGTTTATTTCATTTTTACGAAAAGAAAAGGGGGAATATTCCGAGCCAGTTCTGGCAGCCATACAGTTTCCACAGGAAATACTAGCATTCTTTGAGGAACACGCTACTGCTTGCAGCAAAGAAAGTCTTCAGGAGACAAAAAGGCAACTGCATTGTTGCTCATTTCCAATGGGCCGCTAGGAGGGTGGAAACGTGTTGTTTTTTCCTGTGGGAACATTGCTTTCCTTGGGAAAGTTAATTAAGGAAGCGTTGCTATCCATGCCCTGTTTTTTCACTTGCTGAAGGTGGGGCCCCACTCCTCTTGGTTGTTACTGACAAGTGTCCATCAAAGAGCCCCTAAGAAGAAAGAACCGCCAACGCAGGACAGTCTCGCCACACACAACGTGCTGTGGAGCCCTGCCAGGGTACAGTTTGCAAAATTAAATAAGGGCTATCTGGGGAGGTTTGGGAGGATTACAATTGTGCAGATGTCAGTTCTCCAAGGTGTCAGCTCTAAACACATTATGGTCAGGCATCATTTTGGTGCTGAATCTGCAAATAGGCAGAAAACCTATTTCTCATTATGAAGCAGACACCTCAGTTGGGAATAGATTCAAACCTGTATTTCATTTGTACATATTGAAAAATTTAAAAGTCAAGAGAGCGAGATGTGGGAAGGCAGTATGCTAATGCGTACACACCTGGGAGGCAATGTCTATTGGCTGATTCTGATGTGCCGTGATATTAAATTACTTTCTGCATAGCAAAGTGCCGGGAGACACCTGTAAACTGTCCTTACAACTAATAGAAGAATGTGTGCCATTTTGGGGAATGATCACAGAAATCTCTTTCTAAGGGAGTGTTAGCTAAGGATCGACCGTAATCAAATGCACATGCACTCTTAGGTCTAGAATCAGGAAGGATGATGATCGTGCTTTTCTGAAGGGTCATAGAACACCATTAATGACAGTAATTCATTAAAAACGGAGGCTTGCATGAGAGCTTTTATCCGTTCGAGCATAAGCGTACTTGTCCCGAAGCGTTTCATGAAGAGAGTTTACAAGGTTTGAATGATCCGAAACGATACTGCATTTGTTAAAGTGATGCGTCCTACTTGTCCACATCTGAAAGGAAGTGACTGAAGCGAGTGGATTTCTCTGTGCCGCGCCACAGCTCTGCTGAGTCCAGACAGCTGTGCAGTGCAGGTGTACAGTCCAGACAGCTGTGCAGTGCAGGTGTGCCGCGTCACAGCTCTGCTGAGTCCAGACAGCTGTGCAGTGCAGGTGTACAGTCCAGACAGCTGTGCGGTGCAGGTGTGCCACGTCACACCTCTGCTGAGTCCAGACAGCTGTGCAGTGCAGGTGTACAGTCCAGACAGCTGTGCAGTGCAGGTGTACAGTCCAGACAGCTATGCAGTGCAGGTGTACAGCGGAAACAGAGAGGAGAAGCCAAAAAAAATCCGCGAGCGCTGTTGTTTTGGGAGGACTTGGAGGGACTTCACTGCGCCCCGGAGGAGGGAAACCCACAAAAACATCTAAAATCTACAAATGCTCTTTGATATTATCAGAGAAAGCCTGGAGCCATGTTTCTTGCCAGATTTAAGTTGTTTCTTACAAGAAGAAGAAATCTCCCAAGTAGCAGGTGCATCATTAGAAACAACACAGGGGACTTTCTCTTTTAAATGCAAAATCTTAATTGAAGAGCCACAAGAGAATCAGTGACACTCTTAGAGTAAAAGCCTAGAGTTTGGCAATCTTTCAGGTTACAGATGCGAATCCCATAGGAGAAATACGTGTCTTCAGAGACAAATGATGTTTGGGGAAAATCAAATAACCGCTTCTGTGCAATGTGAACCTGCATATACTTGTTTACTTTTGCTTTTTTGGTATGTAAATTCACTTGCAAACTAAAAATTCCTGAAATGCATACCTAATTTTGTTTCTTAGATATATACGATGCATTATTTTCCAATACAGTAATAGACTTTATACTTTATGTTTGGAAACTTAATTCTTTTATTAAGCCTTCAAAAGAAATGATCATAGGTGGACATAGTCATATTAACTTGTAATTCCCACACTTGAGAGGTAGGGGGCAGGAGGATAACTACAAGGTCAAGGGTCACCTGGGATACATAATGATTTCTATGCTAGCTAGAGCTTCAAAATCAGAACTCGATTCAAGAAAAATAATCAGACCATAAATAAAATTAATGAGCAAAAAGAGTGATTGTTCATTGATGCCTGGGCCCTGCAAAAGTTCTGGTTGACCCTTAAACAGTTATTGCAAATTCATTTTGGGTATGTGTAGAATATAAAATTATAAACGGGTCAGAGATATGGTTCATGGGTTAAGGGCACTGAGTGCTGTTCTCAGCACCTTTTACAGGTGGCTCACAATTTAACTCCAACTCCCAAGTATTCAGCGCCCCCTTCTGGCCTCCGCCAGCATTGGCACACACATGTCACCCATTCACAGAGACATATGCACATAACGAAAACAATAAAATAAATCACACACACATAAACACACACACAAACATGCACGTGCATGTGTTTTTCTCATTAGAAAATTAAAAGCAAGAGAATAGGACACCTAAAATTTTAAATAACGATGGAGAACATGAAAGAAGACATGTTAGAATTGAGAGCCCATGATCTAAATAATAACTGTGAAGTACTGTGAGGAAAGTAAACATATCAGTTCCCCATCTACTCCATAGTTTAGTTGCTTAAAACACCTACTAAAGTTCATGGTTCTGTTGGTCAGCAGTTTGGTCTAGGTTCTGCTAATCCAATTTGGGTTTCCATAGACGGTATCATTAGTCAGCTGGGAGGATGACCTTTGATCTTGGATTGTCTTGATTACTTGTCTGCCTGTTGTCAGGCTCTTATCAAAATGCATGGGTGAACTGGGACATGAACCTCCCTTCTTTTGCACAGCACCCAAACCATCTTCAGAGAGGGGTGAAGGAAGCAGCTGAGCAGCCACCAGTGCAGAAACAGGTGCTGTGTACCTGTCCATGTCGTGGTCATTACTCTCTCACTGGCCTGTCAAGTTCAAAGTTCACCCCAGATTTGAGGGGTTTAGAAAGACAACATCTGAGCTGGGGAGGAACTAAAAAAAAAAAATCTAGCTTTTGAAAAGTAAATCTGAGACATGTGAGTATATTTGATTCTAGAAGGAACATTCTGCTGAGGACTAACTCATAAAACAGAAACATACAGCTTGCGTGGTTATGGCGCACTCAGCATGTAAGTTGAGAATTGCCCAATGCTTCATTATCTCAGAAGAATGGCACCATGGTGATAAAGAACATACGTCTATCCTTCTAGGATGGCAGACTGGGGGCTGGTAGCGCTGGTGGCAGAATCAGCAGGATATGGCTGGAAAGAGGCGAAGGGTGTTTATGGAATATAAGAGGCAAGGGATCTATCGAGGAGGCTCCAGATTTGGGGTCAGGTGACTGATAATATGGCTGGCGGGAACACAGGGTCACAATCACCCTGGGATTTAGAAAAGCTTAGGAGACTGAAAGGATTGTGCTCTTATGAGAAATGGAGAAGAAATCCCTAAGTGATTCATTTGTGTGTGAAAGAAAAAAAATCAGTCCCAGAAAGGTTTATTAAAGGAGGCAGCATGAAGGCAAAAATACTTTATTGAGTTAGAGTCTGCTATGCGTGTTAGCTGTTACTTAGGTTTGTATTTCCCTGGACTACTGTGGATAGACAAACCAACATTCCAGGAGGCCTTAAGAGGTTACAAGAAAAACAGGAGGACCTGATGCAATAATGATGGCCAGAGCAATTCTAGGTGTCTGGAGAAAGGAGCCAATCTCTGGCCTTGAGTCTGGCATAGCAGATCCATTTGGCCTAGCCAGGGGGCCATGCTTGTTCCTGAAACAGAAGCGTTGCTTTTCAGCCTCCCTAAGGTGACATGCAATAGGGAGTCAATAAATGCATCCTCAGGAACATCACCGCTAGCAGCATGGCTAGTCCAGGGTGGCAGAATCATCAAATGCCCACTGCAGAAGGACACTTGACAATTGATTTGGGTCTGGCCACTGTGAAGTAGGCAGGAAGCAGCAAGTGAGGCATACTTACAGTGAACCATAGGTGCATTTATAAAAGTTAAACCCACAGAATAGTCGGGTTTTCTCATGGAAGGCAAAGAGAGAAAAGGAAGGCTTGCACAACGCCTCATCTGGATTCCTTCACAAATGTTAGTGGACATTTTACTAGAAAGGAATGGAATTCAAAACACATCTGTTCTGTCTTTCTCCTGACGACATATTTAAATCGCTGCTTCATCTGCCTCATTTATAGGTAGCCAGACTGAAATTCAGGTGGTGTCCTCACTGTCAAAGGCAGCTGTTGGGCCAGACAGAACACCTGGCTTCGGTGACTTCATGCAATTAGTCTGAACAGCACATACAGCCATGCTTTGTGGACGAGCCTTGGATGGACCAGCTTAAACCCCAGTGTACACTTTTATAGTATTTTCTTGTTTTATTGCCCAAGCCTAAGAACCCTGAAGATACTCAATAAATGTTAATTGAATGAGTGAACGTGCCATTATCTGGTGCAGTAACATTTTCTAAAGCAGTCTGCTCTGGCTTTTCATTATTCAGGGTAGAGTTGGCTATAAAATCCCTAAGTACCGTTTGTGGACTGAAACGTTTCGAGTCACTTCTGTCATAGTGACATAAGGTTTCTTTCTTCTAATCCATCACTCATTAGAAAATAACTTTACTTTTTTTGAAATAGAAATTCTTAGGGATCATGCTTTTTCGCGAGTAACAGAAACCAAGTGTCAACCTATGCCTACTCATGCGGGAAGGGACAAATACGGTAATTCGAGAGTGCCAGGTCAGAGCCCCTGTCTTGCATGGTGCTAAGACTGGCTTAAAAAGAAAATACCAAAAGGAAGAGAGAGTGGGTGCTGTAGAAGGAGACATAACAGACACCTATTCCGTCGGTCTTTTCTGAAAACCATGCCCGCTCACTGCATCCCTCGGCTCCAAAGCTTGGAACTAGGTCTAATTTCGTCTTTTCCCTTTCCCCCAGTCACACACAGGAGCCTCCCGGCCCGATTTTGAATCTTTATTTCTCCTTGGAAACTATCGATGCTTCGCTTTATGAGGCTCCTGGAGATGATGCCCGCGGTCTCCGTTCTGGTCCATCCTCTCCACAGCCACAGGTTCTCTTTCTGGAGCAGTAGATGCAGCCAGGCTGTGTAACTAGAGACACTCACAACCTTGTCACTGCCCTGGGAAGAAGTCCAGGCTGTGGACCTAGGGTCCTAAGGTCTTGTGGTATGGGCTTTGCCTTCTGAGGGTACAAGAGAGGAGAAGGAAAGATGTGTTCGTAATGACTTATCTGCATCACTTTAAGGCACCTTCTGGCTTTTACATGAGCTCTTGCCTCAGCAGGATATGATTACATCTATTTTGCATATTCTTGATGCAATAATAAAGACAGTATTACGACATATATTATCTTTTCAGACTCGACCCCATTATATTTTTCTTGAGAATCCATTGATGTCTATCCTCCTCATATGTCCCCTGAATCACACCTCACCTTCCCATAGCCTTCCATATGCACACCAGTCTTCCCCTCTGGACATGTGGTTAAAGAAGGAGACCACTCTGCTTAGCCTAATGGCTGTTCACACCACATGCATCCTAAATCTTTCAACTTTAGAGATGTTTTCAGAGGTTATTTACTCTTAGGGTTTATCTGGTTTCCTTGAACTTGATTCTCACAAGCGCAGCTCAGAATGTTAGGCATAATGTCAGATTCTCTTTGAAGTTGCTGTTCAGATAGTTTATCAAAAGTTTTCTTTTTTCATGATTGGCTTTTAATTAGTCCCTAATGACTACATTAAGATAGAGCCTGAAAATGAAGCAACCCAATGGAAATTGCTGGACTAACATCTATGGCCTGGAGATCAGAGGAATCATTCCTCCTACCACAAAGGATAGCTAGTGGCTGCATTTGTGAGGTCTGTGGTGGTTTGAACTAGGTGCTTGCTAGATGCCTTCTTGTTACTCGGTTATTTAATTTTCACGGCAGACTCATGAACGAAGTCTTTCATTTCCAGCGAGGAAACAAAGACTGAGAGAGTTGCTATGGCGAGTTTCCCTGCAAATGTCTTCCTAGTGATGGCCAGGGGGCAGAAGAATTTGCCTAGGTGGCTGACCAATCAAAACAAGCCAGGTCTTGAATCTCCCATTTCATTACACATTGTGTTTTTAGTGTTGTTTTAAGGTTAAATGACTGCATCTGGAGAGTAAAATGTGGTGCTAGAGAGATGACCAGTGGTAATAAGAGCTCTGTGATCTTTCAGGGGACCCTAGTTCAGCTCACAGCACCCATACTGGGTGGCTCACAACTGTAAGTCCAGCTCCAGAGTATTCAGCACCCCCTGCTGGCCTCCACAGGCAACTGCAATCTCACATGTACATACCACCCCTCGCATACACAAATAAAAATAAATCATTTTAAAAACACCCTAGCACATTCACCCCAACCATTAACAAACTGGTCAATGGAAAAGATACCCAGAAGGAATGATTCCAGGACCCTACGTCAGATCACAATGATTTCTACCTTGAAAACGCCAGTTCCCTTCTGAGGGCTTGTTGTTCCTAGTGTTTATACTGCTTTGTTTTCTGGAGCAGACAAGAAAGGCTTGGTTCTGAGTGCCATTCACATGCACTCTCTACATTTCCAGAAGGAACCAGACACTGCAAGCCACGGAGCTTAATGCTGCTTAACCTATTTTTGCGTCTAAGGTTCTCATAAGAGTCATGGAGTTTTGTCTTTGAGAAAAAAAAATGTGCAAACATACCTGTTGATTTCCCATGACTCCATGGACCCTGTATGCTATTTAGAAAGTTTAAAAACTGACCCAGAAGAAAGGTGATAGTTGGATGTTTACCAAATATCACATGTAACCATTTATTTTGTATTTGTTACTTGCCAGTGTTTTTGGAAAGTATTTCATAGTTACCCAGCTCTCTAAGACCTGCACCACAAACTCTTTTAAGCCATAGTAAATGAGGTGAATGGACAGAACTTAAGACCTCCGGCAAGCAAGTGGTAAAATGGAATTAAAGGCAGAATGGCATTGTCCACTACTTCAGGGTGCCTCTGTGTGCCCTGCCTCCTACTGTAGAGTCAACACTGAGCCATGGAAATTGGAGCCTCCCTCAACCTTTACTGTGGAAAGTCGTCTAAGTGGCTGCTTCTACTGCAGAAGCCTCTTCCAGTGACCCCAGCACAGACTCACGCAGCACTCTAGCCTCCGAGAGGTCTCAGCTCATTCTACTTCAGTTGTCCCTTGCTCACACAGTGGGCATTTAGCATCATTAGGCATGGCTTTCCTGGTTTGGTCATCTCAATGTGAACTCCCGCTACCAGGTGCAATTCACACGTTGAAAATTTTAGCCAAGTAGATCCTCAACAACAGAAATGACCACCAGTTCTTCTGGTGACCCACCTGAAGATATTAATTGAGGCCTGTGGTGGGCTCAGATATTTAAATGAGCATTAGGGTTAATGAACGCAGAAGCATCAAGAATTTTCTACTTAAGTTTCTCTGCTCTTTGCTGCTTCAGAACTGTACTCACAAGCCACTGTCTCCTCTAGAGATCTTGTTTACAGAAGCAGGGGTGAGGGGAGCATGCAGACAGAGGAGTTGATCAGTCTCGTCTTTGCAGATGGGAAGGTCAGAGTGGCCAAAAGAATTAACCTTGGATGGGGTGAAGACGGGGTTAACCAGTTGGTCTGGCCCCCAGTAGAGAATTGTTCCCTTTAAACCACAAGCTGCTCCTAATTTACTGGAGATGTTATTATCTTGGATTTTCTTCTCTGGCTCCCTTTGCTGCAAATGAATGCAGCAGACAGACTAACTCAGAAAGCAGTGACATCGCCAGTCTCTCTCTGTCTCCTCTTCTTGCCATGGGTACTTCTCCCTGTTGCTGGCCTGTTCCTGAGACAGCCTCCCAGAACCTCCCTAGAATTTCCCTTTACAGACAGAAAGGTAAAAAATCCCATGAATGCAAAATGAATAGGTGATTTCACGTTTCCTAGTAGGCATACTATAAGGAAAAGCAAACACGTGACGCCGGTTTTAATAATGTCTTCCTTAACCCAGCGCATCTACAGCCGTAACGTTCCCACGTGTTCTAAATCATTAACCAGATACCTCACATTCTTCTTATTTTTCGCACACTAAGTCATTGAAATTTGATGTGCATTTTATACTTAACCCAGACAAGCCACATTTCCAATGCTCTCCAGCTGCTTGTGGCCCCAAACTGGACTGTAGTGGACTGTAGACTTGGACTCCAGATTCACCAAGTTTTCTTCATCTGACTCACTCAGCACTTAGCATAAACTTCAGCTCTTGCCTGGACCGGAGATGTCTGTGGCTCTGTATGCTCTGCGAATCGGGGTCAGAGAATAGGAAGGAAGCTTTGCCATTCCTCTTATTCATGATATAGGATGTAGTGTAGCTATAGCGTTCCTGCTGTAATATGCAATGGGCAATCAGTAGGTAGGAAATAAACAAAGCACGGAATTTGCAAGCCTAGGAACTGAAGGGTTTGTTATGTGGAGGCTAGCCTGTCCACACTTAGCAAACCACATTCACAACCTCTAGTTCCCACCCCTTTCTTCTGTCCAGAGTCATGGAGCCCTGTTTGGGTCACAGTGGAAACCTCCACAGTCAGAAAGCGAGAAGTTGCACAGCTGGGTACTGAGCCTATGAATTTACTGCTTATCTTTGATTTCATTCTCTTATGTAAAGAACTCTACTATGTTAAACCAGAATACTCTTTCCAGGGTAAGAAAACAAACAGGAGGACAGGCCAAACCCAAAGAGTCATCCTCTTACGGAGGTTACCAAAAGCCCATTGACATACAGAGCATTAATACACAAGGAAAAGGCAGGCTGCAGCCAAGAGCTGTTAGAGTCATCATGAGTTCTGTTTGCAGGTGATTTCCAGTTGGCTCTCCTCCCCCTGAGAAGATGGGAGATTTACATCCTGAGTGCAATTGCCTTTGCATATGCAGTATTTAAATGCCTACAAGTGCTTCTAAATGGTTAAGAGCATGTTTTTGCGTGTCTGCTTTATCCCCAGTGATAAATGTCACTTAAAACAATCCATTCAACCACATCTAAAAGATTGCCACTCTCGTAAACCATACCAATCCCATTTGTAAAAAACAAAATCAGGTTTGAACATGGGAAAAGATACCGGTGGTTCATCTAAGTAGTATAAACCCTTGAAAATAGGAGAAAGAATATGGTTACCACAGCCCATTTAAAGGGTGGCTGAGGGGCTGGAAAGATGGCTCAGCTGTTAAAAGCACATACGTTGCTTGCAGAGAATACCAGTTTGGTTCCCAGTACCCACAGCCAGCAGTTCACAACCTCTTGCCATTCCATTTCCAGGGGATCTGATACCCTCTGCTGGCTCCCAGAGACAGACACCTGCATTCAACTTTCTCTCTCTCTCTCTCTCTCTCTCTCTCTCTCTCTCTCTCTCTCTCTCACACACACACACACACACACACACACACACAGGAGCACACATATATATACACACACAATTAAAAATAAAATTAACCTTCAGTAATAATAAGGGGAATGCCCTGAAGGCCAGCAGGATGACTTGGTAGATAAAGATGGCAGCTGCCAAGCCTGATGACTTGAGTTCTGTTCCCACTACCCACATGGTTAAAAGAGAGAACTGACTCCTGGGAGTTATGCTCTGACCTCTACAAGGGTGAGACCTCAGTGTTGTGGCACATAAGGGCTGTGGCACATGTACATACACACAAGCATGCATGCATGTGTGTGCGCACACGCACACACACACACAAATAAGTAAGTGTAAAAGAAAAATGCAGAAATAAAAAACAGAATTAGGCCTAACCTCAATTTGACTGACATTTGCCATCTTCACCTGTAGGAGGTGTTTAATAACCACACAGAAGCTTCTTATTAATTATGAAAGCACAGCCTTAGCTTAGGCTTGTCTCAACTCGCTTTTACAACTTGAATTAGCCATGTATATTAATCTACATTCTGCCCCATGCCATTACCTGTCTTTCGTCTTGTACCTCCTGTTTCCTCTCAGTCTGACTGGGGACTCTGCCCTTCTTCTTCCCAGAGTCCTCTCTGTTCCTAGAAGTCCCACCTAACCTTTTCCTGCCTAGTTATTGGCCATTCAGCTCTTTATTAAGCCAATAAGAAGGCGCCTTGGCAAAGACACATCTTCACAATGTAAACAATCACTCTGCAACATTCACTCTAGAGGGCCCCTTGACCTGCCTGAAATTATGTTCCTGGATCCACACAGGAAAAGTAAATCCTGCTGTTCCATGCTGTGTATCAGGACGATTAATGAATTCAGACAACATTTTGAGCAATTTAAATAAAGAAAACTCTATCTAGGGCAACTGGAGCGTGAAGTAATATGCCAATATTTATTTTTTGCAAAGTAAATTCCGAAAAGCTAGACAAGTCATCCCATATACCATATGGTAAATAACTGAACATGATCCATGTGTAAGTTATCTGATGGCCGCGTCAGCAGGACACTGAGAGTTCAAGATGGACACAGCTTCCCCCCCCCCCCCCCCCGCTGGCTCCAGTCTGGGGAGTGCTGCTTTCATCCGAGGCCCTTTAAAAAGAATCCATGTCTCTCTACAACTCACTTGCACTTCTTCAAACCCTGTGGCTCTGGGGTGCTGCGCTAGTGTAATTGAAAACCTATAAAAGGGCTGAGAGCTACTTTTGAATTGGCTCAGTGAACTTGGACTGGATTTGTCAAAGTGGTGAACGGTTTAAAGGAATTTTCATAAATGAGGTCTCCGCGCTGTGTGTTAACCGTAGAATCCCAATGAACTCCAAAGCCCACGAACTCAGAGAGCAGCGCCTCGGAGAAGAGCAGTCATAGCAATGGAAATAAATGATTCATGCTCATGCCTGGCGTTGTGCTGATGCAAGCACACTTAGCCACTGATAATCATAATTTAGCAGCCCGCTGTGTACTAAAACTACAATTGAGAAGCCTAATCTTTAATTGAATCGAGTACTCAGAGATTAACATGGTGAAAATCTCGGGTATTGGATGCCATACAATGTTTACGAGGGTTGCTAAGAAAAAAAGTGGAGATCTTTGCAAATCCCAGATTGATTTGCTGAGGGGGGGGGGGGTTTCTGCCTCTCCCTGTTGGGAGGTTCTTCACTTCTGCGATGTCCCTAAGCGTGTTTCATGCTCAGCAGCCCTGTCTTTTCAAAGCTGTCATTTATAATGGCTACGTGTGCCCAAGTACATGTTCTCGGTGGCTATTTGAAAAAAAAAAAAGCCTCCCCCAAAAGCCTGCATGAACAAGCATCATGAAGGTTTAGGGTTTTAGTGAAATAAAGTTTCCTATTTGTTGGACTTACCAAGAAAATAGAAAGTTTCTTGAAATTTAATTCTCTCCAGGCTTTGCATTATGGCCTTAGTGGGAAACTGTCAGATTTAAATATTTTTTGATCCAGGTTGACAGTTTTCCAAAATCATTAAAACGTGCATGTAGAAAACCCCCTTTTCCCTCTTTTCTCCCCTTTTGGCAAGCCTCACTGTATGATGCATTGTATAATAGGTTTTTTTTTTCCCTTAATGCAAAGCTGACACTTGCACAGCATGAGAGGGAGACCCTATGCCAGCTCGCCTGCCTTGTCTCTGAGAACAAGAGATTGCTATGTGCTATTTCAGGCAGGACCAGGCATAAAAAAGTGTCCTCCCCCAGCTCAAAATAAGACGAAAAAAAAACCCTGCAGGGACAAATTCCTATTTGATCTATTTGAGGCAAGGCTGCTGTACTCAGGGACTGGCATTTCAAAGCAGGGGGCCTTCCTGAGTGGCAAAGGCAGCAGAACACTTGACTGGCTGTCTCCTGGATCAGAGCTGAGAGGACTCCGGGCTCATTATCAGATACCATAATATGTCCAATCTCAGAACAAGCTGGATAAAATTAGGGAAGGGGCTGCCACCGGCTGCCAGGGGACAGGATCGTGACCGCCTGTCAGCAAATGTCCTTAGCTGTCTCTAAGACTGTTATTAAACACACTTTTGCCCACCTTTGGGATAATTACTGACTCGTTGCTGTGGAAAGCCAGTGTTAATTTTGGTAAGAACTGATTTCTCAGCCTGTAAAAGTATTTAGTCCGGAGTCTGGTGGGTATTACATGATCAGTGTGTGTTGGCTGGAGAAGGGAAACTTTCAACATGTCTTGAAAAGTGTATGTGTTTATAATCTAAGACCCGAGGCTAACTCCAGTGCAATTAACCAAAGTTAAGGCCTTTAACTGACAAAAGAAAATCACTTATTTATACCCAGAGCAAAAAAAAAAAAAAAAAAAAAAAAATGCCATGTGGTGGAAGGTGTCACTGTGTGGTAGGCAGTTAAAAGGGCAGTGAAACTATGAGGTCTTAAAACTGGCTTTTCTAGAACGTTTGATGCTAGCGAGAATTTGGAGCTTTGACAATAATGTGATAGGAAATTAAGATAATAAAAGCTGGCGTGTGGATTAAAACCCTCCTCAAAGCCTCAACTCTGACCATCTCCATTGTCTCCCCAGACAGAGGACTGTGAACGCCATTGGATCATGATGGCAGGCAGGATGGTAGATGTCACATGTGCTCCGAGTGTGGTGTTGAACAGAGAGCACAGGCTGGAATGTCTGTAATGCTTATAAGGCATGCAGTTTGAGATGGTTTATTAAACTTTCCGTATTTTGATATGGTTTCTTCCTCTCTCGAGTTCACACACGTTTCCTAATTGCTCCCCTTATTCAGGTGAGTTTTAGTGGTTGGGTTTAAATGAAAACGGTGACGTCAGATCCCTTCCTTTTGCTTTACTCGCTGTATGTGCTAAAGCATTTGCGGGGTTTGGGGGATGAATTGACAGGCTCGTTTGGTCTCTTGCTTCTTATTGGGTTTCCACTAATCAGAAAGCCCAGCTGGAGATGTGCAAGCAAGTGCAGAGAGAGACGGAGTTTATTCCCTGAGCTTCCCATGGTCAAGTCACCTCCCTGTTGGCCACAGCAGGCTGCAGCCATTTCACCAAGGTTCATCTCTGGGCTGTGGCATCTGTGCCCCACTCCAGACACTTCCCCCTGCCGTGGGCTCCATGAAATCTTAGGAGCTCCTGTTCTACACTGCCACTTAGTCTTTATATTAAACTATCCTCAAATTGCATTAGTTTCTGTGTCCTGTTTCCTGCTGGGGACCCAATAGACAGAAGCGACTTCCTGTCCCAGAAATTATTGTAATAATGACATGATTTTGGCAAGTTTAATATGATTGCTTTCTTAGAGTGCATCCAACAAAGCTGAGTCCTCCATTGTTTAATGGAAATTCCTCCACTGGGCACTTTCATCCTTGTCTGAACATTGTAGAGGGCGCTCACATAAACAGAAATGGCGAGATAGGTAATATAACCTTGCAGATGTCACATTCATAGTCTGCTACTGAACAAAATGTAGAATGTACAGCTGCCTTGTTGACATTCCCGCATTAGCGCCATGGGCCACACACCTGAACGTGAAGTACTAAGATTTAACCCACAGCCTTATACCGCTGGGCTTTACTACTCAGCTGTACTGCCTAACCAGATTTCTACTGTTATGTGATGAAATGGATATGTGTTATTCTTATTACTGCATTACTTAAATCTTTTAAAGTTTAAAAGGAAAATAATAATTTGTAAAAGTTTGAAGTGAAAGAAAAGAAAGAAAAATCACCAAGGACCAGCATCATACAGTGTTCCCATGGCAGAACTAAAACGTGAAGAAAGGGTTTTAGCCTGCTTCTCAGTACAGGATACACGGTCACCACATATCGGGAAGAAAAGGGTATTATTTCAAAGATGTTAGTAAGCTAAAACAAAATCCGCATGGGATAATTGGGAATGTCTAAAATAATACGCCACAGTTGTTGACTATTAACTAGCAATAGCATTGAATCATAAAGACTTCAGCATCTTCGGGTTGATTACTGTAAGGTGTGGGATTAAAAGCCCTTCAGATTTCTATCCTCTTGGTAGATTCAATAGATGAAGTCAGGGTGGGATTTCTTCTCAGCTCCTACTGGATAGGAAACTAGCATCAATCTGCTTGGTGCATCATTGGCTTCTGTCTTAAAGGCTTGTTCTTAAACCCTACAAATCGGTTGCTTTATGGTTGTTAGCATTATTTCACACAAACTCATGGTCATTGAACTACTTGTCAATAATAAAAACTAGACCATTCCCTGAAGAAAATTCAGCCAGTTTGAGAAACCAACCATAGCCCTCTTTTTTTCCATTTGATAATAAATACCACAGGTTATTAAAATTTCAGATCATATGACTTTATCTATCAGTGTCTTAGGGAAAATGCCCACATATCCCGCCTCTAATGATGAGGAGGGAAAGGGAATTTCAGAAATGCTTCTTATATAGTTAATCAGAGTCAAACTCTTTTGATGTCACTCCAAATAAGTATTTTTATAGCATCCCTCCTGAGGAAGGAGCTGAGCAGGCAAAAACAAATAACCCATTGCCCAATGACCTGATTCGTCCAGGATGAAGTATTATCTTTTGGAACACTGGGGTCCTGTTTTTCTTTTTCTTGTCCATTAGTATTTTCTTTCAGATCTTTTCCAGGTAGGATTCCTTCTTTCTGGGTTTTTGTTTTGTTTTGTTTTGTGTTTTCTTTTGTTTCCTAAGGAATGTGTTTTTGTATGTTGAAAACTAAGCATACATTAGCTCTCTCGGCTATGTATTTATCTTCGAATCATCCTCAGTTTTCAGTTCTGGTAATCAAACCAGCGCCCTACAAATGATAGGCAGTTGCTCTGTCAATCTCCACTCCCGGGCCAAATTGCCCTGTCCTGAGACGTTATACTGTAATGCTCTAATGCAGTGGTTTTTCAACCCTCCTACTGCTACGACCTTTAATATGGTTCTTCATGTTGTGGTGACTCCCAACCACAAAATTATTTCATCGCTACTTCATAACTGTAATTTTTCTACTGTTATGAATCGTAATGTAACGATTTTGGAGATGGGTGTTGTGACCCACAGGTTGGGAACCACTGCTCTAATGTCTCCTTGTCTATTCTTGTTCTCTTGCTTCCGCCTTTTCCTGTTTCAGTTTCTCCTTTCCATTTTTTGCCTTCAGTGAAATAGTCCCATTTTCACTAAAAAAGGTAATATATCCCTAGTAATTGCTACAAATAATTATACTGTTTTCAAATCAATTATACTGATACAAGTACCAGTGGTCTGAGAACACAGTGAAGTTCCTCGTGGGTTATACTGAAAATATTACCTCATAGCTAAGAAATTTCCCTCTTTTCCTAACAGTAGTCAGGGGTTGTTAAAGTGGGGCCATTGGTGTTGTCTGCAGAGGGAGGTTCAGTACTTCATGTACTCGTTCTATGAACACATAGTTTAGTAGCTTTTCTGGTATGGATGTGGTTTTTCCCTCCTAGGAATACTCTGTCCAGTGAAAGAGAAATGAACAATGAGCCTTGCCTACCCATATAAACGAAGATGATCAGGTTGCCAAAGGCTTCTCAGAAAGCATGACATTTCATGTAGAGTTTAGGATTGAGTTGAGTGAGTGTTCACTAGGCAGGATATTTAAGGGGGAACATTAGTGACCGGCAGAATCTGGAAATCACATTTTGATATCATTTCATGCTAAAACATATGGTGTGGGAGTGGCAGGCAATAAGGTTCAAAGGATGACTGGAGCCGAATCCTGAGGAGGAAGGGGTTTTAGTACCACGTTCACTGAACGATATTGACATATAAACTTGTGTAGACTGTGCTGCCCGTTCTCAACGTTCAGCTTGTCATCTCTGCTGGTGATGTCCACACTTTTTATTTATAGCTCTGAACTAGCTATCCTTTGTCTCTTCATCATCTGATTTCTCGTGTTCTTTTTTTAAAAAGAAAAAATTGGGGGATAGGTTTCTCACAAAGCTTGTGCCATCAAAGAAAATTAATCTCCTTTTTTTCAAACATCTTGGCTTTGTCCCAATTTCCTAGCTAGTGAATGGTCCCAGCTTTCAAGGAAACTGTCACAAGGAGAACTGCCTGTTCTCCACCATCCCCCATCTCCTAGCCTGAAGAGACTCAACAAGTCTTGCATTTTATATTTTTTAAGTTGTTCTCTTTGTCTCTCTTCTGACCCCATTTATATTGTCAGTATTAAGGTTGCTATCATCTTCTCCTCTGATGACTGTAACAATTTTCTTTCTGTCTTTTTTTTTCAATTGAAATTTCTTTTCAGACAATATATTCTGATCATGATTTTCCCCTCCTCTAACTCCTCCCAGATTCTTTCTACCTCCCCACCCTCCAACTCCATGCCCTTTCTCTCTCACACAAATAGCTAAACAAAGACAAGGCAAAGAAGAAAGAAAAAGCACACACAAGAAATCTCTTCAAGAAATCTCTTTCTTACACACACACACACACACACACACACACACACACACACACACACACACCGACCACTAAGTTGGGAATCTCAATATACAAGCAAAAAACCACTAAGTAAAAAAAAAAATGCCCTAACAAAGAAATGTGAGAAAAAAAGTCTACAGAAACACCATTGGGTTTGCTTTGTGCTGCCTTGGCCATCTACGGCTAGGCATGGGACCTGCCCTACTTGTGTTGAATACTGCAGCAACTTTTTATTTGTGCTGCTTTCTGATCTATTCCTGTACTGTTCCTAAAAGTGATTTCTTCAAAGATTTTGGTAGCAAGTGTGTATTAAGTCTTCACTAGTTTGGATTAAAAATCAAAATCCTTAGTATGACCTATAGATCCTTGTGATTTTGGTTCCATCCACCCATTCAGCTTCATGAACCATGGCCTACCGCTTACTCTTCACTAGGATTTCTGAATGACCTCAGTCTCCCTGGCATTCCCAGAGACCGTTAGTCCCCTGGGTGTTTTCTCCTTGTTGTCCATTCCCACCCTTCTTGCCCTGTCAGCTCGTTTCCTCTGCCCTCTGCCCTCACCTCTCTGTCTGTGTGGTAGCTTATTTATTTTGGTCCACAGACACACCAATGTGATGCAGGCATCATGTTTCAGTCCCAGCTGCTGTGCTCCTCCTGCTTAGTTTCACATCTGGCATGTGACTGTGGCACAGGCAATAGCGTTTCCTAAGCAACTGTTCAACAGACCAGGTGGGGTGCTAATTTATTGTCATACATTATCTCTTTTAAGAAATTAAGACAAGAAGTCAGTATTTAGAAGTAAAATGGCCAAGAAAAATTGAAGATTGGGCATTGTAATTTGTCTGAGGATGAACTCTCACAATAGCATGTTAGTAAAAGAAGTTCGTGTTTAGACCTATAGTAGGGTAAAGGTAATAAAGAAGTCAACCAGAGAGAACTTATTATAGCGTTTCCTAGTGATGTTGGATGACAGGTACATGCTTGGCCGATGATGCATAGAGAGCCTGGCACATGTTCCTGAGAACTCACCAGGGAACTTATTTTATTCAGCTTATAATTCAGCGATATTTCGATGCAACAAGCTTATTAGAAATAGAAGGGCAATCAACTGATAACAAGTACAGAAGTGGATAATATGACTACAACCTGAAAGACAAGGAGCAAATATATCATAAGACAGAGACACCACATAATAGGTAAAATAATGAAGATGCATAAAAATTATTAAATTAGACTCAGAGTTTTTAAGTAAGTATCATAGTGCTGTGTATACTTTTACATTATTATTTTTATTATTTAAGATTATAATGTATCACATCATTTCACCTTCCCTCCAAACCCTGCCATATACCCCTCCTGGCTCCCTTTCAAATTCACGGTCTCTTTTTTTTGCTGATCGATCACACAAATATATACATATATGTATATGCATATACATTAATCACACATATATATACCTATTAAGTGCACATATATGCATATACATACATAAGTACAACCTGCTCAGTCTATGTAAAGTTAATCATATGTATATTTTCAGGGCTGCCCATTTCATGCTGGATAGGCAATTGGTGTGCTCTTCCCTGGGGAAGACTATCCAGCTCTCAACCTTCAGTTTCCAGAACAATAACCACAAGTGTAAGGCTTATCCAGTCCATTGTTAGGAAAGAGTAATGGTTGGACGTGTGGACCCTGGAACCAAAGTGCCTGTATTAGTATGTTCAAGCTGCTGTAGGAAGGGAGAAAAAGCTGGGTAGCTTTTGAATAAATGGAACATACACTGCCAGAGGCTGGGGAGCCCAAAATCGGAATCCAGCAGGCTCAGTATCTATTGAGGAGCCACCTTCTGGTTTGTAGATGCTGCATTCTCAGTGAGTCCTCGTGTGATGGGAAAACATAAGGCAGCTTTCCAGCTAGGGGAGTAATCTCTCCTGACCAATCACCTCTCAGTGATGCTCACCTGGTAATACCATTTCATGGGGAGTTGGTCTTCAACATATTAATTTAATGGACCACAAAGTTCAGACCACAGCATTGCCTAACAAATCATGGAATTCATGATCAGTACCTGGATATTAACCCACCGAGACTAGTCACTTAAACAAAAAACAACAACAAACAAAACAGCTTTACTTCCTTAGACTCAACAGATGTGGTGCCTTTTCTCAACACATGCTCGTTCTCGAAACGCTCACCTTGCATTGCTCCTCTGTCATAACACTTATCCCAAGTTAAGATCCTAAATTCCACTATTTTGTTCATTGCGTTTCTTACCCGAGACCACCCATTGCTTGGTGCTGCATTTATGAACCTTTGCACAGCCTTTGGCCCACAGCAGAAAAGCAGCCAGCATACGTTGAATGGGTAAGTGTGCAGCTGTGTCTTAGTCTCCCATCTGTTGCTGGGATAACATACTCTGATGGAAGCAACTTAAGGGATAAGGGTTTGTTCTACCTACGGCTCATCATGATGGGGGAGGCAAGGCAGTGAGTGGGCTTGAAGAGCTACCCTGCACTCTCAGTCAGAGAGAAATGAGGACATGCACGCTGATGCTCAGCTCCCTGTCTTATTTATGCAGAGTGGGATCCTCAGCCCAGGCAATTGTCCTGTCCATAATTACTATGTGTCTTCCCACACTGACCAATGCAGTCACAGTAATCCTCCACAGGCATGGTCAGAGGCCCATCTAGATTCTGACGCTGACCATCACAGGAAAGTCATTATGTAGGCCAGCATCTTAAGGAGATTGTGCGGCCATCTGAGGGTTTCTGTAATCTTTGCTTGCTGTTTGTTATAATGCAGTACTTGCTCACCAAAAAATCCAACGTAAAAAATGCAAAGGTATATCATTTGAAAACCCATTCTTCTGTTCAGAGACGAGTACTTACCATCTTGGTGTGGTTTTTTTTTTTTTTTTTTATCAGTTTGTTTACTCAATATCATAGCCATGTATGATCTGGGTATATCATTTTACATTTTACAGCTTTGACTCCATATTCAATAAACAACCTTGTTTCACACTCTAACAAAAGATTTTTATCCTGACTTCTCTTTTAAGTGGTAGGGTGAATGTATATTGATCCCTACCTTTTAAAACAACAGAAATAACAGAACACAGGGAAGAAAATCCACATCTGTAATGAAGCAAGTCATTGGCAGCAACCCGAGAGCACAAACCTTGCAGCACATGCCAAGTCTCTAACGTGTGCACACAGGTGAGGGAGGATGGAAGGAGCTACGCTTATTTCATCCCCTTGGACCTTGAGCAAGACATCGGTTTCCCTCAAATTAAGTGCAGCGCCGTATAGCCCTCTCCAGGGTTTCCTGATTTATGTGTCAGGTCCTAGATCTGCAGCAGAACTTGGGGAGGGGTTAGGAGTGATGTCATAGGCATCCACATGTCACCACTTGAAGGTAGGCAAGATGGAACCACAAAGAAACCATCCTATGCCCCTTCCATTGTCGTTCCCTTCATCTTCTGGCTGGGGGAGCCTGCTGAAAATGAAGAGGGGGAAGGAGGGAGCAGGCAGCAATTGCCTTTATGAGCAAGCAGAGGGAGAAGGAGGGGGTCAGAGAATCCAAGGCTTTCTGGAAGAGCAAGTCAGGCTGTTAGGGAAAATGCCTTCCCTATTTCTGTCTCAACGCACTGAGACACTAAGTAGGTGTTTGGTGGACTAAAGGGGGTCTACGTTCTCCCTAATCTATTTGTTAGATAGACAAAGCCACTGTGGAGAAAATAACCCATTAAGATTAGAAACAAGAGTGAAATAGCTGAGCTCGGATAAACTTAGTGTAGTTCACAGAATGAGGTTAGCACCAAGACAGGTGTCATAAATCACAGATTAAGCAACATAGCACAAAAGGGCACGTGTTTCTGTAATTGTAAAATGGCTTCACAGCCAACGGGGAAGCTCGGCTTTTCAAATTGCTCAAGTGTCACTATTTATTTATGAGCCAAGATAAAACTCATTTCTAGATAAATGACTAAATTGAAATACTATAATGCATACCATTCAAGTGCTGTTATGGTTAAAAAATGTGACCATAAAAATGTCACATTATTACGGAACCTATTTGTCGGGTGGGTATTTTCTGAGTCCTATCTCTCAGTTTATTGACTCCCACTAGGGTTTTAGTGCTTGCCTTGCACAGCCAGCACACAGTAGCTGTTTTAGAAGTGGGAGACGGCCCTACCTGATGCAGCCTTAAAATCACTCAGAAACGTTCATCAGAACCAGTGTTCCTGCTGATGACATTGGATGAGGAAGCCTTAAAAGCATGCGTTGGCAACCCTCATACCTCATTTACAGAGCAGCATTGTGCTCTCTACCTAAGTTCCTATTTAATCTGAAACTTTATCTTTTCTTCCTATCGGTCTTCCATTTCCTATAAGTGCTTAAGCAGTCCCGGGGAATCTGCTCAACCATAAAGATACTTTCTCCCTAATCCACTTGGTGAACAGATATGGCCACTAGGGCTGGTATGTCCAATGGGGCAAAGTGTGGCTTATATAATCAACAGAGAACAAGCACCCCATTTCATACCAAATCAGTTTTGGTTTATGTGCCTTGAAGGTGGTTAAGTTGCAGTCTGTGACCAAAGTTTATAACAATTGGAATGTTGGTGTGATTGAGCCGCAGTGGACAAGGTTTGGAGATATGAGACAGTCTGTCGTTAACAATTTTGTAGCCATGAAACACACCCTATATTAGACCTGGAGAAAGTGAAAGACTTGAACAAGAATAGATCAGTAAGAGACAGAGGCAAGATGGATCATTTGGTAAAGGTGCTTGTTGTGCAAGCCTGGAGATCCAAGTTCAATACCCAGAACCCACCTAAAGGAGAAAACTGGTTGCACAAAATTGTCCCCTGACGTACACATGTATGCTGTAGCACCACCTTCTCCTCTTCCCCTGCCCTCCATCATATAAACACATACACAATAAAAATACTAATTTTTTTCTTAAAGAATAGATAAGCATGGGAGACTGTGCTTGTGGAGAGGAGAGTAATGAATTAAGTGCATAGTCAAGCAGCATCCCAGGTGGACATGGACCAAAGCGGGCATGAGCTCTCCGTTGTGGTCCTGAGAAGAATCACCAAGCAAAAATGAAAACAGAGTGGCCAATGAATAGTAGCCAACCCTTACCCAACTCCAGACCACCTGCACTTTCCCACAATACTTTGAATAAGTTAATGAATTTTGTCTTTACAATTGCTCTGTGAAGTAAGATGATTTAGCATCTCTACAGAGAAGAGGAGGAAGGAGAGGGAGAAAGAGAAGGAAAGAAGGAAGAAGCCATGGTGAAAGCCCCTTAGACCAATCAAAGCTGAGACGCGCGTTCATGCCCACATTCCCAGTGACTGCATTCTTTGTCACCTCTGTTGGTTGGATGCGGTTCTCAATAACAGAGGCAGTTTTTAGGATTCAGTGCTCTATTACACAAAAGATGAGTCGGCGACTAGGTTCTTCTTCAGAGTTCTGCCTGATTAACTCAAGAGATTCCCAGGAGAGAGGAGTATTGAGAAAGAGACGGTGCACGGGTCCAGGAGGGTAAATGTGAGGCACTGCCATGGTGAGAAGGGAAAACATTAGATCCATTAGAGAAAGGATTTCAATAGCGAAACCTAATTTAGAAAACATAGACTCATATTTGAATGATTACTTCATTTACTTCTATTCTGCAATTGAAAATTTTCTTAACAGGAAATGGGAAATCTTGAAATGTTGCAATACTCCTAGCATAAATATCAAGCAAAAGAGTTATCACATCTATACACATGGAGAAACTGCTGGTTTTGGTGTGCACCCTAATTGGTGGATTATTCCTTCGACCTTGTTCCCTGGGACAAGAGGGATGGGGTTCCTGTCGGTATGGGCTCAGTTCCTCGAAGAAGTCTGAAAGGAACAGATGCCAGAGACCCAAAGAACAAAGGCTCTATGCCTTCTTGCAGTGTCGAAATTACTGCACTGTTTGAATAACCATTCAGTTCTGCAAATCACAAACATAAAATGACTACCTGTCTAGTTTAAACTACTTTCTTCTCTCATTTTCACCAAAAGAACTCCTGGGTGGTTCTAGAGCAAGCAGATACTTCAGCACCAGAGGGAAGTAGAAGGTACCTTAGTTGTGGTGGTTCAGGAAGCCTGGCCAAACACGTTTGGCAAGTGCGCCATCCCTGACACAAATCAGGTTCTCAGCAAACAGACTTTCAGCAGGAAGTGTGCTGGGTAGTGCTCCCAAGTCAACACCTCTGAATTAAAGGCAGGAGCTAGAGTCAGCGAGAGAAGCTGGGCCTTGATAGAATTCCACCTAAGGCCTCAGGCTAGGGTGCCCTTCAGTACTGAACTGAGGAACAGCAGCGAGGCTTGGCCTACAACCTAACCCACACCATCCCATCACTAGCAGAACCACACTAAAAGGTGATTCTGTAATCAAGGGGCAATTCCTATGCAAAGCTGACAGCCTTGGACATTGGCAGGATCCTTCTCCAGAGCCGGGGGAAGTTAAATTTGAATAGCTTGCAGTAGTGTCTCATGTCGTAACTATAATCTCTATAGTTTATAGTTGGCATTTAATTCCTAAATAGTGTTCTCACAGATCCATCTTTTCACAAAGAAAGCAAATTGAAGAGAAAAATGTTTTAATTAGCCTTTGGCTGCATAGGAAAAAAATAACATACACCAATTGGCAAGAAAATGGATGCAAGTGTGTCAATGTGTTTGTGTGTGTGTGTGTGTGTGTGTGTGTGCGCACACACACACAACTGAGTGATAGGTAAATAGGGTGGACCACTTTTTCATGTGTTATTTCCTCTAGTGTATGTAACCTCCTTGCCAGGAAAGCATGCTCATCCCCATTCCACCGATAAGTAAGCAGAACTGGAGAGCTCAAGAGACTGATGAGATCAGCCACCTAATGGTATAACCATGATATCAGCCATCTCTGCCAAATCAAAGCCCTTGCCTGGGTCATATCCTACACTGTTCGTTCTAGACCTTGAAATCCAGCCACGGGCTTTGTGCTTTGATAGAGAGCTTTTTGCCTCCGTTTTACCAGTGCTTTCTTATCCAGCAGTTTGTCATCACAGATCTCAGACATTTGATATTTAAACTAATCATGTATCTTTGGTCCTTGCCACAGACTTCTGTTTGGAAAAAAAAGGAAGTACTTTATCTTTTCTTTAGTAGGACTGTGTGCTGACAGTGACCTGGCATCACATAAACAGATTGTTCTGAATGCCTGGCGTGGTGGCACAGGAAGAGTGCTGAGGCAGAGGGATGCTGGGTTGCATGCCAGCAAGTGCTGTCCAGGAGATGAGGTCCAAAAAGAAGAAGAGAGAAGAGAGGAAAGAAGGAATGGGAAAAAAGGAGCAAAGGAAGCGAGCTACTGTGGGCTGGCTTCTGGCCTGTCCTTCTGCAGAGTGTTTAGAAGATGAATAGCAGCTAAAGGAATTGAACTTACATAATGTAGAAGTCAGAACTCAGTGTGCATCTGGAGATTGCAGCTCCCGCACTTGGTCCCCACTTTTTGAACATGAAGAAAGGACAAACAGATGCTGGTTAGTTTATAGTTGGCATAAACTGAACACAAGCTAGGATCCTCTATGAAGAGGAACTTCAACAAGTCTGTGGGGTAATTTCTTGATTAGTAATTGATGTAAGAGGGCCCAGCCCACTGGGAGGTGATGCCATCCCTGGGTAGTTGATCTTGGGTGGTACAAGAAAGTAAGCTGAATCAGCCATGTGGAGCAAACCAGCAAGCTCCTCCATGGCCTCTGCATCAGTTCCTACCATGTTTGAGTTCCTGCTCTGACTTCCCTTAAGTGAACTCTAAGTTTTAAACTGATGTAAACCCTTTCATTCCCAAATTACTGATATCCAAGGTGTTTTATCATAGCATAGAAACAAACTAGAACACACATAAACATATGTGCACATACACAAACAAGTACCGAAACAAGCCAATCACTCTATCATCTTATTTATCATTCTTTAATTGATGAAGATGACAGTCTGGAACTAGGAGAAAGAAATCATTTGAAGGTCCAATAAGAAAGAAAGCATATACACTTTAAATATGTGACTAAAATGAATTTTGAAGTGAATTTAAACCTTACTTCCACTTAAATAACTTCCCAAGGGCTTCTCATTTCATAGAATGCCTGCGTTATATATCTTTTCCCCCCTGAGACTATGGTTCACTGATCCACACAGTTGAATCCTGTTACAAATGATAACACCGCTTTCATTGCTCCGTGACAGTTGGTTTCCTCTGGTTTGTTTTTGACGCCACAATTAAAGTAGACAAGGTTCTGTTGTTCCTTTGTTTGTTTTAATAGGGTACGGCTGGAGTCAGGTAACCCAAGAGACAGGCATTTGTCAGGGGTTCACCCACATCATCTTCCATTAAAAAGGGAGTAAGGTCATGCTTTTAGTCCCACATCTCTTGATACATAAAAAAAGCAACACATACTCTCGGTCTGAACTATTTTTGCCTCTTTTGAAGCAGCTGTTACTTTATTCATGCCTTTGGTTCAGTTCAATCATAATTTAATGGAGGATTTGGATAGCGGTTGGAAAAGGCAGCAATTTCTGTATGATTGATGCAGTGTTCCACATAAATCGTATAACCCTGCATTATAAATTTTATAGGAATATAGCATGAAAAACAGATGACGTTTGCTTTTTGAAATACAGGGAAAAGCATTTAGGTATCTCCAGATATAAGGATGTCAATGCATCGTGGACATGTGCTTGCATATGTGTTCATTAACAGCCCTAAGTCAGACAACTTAAAAATATGCCCAGCTTATGAACAGCAACCCAAAGGATTCTAAATTGGTACTGGTACTGCAAAGATTGATAGTTTATTTCATTGTTCTGGGCATGAAAATGGTCATACTACAACAACAGTGTTATTGCATATTTAGGCATTCATTATGTTGACCATGGCAATTTATAAATAATAACAAATTAAAGACTGCCTTTGGGTTCTGTGTGAAATCAGAAACTTAGCACTCATGTGAAGCCTCAAGAATTCATATATGGATACCGAGTTACTGAATTTCAGGTTTGCAGTCCCTGTAGTATCTGAAAAAAGCTTTGTCTGTCAGTCTGTTGGCCAGAGTATTGGTAGGAATGTTCATTTCGAGAGCAGGACAGCTCGTTGCAGAATTCACACTGACCTCTGCTTATAGGGTAGGCATTCCAAAGCTGGATGTGTACAGAGTCCAGGAAGGGACATGTACCAGGAGGGGGACTTGAGCATTCCATTTGCACAGACTGGTAAAGCAAAGGATGTAGAATGGGGGCAGTTGAGTTTGTGACGCCTTGGAAATTTAGTGCCAAATTCTCTGTCTTCTAGTTTCAGAGAGAGAGGAGAAGAGAGGAAGAGGGAGAGAAGGAGGGAGAGACAGAAAGAGAGAGAGAAATTTTAACAAAATTCCTTGCCTTTTAGAACACATAATAGGCAAAGTCACTTCCTTATGTGGGACATGCATTACCCAAAGGTCTCACAACTTCATATTTCACCTAATTCAGTGAGAGACGGGAGCCTTGGCTGTCTTCTGTTTTACATACATAGGATGCCAGGACATTCTGAGTACAAAAACTGATAGTCTTAACAGAATCTTCCATACAGAATCAAAACCACGTCATATAGACTGTCTTCTTCATGTGTAGGAAACTCAGTGGCTGTCCACTTTTCAAGCAGCACTGAGCATTCTCTTCAGCCAGAACTAGCAAGCAGTTGGAGTCTTGTTTGGTTTGGCCTATTGGCTTTTATTATTGATTGGCTCACCATTGAGCGGTGGCTTTCCTCCTTCTTGTTGCTGTCTTGACCCAACTTCTGTGGTCAACCTTTATCTGATCCTTTGTCTGTGTGATATCCTCGCTACATTTTTATAATATTTCCAACAGAAACATAAGTGCTGTTTGTGTGAAGTGTAAGCTGGGCAACTGGGAAGGATCTCTTGTGATTTCTCAAGTTGTTTTCACGTTTAGTTGATACCGAGCTTCTAGAACAGAAGTGTGGGAATTAACAATGAATGAGACCACTGAACACAGATTTCCTTCCTGGCCAAGCCTGTCTTCGGGGGCCAAGCAAAACTATGAATGAGAATGGAAAACTGATAAGTATAGCCAAACAGGTTAATTTTATTAATTTTAGACTCAACTCAGCTCAAAAAAAATAATCTATAAAAATTGGAATACTGGCCACCATTTCTTTTCTCTATTTAAGAGCAAAATGTGTTATACTAATCAGGAGCTCATAACTTGGCCTTGCAAGCAGTTCAGAAAAAAGACAGTGTGAGAAACCTGCTTGGAGTTGGAAACCGTAAAGAGAGTCTTTTCCCCCTGTTCTCATGAGGTGTTTTTTCCATGTGTTGAATTTTATTTGGGTTGTTCAGGAGAGAACATGGGAATTTTGCTCTGCTTCTGGAAGCTGCAATTGAGGAGGAGGGGAAAAGAGGCAATCCAACCACTTTAAATACTAAGAAGCCAAATGTCATGGACAGGCTGCACTCTGCCGTGTGGTAATCCTCTCTGGCTGTGGATTTGAGCACACAGAGTAGTCATGGTTTCCCTGCACTTAGGCTAATTTACCTGGCAAGAATTTCTGGGTGGTCGATGGAAATGGGGGGATGGGTGGTAGATGGGAATGGGGGATGGGTGGTAGATGGGAATGGGGGATGGGTGGTAGATGGGAATGGGGGATGGGTGGTAGATGAAAATGGGGGGATGGGTGGTAGATGGGAATGGGGGATGGGTGGTAGATGGAAATGGGGGGATGGGTGGTAGATGGAATGGGATGGGTGGTAGATGGGAATGGGGGATGGGTGGTAGATGGGAATGGGATGGGTGGTAGATGGGAATGGGGGGATGGGTGGTAGATGGAAATGGGGGGATGGGTGGTAGATGGGAATGGGATGGGTGGTAGATGGGAATGGGGGATGGGTGGTAGATGGGAATGGGATGGGTGGTAGATGGGAATGGGGGGATGGGTGATAGATGGGAATGGGATTGGTGGTAGATGGGAATGGGGAGATGGAAGTGAATGATAAAATGATCTCCCTCTCTCAGACCCTGACTAGTTCCTCTCTTTCATCAACAATACGAGGGATTTCTAGGGCAAGGACCATTGGGATCTCTTGACACCTCAAAGCAAACAAATGTTGTGTTTTTAGTGCAGCCATGAAAGCAACTTAGAAAGGGCATTCTGACCTCAGTTTGAAGAAACTTTCCCAATATCGGCAGTTGCTTAGGTGAACAATTATTTCATTGACCCCTTTTGTTAAAATATGTGAATATTTCTTTTAAATTAGCCAAGGGAAGCACATGGCTTTACAGAGATTTCCATGGGAGATTTAAGGAAAAATTTACTACTCCATCACCTGTGTCTAGACAAATTTATTAGACACTTGCTGATGGCAAGTAGTACCTGTTTATGAAGCTGATTTCTAGACTGCTTACATGGGAACTTCCATAAATTACCTCAAGTGCTTTAGAATTTAAGCTTAAACAGGGATTAGACATTCATAAATTGAATCAAGTGGTCATGGACTAAAAGGGAAGAAAAATGTCCCGTAATCCGCCTCTGGTGTTTTCCACTTGCTTGACTGGAAGGAAGGGCATATTTAAGGTCTGACCCTCGAGTGCCAGAAGTTTCTACTTTCCACCTTGGCTAACCAGGGAGGCTGATGGGCACCTTGTCTCTCTTTAAAGGACAGGGACATTTCTGAAGTGCTGAAAGAAAAACATATGGAGCTTGCAGGCTGAGCAGTCTCAATTCCCTGGCCTCGGTCACAGTTTGAAAACGTAAATTGTTTTTAGCTGTCAGAGGAAAGCACTGTGGTCAGTTGAATGAACTACCTACTGGAGTCATTAGGACTTTCTAGTTACTAAATAATACTCGGAACTGTGTTCCTCAAAATATAAAACATCAGCATTACTCATGGTAATGTTCATTTTTAATTTTCCAGTTTAACACGACTTTTACCAAATGCAAAAATTTGGCTTCCAGTTTGGGTAAGTCTGTCAGCTATTTTATTGCGTAAAGAAGAAAAACTCATTTAAAGACTCAGGTTTAATTCTCTGGAAATTAACTCGAGCCGAGGTTTCAAATGCAGTCTGCCTGAGTTCACACAAGACTCGCAGTGAGAATTCTTGCTCCCTTATTTCTATGACTTGAAAGAACAGCAAGAGTCTCCATGCCTCTCAAACCACGTCTGGAAACTGTGGCCCCTCGGCTCTTTCTTCCAAGTAGCACTGAAAGCTTTCATCTTCCAGATTCGGCTGGAAATGCCCTTCGCTTTGGACAATCTCCAGCCTCTAAAATCTAGCCCTAGGAGACTGTTCTTGGGGGCGTAGTGGGTACAGCCAGAAATTAAATTTGAAAAAAAAAAAAAGAAAAGAAACATCCTGAATGAATCTTCTTCTGCAATCTCTTATCTCTTACAAATCTGCTTCTCGATTACATCATAGAATCAGAAGGAGGGGAATGGAAAACAACTTAAATGCAGTCAGTGTAGAAGAGTTAAGCCAAGTGGGCTTTTGTGTCTTCAAGTCCCTCCTCTCCAGGAGAGTGGAACTCATGCTACTGAGGATGATGATGCTGGGATGCTGTGGCTTTAGCTGTGTATCATCTGTGCATTTCTCGTATTAGCCAGGCTGTGAACTCCCAGCCATCGGTAGTAACAGATCCAGGGTAAAAATGTTCTGCTATCTCCTCTCCTCCTGGCCTTCTCTTCACCTCAGTGTTCTATACTACTCCCTTACCCAGGTGCTTCGGCTGAAAGGTCATTCTGAGCAATGGGAAAAGTGGGACCAGCAACTTCTCTGCTGATCTTGAGGCGCTCGGGGACTGTAACCAGGGGTGACAATTGCAGGTTTCCAGGAGCTTCCTACAAGCAGGGATGTCATCTCTGCCTCTGCGAATCAGGATATTGATGATGAGTTACTGCACTAAGATTTCATAGGATCATTTCAATCTGCATGCCACTAATCACAGCAGCTCGTAGCTGTCAGTCAGGACTGAGTCCTCACGGACCTAGTAAAATGCCAACCTTTACAGGCTATGTTTCGTTCCCTGCTTATAGCAGTCCTGGGATTTAACTTACAGATGAAGAAATGGCTCAAGGGTATAGAGAGAGTTTCAGGACCTTGTCTTTGGTTATTGTATGTATGAGTTGTGGGGAGGAAATCCAACTGTGGCTTCAGTCCCTGCCTGCAAGGCATCTTGGAGTCCCCTCGGCTGTCTGCCACACTGACAAGCACGAATAAGGCATTCCACAAAACCAGTGTCCTTTCCTTTCCCTTGTTTTCATAGTGACTGTGATAAGCAGGCATTGCTCTTTTCAGTGGCGGAATGTTTAAGCCACACTGTTCCTATCTTAGCGAGGGATTCTAAGGGCTATCTGCAAAGGCATACGAACTGCCATCTCCACATTTGCCTTAAGAAACAAGGCAGAGCGTCTTTTTTCCCTTCCCTTCCCCTTGAACATATGACTGCACTTGTACTGGAAGAGATGCTAGGACAGATGGCATCTTAAAATAGTTGTAGCAAACATATTCAATGAGCTGAAATCATAGACATCCTCATGCCAAGCAGATTTCCCGGAGACACGATAAAAACAACATCTTAATATTGAGACTGAGGTACTTAGCTCTCAGACTAAATTGACTAGCTGTTTCGCGGTTTGCCTTGCCTCCTTCCACTCCCTTCTGGATAAACGTTTGCTTCTGGAACTGAACTTATGCTCAGGAAGGCATTCGCTCTTGCTCGCCATTAGTCTTGCTGTTCCTCCCTCTAATGATTCTACCTGAAATCTCTCATCCAAATGGCAACCCATTATTTCTAGTTAGAACACATTTTTTTAAAAAAAATTCAATAATTTGGAGGTTATTCAAATCAGCATCAAACGTCAGATGCTGGACATTTACAATGGCAATATGGCCTTTTAAATGCATGGAACTGCTTTTAAACTGAAGTAATGTCCGTTTGTGATTATGTCTCGCTTTAATGGATCACTAAGAACGTTTCGTAAATACATCATCAGTGCTCTGTCCAGATGCTAAACAGATGATGATCTTCTGCTTACGTTCTCTTCGGTATGGAGGCTTTGGGGACTGCCACTCCCTCGCTAACCTCTGTGGCAGCATTCTCAGCCTCGGTTCTACTAAGTATGAATAGGTCACTTGAGGGGCTTTTCTCTGGGTGTTTTATTTAGCACTTGTGAGAAATGAGTAGTAACCTCTTTCCAGGTGCAATGGTCAAGTGTCCCAGTGTCCCTTACAGGCAAAACCATCCAGCTTAAGAATCCTTGTTCTATGATTACTAACCAGATGGGAAACTATAAATATATATACACATATACATACATATATTTATGGTATATATACATATATATTTGTGGCATATATACATATGTATATGTACATATGTATATTTGTGGTGTGGTATATATACATATATGTATGTATGTGGATATATATATATATATATATATACATCAGCTTTGTTGATAGTCAACTAAAGTGTGGGGGTCGTTATTATATTCTTTCTAGACTCTTTGACCCAGATCTTTCATTTTCATTTTCCCAGATCTTCCTCACCCGCGTTGTGCAAAAGTGTAACTAGCCCCACATCCCCTTTCAACAATATTTGTCTATGCAGCCCCGATCTGTACCTGGAATTACATATTTAATCTTATATATCCTCCCCCTCCTCTCCACATTTCAAGAGAGCTGGATGCTTTTGTAGTATTCAGTGCTTTAACCCCAGAGCATAGATCAATGCCTGGCACGTAAGCTGCGAGCGAGGAGTAATTGTTGACTAAATGAGTCAATTATCTCCAGACACTTGCTGCGAAAAAGCAAAGAGTGGGGATATTAAAGATCACAAACGTAGCCGCAAATAAATTGTTGAGAGACTTCTAACCGAAGAAGCATAGCAGCCAGCATGGTCATTCTATCTAATGCTTTTATAATTAATTATTCTGTAATTGAGATTTAGCTTTCTCCTCATTTTATGTGATTAGTTTTCCTAGAGCCTGTTTTTCATGTCAAGCGTACAGTGACTTCAGAGGACAGAGAGCACTGAGCTGGAAGGACATAAGGGAAGCCCAGATGTTGGAGGCAGGAAAAAGGCACAGGAAGATCCCAACATTTCTTATGCAGTTAGCTGTTTCAGGCTTACCAAGGAACAGACGCTTAACATTAGGTTCTTTCCCTGGTGTGGACAGTCAAGTGCAGTATTCCTTTAGTTCGGTTTTGGGTATTAGAGGCAACAATTGAGAGTTTTTCATTTCAAGCAGCAATTTATCCATTCAGAGCTTAAAATTTTTTTCTATATTTTTGTTGTCTTACTTTGCATTTACATTTCTTCGTCTCACTAAATTGCTCAAAAATATTAAGTGCCTTCATAGTTAGTATTTTCATCGAAAAATTGTCTTTGATAGAAAAATCTATCATTCACCACTAAGTTGGAAACGGAAATCTTTGGCTTAGTTGTTTGGCATGGAAATGTTTGGGTGAAAATGCTTAGTGAATTTAGTAAACAATAAAGATATGCAGCCCATCAAACGTGATTGAGTCTTGAGGAGCTATGGACATATGTTTTGACAAGGTAATGAATGCAGCCTCTTCAAGCTTTATAATGAAAACCACTAAACTCTTATATGACAAGAGGATCAACATGATTGTGGGTAGAGGACAGAATTCACAGGTGCTATTAATGAAAGGGCTGTGTAATTTTCCAGTTTGAAAAGTCAATTATCAATTTATAATTACTAGTTGATTAGCATGTACTTATTTTTTTTTAATTATGTCTATTTGACCTTTAAAGAAACACATGAATATAAGGAGAACTCATCTTCCAAAACAAAGAGGGAAAGAAGAGAGGAACAAAGAGAGGGAAGGAAGAGGGGAGAAAGAAGAACTCATATTTCTGACTTTTAAACATAAGACTAAAATAATTAGAATACTGGTTTTTTTTCTTTCTTTGTTTAGCTGTTTTTACGCTCCCCAAACTGCTCCTGGAGTATACGTAAAGCCCTGGAGAGTTGGGGTAGGTGGGGCTGGAACTGGCACTTGCTTCTTCTTATGGACTAGTTCCAAAAGCTTCTCCCACTTCTTCACCACTGTGTGCCTTCTTGCACTCTTTATTGTCTGTGTCTTGGAATGGAGTTGACTCCATTCCAATCCAAGAGTGCACTGGTGATTGATCCTGTCCTGAAACTCAGCTCCCACCACCTCTGCTCCCATCTTCACGTGGTATGCAACACGATGCTACCATTTCCTTCCTGGATTCTAAAATTCCTCAACACTGGCGGTTGTGTATATGCTTTTGTATACATTCATGGCGATGAGAGGATGGGTGCACATAGAAGAAAGCAAAGGAAAAGGGTAAGGAGTAGGAGGGTGTGTCACCCAAAATCCCAGGGGACAGCAGGATAATTTATTTCGTCAGTAGACATGCTGAGCTTTCATTCCACGCAGAGCATCACAGCAAGTGCCGTGACTAAGAAGATGGGCATGATCCCTCTGCTCCTGCACTCCTTGGAAAGCCTGCTCTCTGACAGTTTTCTCCCTAAAGATGGCCCAGTGGAGCCCATAGCCACATTATCTTAGAAGAACAAGACTTGCAAGGATCTCATAGTTCTGTGACTTTAGCACAGAAAAGAATGTTTGCTTGGAATGGTTTGGCTGGTAATGCTTTCACTGTTCTCCAGAATTTGGCCTCTCGGGGATTAAACTCAAAAGATGAATTTCCTTTCTCCTGTGATTTGCTGTACGTGGGTTTAAATTTTCTAAGTATATTACCATCGTCAAGTGAGGTTAAAAGTACAATCCAGATGTTAGCGAAGAGGGAATAGAGTTTATCTCAAATAGCTGACGATGTTTCCACAGTCAGACACCAAGCTCCCCCCTTTCTCACTCAGGGCAGTTTGACCCATAAATTCAGTTAGTTCACGTCTATGGCAAAGGATAGATTTATAGATATAGGCTTCAGAGCTGTAAAATTAGAGATGATCTAGACAGCCAAATCAGTAGACACTTGGAGCGTGTCTTCCCTCTGCCCATTGACTAGTGGGACTCTCAGATTTATTTGTAATGACATACTGGAATTTGGGTAGATGGGAGTATGATTGAAATGCTCTATTTGCATGTCTTTTGACATTTCCCGTTCACAGCAGTGTAAAGCCAAGAAGCCAATTTTTAAAACCTTTTAGTAGCCACATAAAAGTAATAACTTTGACTACTGAGATATTTGAACTGTGAGGTTATGAGACACTAATAATATGAATGTAATTATGGATATAATAGAAGCAGTCGTCGCTGGATTGTGTAAGGCTCCTTTCAGTCACATTAACTCTATTACCAAATAATTAAAACAGAGTTTGAGGCAAGCTTTGCAAGAATGATTCCCAGATGTGAGCTAATTTTGGTCATTACATTAGAGATAAGCCAATGCTTTAGTGAGCTGAAGAAAAGCATGCACTTTGACGGAACCTTCCAGAAGTCAATGTTATTTGCTTTTCTTCATTTTTCTCCCCACAAACTGTTTGAAAGATAGACTATGAATTCTTTGTCATCCATAATATGTTACAGCTTTTTGGACCGTCTGTGTGAGAAATGCTTTTCAAAGCTTGCTGGGATAAAGTGGTCATCGTAACATCCATCCTTACCACAAAGAACATCTGCCTACCAGCTCTACTTTCTTTGACCGTTTTTGGGAGTGCTTTAGGGAGTGATATTTTTTCCCTGTCATGAAAAGCTTCTGTGCTTGAGGCCAGAGTACAAAGATAACAATAATGTGTGTGTGTGTGTGTGTGTGTGTGTGTGTGTGTGTGTGTGTGTACGTGCATGTGTGCACAAGCACGCATGTGCATGTGTGTGCGCATGTGTAGAGTGCTAATACTTCATGCAAGAATGTGATGTTCTGATCCTCCAAGCAATTAGAAAGTTGTGGTACTCCCATAGGTGTCCAGATGATTTCCTTCATTTCTTTCCTAATTAAAATTTTGATTTCTGGAAATTCTTTGCATTTTAAGTGAAATAATACATTCAGCATGGTGCATGCAAACAATAAACACCCCCTCCCAACGGTTCTGTTCATCTTATTTATAGAATACTGCAAAACAAAGAACTACCTTATGGAAGCTCTTTAAGGAAGGAAAAACTGAATTTGAGAAGCATTCCTTCTGACACATGCTCTGAAGATATTTTTATTATACCAGAGCTAGAAGAATTTTGTATTCCCAGTTTCCCCTCGGCCTCTGCATATTAAACATTATCAAGCATGTAATGAGCAGACCATGGTATAGATATTTTAATGTCACCTCTTCAACCAGCAGTGGGATTTAATGTCTAAAAAATGCTGTGAATGTTCTTAAATTTCATTCAAATGGCTAGAAGCCTTCTCTTTCACTCTTAAGTGTTTCAGCAGTTGAGACACAACTTAAAAGTTAACTCCACAACATTTTCTATGTTACTTAAAAAGAGAACCATAAAACAACTATTTATTTATTTTTATTTTTTAAACAATCTTTTCTCATTTTACATACCTATCCCAGTTCTCACTTCCTCCCCTCCTCCAGTCCCCCTTCCCCACACCCCAACTCCCCATCCACTCTTCAGAAAGGGTAAGGCTTCCCAAGTGGAGTCAACAAAGTCTGACACATCATTTTGAGGCAGGACCAAGGCCGTTCACCCTATATCTAGGTTGAGCAAGGTATTCCTCCAAAAAGAATGAGTTCCAAAATGCCAGTTCAAGCACTAGGGATAATTCCTGATCCTACTGCCAGTTTCCCCACAGACTGCCCAAGCCACACAACTGTCACTGAACACAACTGTGTTCAGTGGATCTAGTTTGGTTCAATGCAGGATCCCCCACTTTTAATCCAGAGTCAGTGAGCTCTCACTAGCTCAGGTCAGCTGTTTTTGTTCGTATCCCTTTTATGGTCATGACCCCTTTGCTCATGTTATTGCTCCTCCCTCTCTAGAACTGGCTTCCGGAAGCTCGGTCCAGTGCTTAATTGAGGGTCTCTGCTTCTGCTTCCATCAGTTGCTGGATGAAGGTTCAATGATAAGAATTAAGGTAGTCATTAGTCTGATTACAGGGGAAGGCCAGTTCAGGCATCCTCTCCACTATTGCTCAGGATCTTAGCTGGAGTCATCCTTGTGGAGTCCTGAGAATTTTGCTAGTGCCAGGTTTCTCCCTAGCCCCATAATGACTTCCTTAGTCAAGATTATCCCTTTCCTTGCTCTCCCTCTGTTCTTCCCCGATTTCAACCATCCCATTCCTTCATGTTCTCCTCCTCCCTCCCCTTTTCCCCTCTCTCTCCCCTTTCACTCCCCCTTCCTTCACACACAAGATCTCAGGAGATGTTGTCTATTCCCTTTCCCAAGGGGATTCATATATGTCTCTCTTAGGGTTCTCCTTGTTACCTAGCTTCTCTGGGGTCATAGACTATAGCCTGGTTATCCTTTATTTTACAATTATTTATTAAATATATACCTTTAAGTTTGTTATGAGGACTTCGCTCATTCTAGGAACAATCTATACGCCAGTGAAACATTGTGGTCTAGGCCTTAAGGTCTTGGCAGTTCCTAGTGTTTATCACCTAGATTTTTTTTTCTTTTGAGACAGGATTTTACTATATAGTCTGCCTGGCTTAGAAGACACTATGTAGGCCTTGAACTCAAGAGATCCACCTGCCTCTGCCTTCCCAGTGCTGAAATAAAAGGTGTCTTCTGCTCTACCAGACTGCCATGATGCTGCCGAATAAGTGATGAAGAAATAGGCATTCTCATGTCAGCAGAGTCCCACTGTTCACTTACAAAGTGAGCGACCATAAGAGGAGCATTAACGTTTATTGATAATGATAGTGCCCTCACCCCCGGACTCCCATACCCAGGGTCAGTTAGTTCTAGGGCCTCACGAAAACTAAGCAGGCACTGTACCAACAAACTATAGCTGTCGTCGTCTTTTAACATTTATCTTGAAATACTGTCTTGTGAAGTTACTCAGTCTGACCTTGAATTTGAGATTTTCCTACCTCCAAACAATTGGGATTAACAGGCCTGAACCATCAAAGCAGCGGTAGTTAGGACAGCAGGATGACTCAGCAGGTTAAGATGCTTGCTGTTGAACCTCACAAGTTGAGTGCAACCCCTGGTTCCTCCCCGTGGAAGAGGAGAACGGACTCCAAAAGTGGTGCTCTGACTTCCACGCGTGTGCCCTTACTCATTACTTACCTACAATCCGTAAGAAAAAGAAATGGAAAAAAGTAGTCCTATTCTAAACCTCACCAGGCTAATGTCTCCACTCAGCAGTTTGGGGATATTGTATGAGAGTTGCAAAAATTTAATGCCAAAGAAGGCAATGCCAAATACAGAACCCATACCAGCCTAGAACAAATTTATTACAAGATTTTTTTTTTTTAATTCAAAGAAGTAGAAAAACAGCCTGGATCAGCCAAATACAGAACCCATGTCAGCCTAGAACAAATTTATTACAAGAATTTTTAATTCAAAGAAGTAGAAAAACAGCCTGGATCAAGTAAACAAGGAGTCATCCGTGTTGGACAACTGAAAAACAAAGCACGGATATGGACCAGGTTGTAAGTAGATGCTTCCCAGGAGAATCATTTCAGAACCAGAGGATTAGGAAAGCTCCCGGGGGGGGGGGGGGGGGGGGGGGGGGAAACTGATGGCATTTTGAGTGTGTCTGTAGTGATAGCTCTAGATTAGGCAGGCCTGTTGCATGATTTCATCCTGGAGAAAAGCTGCACTTGACTCTGGTTCTACACTTAGGATACTAGCTTTGTTTTATTTTGTGGTAAATCGTCTAACGAGCTTACTTAAGATAATATCCCAGTGAGACCTCTCTTGGCGTTTGTAGTTCAGAGGTCTACTGACCCATTTTTGTTACCAATTATTCTCTAATAATAAAAACCCATAGAGCAATGCCACGACTCTGACTTTATCTCACCATTAATTATGAATAGAATATGCCTCACTTGGCCCTTATATTTTAAACCTCCAGCTCCTTTTATTTATTTATTTCTACAAAATCTATTTAGTATAGTGATTCTGGATCCAGAACAGTAATTAATATCCAAGGGGCCTTTAAGGATACTGACATCATAAAAACTCAGTCTCAGGACATCTAATCAGAGCCTGTGCAAAAGAATTTAAAAGAAACCATCTTTCAGTGCCTTCCCAGACAGTTAGTGGGTAACGCAGACAGGACGTCTGTCTGTGTTAAAACGGCTGACATTTAGCTTTGCAACAAAAGAAATACAGTTTACACCTTCTTAGCTGTTTTAATATGTTGAACATTTGTTATGTTTTACCTTACATAGATAACTTTAAAAATATAACAGATCGCCGAGCAGTGGTGGCGCATGCCTTTAATCCCAGCACTCGGGAGGCAGAGGCAGGCGGATCTCTGTGAGTTCGAGACCAGCCTGGTCTACAAGAGCTAGTTCCAGGACAGGCTCTAAAAAACTGCAGAGAAACCCTGTCTCAAAAAAAAAAAAAAAAAAAAAACCAAAAAAAAAGATCATATCTTCTTTATAAGGAGGAAATCTTTCTTAAGTACGATAATGCATTCCTAGTATTTGTTTGGGGTGTGTGTGTGTGTGTGTGTGTGTGTGTGTGTGTGTGTGTGTGTGTGGTCTGGGTTACTTGCTTGCTTGTTTTGCCACTTGTTTCTGTTATTGATTACTAGGAAAGTCTGATAAATCATTGAAGCCTCAAAACAATCCCACACAAGTTAAAGAGTTATGGATAATAAAAAGAGTTATGTATTTAAGGGGAAAAACTTACAGATCACCATCCCAAACAACAGTCCTCTCTTTGCAAACAGGAAACAGAGAGTCTAGCCACCAGAAAGGGAGCCAGAAGCAAGAGAGAGGGCACCTGGTTCCCGCTGCGTTTTAAAGTATAAGAGACCTGCCCCAGTGGGCTGGTATCTTAAAGGCTGTTGGCTGAAGGAGTGGAAGGAGCTCCCGCAGCAAATCATTTCTCTGATCCTTAGCTCAGACTCTGACCCACAGCTTGTTGCTGAGCATCCTCATTTGCAAAGGAGAATTATTATAGGATTTTTGCGCATATGTGTGCTTACGTGTATTTCCATGTGCTTACATGTGGAGCAAAACCAGATGATCATAGAACACGCACAGTGAAATCATGAGAGAGGTAGTTCTAAACTCCCTGTAGGCTGCTTCATAGCAAAGCCTGGCAAAAAGAGGGCCCTGAATGGAGAGATAAGTGAACAGAAGACAGAATACTTAGTGTAGCCAACAAGCAGCTTTTTGTTGTTGTTTTATTTGTTTGTTTTGTTTTGCTTTTAATGTCATGAAGACCCAGACAGGTCGCAACAAAGAGCTGTAATCAGCAGCATGCAACATCTTCTGGCTGGCTGGCTGGCTTCAGCTGTAACCCGGGATGTTTGTGCTGACCTCATGGGGGAAGGCAGACTGCATAGCAAATCTGGCCAACTCTTACCTAAACTGAATGAGTTTGTATACAGTGATACAGTGTGGTGGCAACTGTACTCCAGCACTCCAGATGATAACCTCGCTCAGAGGGAGATGCTCCTGGTCAGTGGTGACCTCTCGTCTTCCAAAACAGCAGGATGCTTTGATCTCTCTCTCTCTCTCTCTCTCTCTCTCTCTCTCTCTCTCTCTCTCACACACACACACACACACACACACACACACACACACACACACACACGACCTCTTGAAATCTCTGTTAGCTTCTCATCTCCTTGCTGTTGGGGAAAAAGTGAGCCTGACTTACTTAGTCAGCCAAATGCAGTTTTCCGATTCTTGGACAACTCAATGTTTTTAAATGATGCTTTCTCGTCTGCATTAAATTGGTCAATTGGTATTTTCAGTGCAAGTTGCTTGCTTATCTTCCTGTCTCTACTCCTTTTGCATGTTTCAGCCAGCCCCTCCCACAAAGTCAGTTCCTAATATTATCTATCACTTCTGTATTGTCATGCAAGGAAAGCCCACCACTTACTGCCAATTTCATGACTGACGTTCTTACCAAGCCTCCTCTAAGAAGAAGCCATAGACTTCAACAGCTTCATACCAAATGCTGCAGTTTCTATTGGAGTCTCATTAATGGGTTTAAAAATTCATTTCTTTGGACAAGCTTTCTACTCTGGCTACTGAGTTTTCTGCATCTCCTGCTAAAGGATAAATAGCAAGTACAAGATCCCTGCATTAGGAATCCTTAGTAGAAATCAGTCTTTTAAATTGATTTTTAAAATGGCAAGACAGATCCTAACCACAAAGGCATTCTGCTGTGGTCAACTATTTTCAGCTTTTGATTTTTCTTCTCTATCTTGAACTTTATTGAAAAGAATCGTTCTTTTAAATTTTCGTTACAAGTCAAGGAAAAATTATCATTTGTATGGAGAAATGACATAACATAAAAAGACAGCTTTGGGCTCCTTGCATCTGTTCATTCTCTTAACAAATGCTTACTTTTGTTATTTTCATATACATGGTACAGAGTGCATGGAATCACCTAGTTTTACATATAAAGTTTTAGTTTTTAAACTTGTGCCGTACCTCTTGCCCAGGTCTTTGTCTGTATTCTCCTTATTCCTATGACTAATTCCATAGCCTTGGATGATTTCAGAAGCGATTTTCCCTGATTTAGTGAGCTGGGAATTCACATCAGTAGGATTTTAGGGGTAAAAGCAGTCAACAGTGCACACAAGAGTGAAAATGAGTCTCCTAAACACTATGTTAAGGAGGAGGAGAATAAGAAGCACAGAGAACATCCTTCCTGATTCCATTCACGTAGAGGTGACACCACAAACCCTCTTCCTATACTGTGATTCCAGATGTGGTCATCTTCATGACATGCAGGGGGAGAGGAGATAGTGGCTGAGACAGGTCAAGAAGGGTGTGGTTTCAGTTTGTAAAGGTTCATTAAGCTTTCCAATCATGACATATACTTTCCAACAAAACGCTTAACCTAACAATTAAACTTGAGGAGGGACATCGACAGCTGTTTTGGTCAATCAGGACTCATGAGAGGAGCCAAGTAAAAGGATGGTGTGGAGGCAAGTCACCATGGAAACCATAGGTCTGTGGCAAGCACCACATTTCAGAGCTCAGAGAAGCAGTGCTGCTTGGAGGCTGTGATTAGCAGAAAAGCTCACAGCTGCTTGTTGATTCTGCTTCTATGACCTGTCACATGGGCACGCAACACGCCCATGCTCCAGATGTGGCACAAGGTGCGGGGACATATTGGTAACCAGACTAATCCAGCCAAACCCTGAGTTCACAGAGTATAGAATTTAGGTTTTCAAACTGACCCTTTTCCATGACCTGGCTGTTGCATTTCTTAATTTACATGACTTTTATTTCAGAAAACCACGAACTTCATTTTCATTAAGACACAGACTACTCATGTCTCTTGTTTCACATTTCAGTGGATTCAGGGAAGAGCGTTCTGAGAATTGAGCCTCCTCTAAGGTGCTTTTCGAGAGACCCTGGTCTTGCAGAGGGCTTGGATAAGAGCACAGGGAACTCTTGCCAGGGCTCCTCTGGGCTCCAGGGCTACAGTCCCATCATTTCTGGGTGGGTAGGTTCATTCACTCCAGTTGGCTGCCAGACTTGTCATTTGATAGGACTCTCATCTGCATGTCAATGAGGCTTGAAGCCCGTGGAAAGAATTAACTGGCCTGAGATGTTTATGAAACTTTTCAGCAGATGCAATTGAAGGGAAAGTTGCCCTGACTGAGCTGATTGTCTTGGAACAGCTCTACAATGAAGGAATCACACTAATATTAAGTGACTCAAGTTATATGATATTTTCAATGATCAGCCTGGTAGGAGTTTAAACATGAGAAAAAAAAAACCTAATCAAAAACAAAAACAGTAAATGAAACAACCCCATTAAAGCACATCTAGCGGCCTTTTATTTATTTTTATACTTTTTAATTTGCATTAAAGCACATTGAAAATGTAGGCTTCCTCCCTGTAGGAACCCTGCTTTTGATTGCATTTTTAAACCAACAATATTAATCTCCAGTTGTACTTCTTCTCCTTGAGGAGTAATTAAAGAAAACATGTTTGTTTTTCTAGGCATCGTTCCTAAATCTGCCAGTGCCAAGATATAAATTCTGGCTTTATGTTCCAAAAGAATGTTTAGGCTTTGAGATCATATAATCTTTAAGTAGAAAGCGGTTCATGTGTGCGGGAGTGCGTGTGTTCTTTGTTCAAGAGCTTAGCTTTATTTCACGGGCATTTCTAGAGAGGTAAGCAGATTCCATGGGAAAACTTCCCTTTCTTGTCCACAGGTTATATCAACAAAGATTTAAAACCCCAAACTGAAATTTAAAACATCGCTTCGAGGATCTAAACAAAAAGTTAAGGCCCCTCAGAAATGTGTGTGTTTCCTTTTTCTTGTGTAAATATCTTGCACATATAAATGGCTCTCCCACCCAAGAAAAACCTTATAACATAGCTTTATATACAAATTCTTCTAGGCTGAAATATTGTCATATATTATCCTTTGTTATTTTCCTTCTGGGTGATACTAAAGCAGCTTTTAATATTGGTATACAGTGAGATACCAACTTACGGTCTATAACGTTATGAACTCTGTATAAGGCAAAGATTATGTCTAGTCAAAATGACCCTTGAAAGCCCATTAAACTGCCCATAAAAATCCACCTTAACATAAACTCAAAGCTGCCAGGGCTTTCTGTAAAATTGGAAAATCACTGTCTTTAGTATCTGGTGAGGTAGGACTACGCTGTAGTGAGAAATGCATTTCTTTAAGTGCCAGGAAAGCCCCCAGCGAGGGAACAACCCCATACCATGAAATAAATAGGAATCACACAGGGAGATAAACAGTTATCTTGCTGTTTGTCGCCAGGTTCATTACCAGACTCTGAGGGGGATGATAGAATGCCCTGTATTATGTCACTGGCCTTTTTTCCTTCCTCTACAAGGTTATTTCAAGTTAAATGCATACATGTAGTGACACCATTGCACGTGGGAAGCCCTGGGGGACTTTTCTACCAGTGAACATGTCAGGAAATACTTTGCTGAATCCAGAGTTTGGAAACAAGGAAACGACACTTACGATGTAAAAGGTAGTGGGCTGTAGCCCAGCTGTCCGGTTGCTGCATGCCTTTGCTTATGGTGTAGAAGAGCACTTTGAGGGCTGATACCACTCACGTGTGTTTAGGAATGTGTAGATGGCACTTAACGCTACCCTGAAGTATACCTTGGCGGCCATGACTATTGCCAAAATGGCTGGCATTCTTTTGTGTGGTAGCTTGAACGAAATGTCCCCCATAGTCCGGGCATTTGAATACTTACGTGGTCCCCAGTTGGTGGCTGTTTAAGGAAGCTTAGGAGGTGTGACCTTCCTGGAGGAAGTCTGTCACTCAGAGCAAGCTGTGGGGTTTAAGAGACTCAGGTCATTTTGAGTTCATGCTCTCTGCCTCCTGTTGAGCATTGTAAGAGGTGAGCCTTCAGTTTCCCATTCTGCCACAGTGCCTGCTGCTGCCTCCCATCTCTGCCATGATGCAGCTAGACTCTTGGAAACATAAGCCGGAAATAAACCCTCCCTTCTGTAAGTTGCCAGGTTATTGTTCTTAGTACCACAATGGAAAAGTAGCTATGGTAATTGCATTGAGTCATCACAGTCGTATGCTTAATGTTAGAGCAATTCTGTTTGATCAGACAGAGGAAAGTGGGACTTTACTCATCATCTTACTCACTTGTGCACACACACACCCACACACAATGCACACAAGCATGAGCTCACACGCACAGGCACACACAGCCATACTTCCTAAGGACTTTTCTGCTTTGAATGCTTCCAGGATTTTGAACACTTTTTCTTAACTCCAAAATCAGTATCTCCCTAGTGACCTGGCTTGGGGATGAGGGTGGGAGGGTTGGATCCATTCTTCAGCTGACCTTGAGGTCACCCTCAGCTCCTTTCTTTTCTTTCTCACAAACAAATATAGGCAGAGTACATGTCCACGTGATCCATTCAGAGTTGGACCACGGTTACTGCTCTCGGAGTGTCGTGCCTTGAACCCCTCTAACTGTCTGTCGCTTCTACCCTTCCTCCCGCAGTTTGACTTCTGCCTCTACCCGATCTCACTCAACGAAAGCCCTCTCAGCACTCTCTCACTGGAAAGTGTTCTCTTGGTTCTTATTCTTCAGAGTCCGTCCCAAATCCTCTGTTACACGGGGCCCCACAGACTCATATATCAGCTTTCTACTCTGATATTTCCCCCAGACCTGTGTCAAGTCCTTCTCACTCTGCTGAGCTCACACCCACCTCAGGACTTTGGCCTGGCGATGCCCTCTGCCTGGAAACTTCCTCTTCCCCTGTGTTTTTACATAGATTGGTTTTTATTGTTAATTAGATCTCTTCTTAAGAATGCCTCTTTTTGACTGACCTTACTTGCAAGGACACAACTTACCTCCTTGTCCTCCGACACACCACACCCCTTATTTCACAAGACTGAGAAGATGTTAGGGATTTATGGTCATCTGGTTAATCCACGTCAGCTGTGCTGCTCAGGATTGGCAGTCGTGGGTCACACGCTGCAACTTTCAAGTTAAAGGTAGTGAATTAAAACGGAACTAGACGTAAGTTCGTTTCCTTGTCTGCAGTAGCCCACACTTCAGGTGCTCGGTATATAGTGCCAGTTGCCACTGTATTGGACAGAACAGGGTATCCGTGAAGCAGAACGCTATGGTGAGCTTCGTAGAAATGAGTTCCCGAGGACAAGGAGTCCATTTGGCTGGCTCACTGCTGGGACCCCAGTGGCCACATCCAACATGCTCAGCTGATACTGGGCAGTGTGACGCAGTGTGTGAAAGAATGGGAGTCTGGTCGTTTCAGGGGCTCTTACCCTCAGATCTGCCTTCAGTCTTTCCAGGTCATTAAGTAGGATATAATTTCAGGGTTAGTGAAGTTAAAACTTGCTTTTCAATATGTAACAGGAGACTTGGAGACTATTTGATTGTTGCATGGGGGAATCTCTTCTACTGCTATTTTTTTACCTAGCCTCCTTAGAGCCTCATTCTGGAGGGCTACAGCTTCCAGTAAACTCTTAACATCACATCTAGGAGAAAGGTGCATTTTCCTCTAAAGTCTCTGTTTAGCCTGGTACAACATTTTTCTCTCTTTATCTCTATAATATTTGTATTTTTTTTGCTGGTATCCACCAAAGAATACAGAATGCTTTCCCCTGTGAGTTATTATTGCCATTTTCTCTATTTGCCTTGAAAACAAAAATCATACTTTAAAAACGGTTTATTAATTCTTTGAGAATTTTACACAGTACATTTTGATCATATCCCCTGACTCCTCCTGGATCTACCCCCAACTCTCCAGCTCCTCTCAACTTCTTAATCACACTTTTTAAAACTGCCTTTTGCAGTCCGTGAGTTTGCAGCATCTTGTACCACGGAGAGCTGGTGGGAGCTGCTGCTGAGTGCAGGTTGTTGCTGAGTGCTGATTGAAAACAGTGCCTGCCCTCTGGCATGCTTCAGAACTAATACCCTTGAACTTTTGAACTCAGAAAAACTTCAGGATATCTGTGAGAAGACATAAGTAATCTAAAGTCAAGAATTTGTGCCCTTCTGGAAACAAATCAAGTAGATTTCAAAAAATAAGTTTGATTTTTGGCTTTTTAATAGTGTCTTACAATTTAATGTTTGAAAATTTATTTGAAGCAATTATAACTTGATGTGAGATTTCAAAACAATAATTATTCATGTAAAATTGTTCAGATAGAAAAATTAATGAAGGTAGATGTGAAAATTATTTTCAAATAATAGTTTCAAGGATAATAATTTACAATTTGGTTTTAAGGAAGAAAAATTGCTTAAGTCCCAAATAATGCATTCAATCATGCTGTGACATCTAAATGCTAGAAATTTATTAGATCTGAACTATCAAAATAATGTTAAGGCACTTAACTTATGGTGCAGGTTTCTTATCCAATATCACATTTCATCGAGAAACATGAGATTTTTTTAGACCTTGAATGAAGTAACTGTATAATTTGAAGGTCCATTAAGTCTTTCTCCAGAAACCTTGATGAGTTGGTGAACACTTTTACTTAATCAGAAATTATGAGAGAAATAAAATAGTAATCAGTAACTTGTATTAATTTTCCTTTTAATTGGGAAGGGTAAAGTGTAATTGGCCTATAAAATCTCACTGATGGGGACTGGGGTGACAGTTCGTTCGGGAGAGCGTTAGCTGTGCAGACACGAGGACCTGAGTTCAGTCCTCAGCATCTCCTTAAAAAGATGAGTGTGAGATGGTGACTGGGCTGAGAAAGAAATCAGAGAAACATCAGCCTTCACAGTAGCCACAAAGAGCATAAAATATCTCAGAGTAACTCTAACCAAACAAATGGAAGGCTTGTATGACAAGAACTTTAAATCTTTGAAGAAAGAAGTTGAAAAAGACACCAGAAAGTGGACAGATCTCCCATGCTCTTGGGTAGGCAGAATTAACATAGTAAACATGGCAATCTTACCAAAAGCAATCTACTGATTCAATGCAATGCCCAGCAAAATCCCAGCAAAATTCTTCACAGACCTCGAAAGAACAGTACTCAACTTCATATGGAAGAGCAAAAAACCCAGGTTAGCCAAAACAATCCTGTACAATAAAAGAACTTCTGGAGGCATCACAATCCCTGACTTCAAACTCTACTACAGAGCTACAGTACTGAAAACAGCCTGGTATCGGCATAAAAACAGACAGGAGGACCAATGGAACCAAATTGACAACTCAGATATTAATCCACACACCTTCGAACACTTGACTTTTGACAAAGAAACAAAAAATATCAAGTGAAAAAAGAAAGCATATTTAACAAATGGTGCTGGCATAACTGGATATCAACATGTAGAAGAATGAAAATAGATCCATATCTATCACCATGCATTAAAAACTCAAGTTCAAATGGATCAAAGACCTCCACATAAAGCCAGTCACACTGATCCTCATAGAAGAGAAAGTGGGAAGTACACTTGAACGCATTGGCACAGGAGACCACTTCTTACATATAATTCCAGTAGCACAGACACTGAGAGAAACAATAAACGGGACCTCCTGAAACTGAAAAGCTTCACAGCAAAGGACACAGTCAACAAGGCAAAACAAGCAGCCTACAGAATGGGATAAGATCTTGACCAATCCCACATCAGACAGAGGTCTGATCTCAAAAAAATACAAAGAATTCAAGAAATTTGTCATCAAAAGAACAAATAACCCAATTTAAAAGAAAATGGAATACAGACCCAAACAGAGAACTCTCAACAGAGGAATCTAAAAGGGCTGAAAGGCACTTAAGGAAATGCTCAACATCCTTAGTCATCAGAGAAATGCAAATCAAAACAACTCTGAGATTCCATCTTTTACCTGAAAAATGGCCAAGATCAAAAACACTGATGACAACTTATGCTGGAGAGGTTGTAGGGTGAAAGGAACACTCCTACATTGCTGGTAGGAATGCAAGCTGGTGCAGCCCCTTTGGATATCTGTATGGCAATTTCTCAGAAAATTAGAAACATCCTTCCTCAAGACCCAGCAATACCACTTTTGTGTATATATCCAAAGGATGCACAATTGTACCACAAGGACATGTGCTCAACTATGTTCATAGCAGCATTTTTTGTCATAGCCAGAACCTGGGAACAACCTAAATGCCCCTCGTCCAAAGAATGGGTAAAGAAAATGTGGTTCTTTTACACAATGGAGTACTGCACAGCAGAGAAAAATAATGTCATTTTGAAATTTGCAGGCAAATGGATGGAGCTAGAAAATATCATATTGAGTGAGGTAACCCAGACTCAGAAGGACAGTTATATGTACTCACTCATGAGTGGTTTTTAAACATAAAGAAAACCAGCCCACAAATCAGAATCCCAGAGAACCTAGACAACAATGAGTACCCTAAAAGAGACAAACACAGATCTAATCCACATGGGAAGTCGTAAAAGACAAGATCTCCTGAGTAAATTGGGAGCATGGGGACCATGGGAGAAAGTTGAAGGAATTGGGGGAGACAAGGAGAGGAGCAGAGAAAAATGTAGAGCTCAATAAAATCAATAAAAAATAAGGATGAACATGGGTATGTGCTCTGTAATCAAAGCCTTGGGGCGATGGTGACGGATGAACTTTGAAGTTCATTGGTTGGCCAGCCTGACAAATGGATATACTCTGAGTTCACTGAGACATCCTGTCACAGCCAAATAAAGTGTTGAGCAATTGAGAAGGATGTCTGAGGCCTCTACATATATGCACAAAAGCATGCACATACTCACAAACCCACACACATACACACACACACACACACACACATACACACACACACAGCTCAATGATAATCAGCCTAAATATCTGTAGGAGTTGAAAGGAATATTTTATTTCTAAACGCATATGGCTAGTCACAAATACTAACAGCTTCCGCTTCTCAAGAGGATGGTCGTGTGGTTTGTTCTGAACAAATAGGACCCTGAGAATTCATTGGCTTATCAAAACCTCTCAGCAGTCAGGTGTGTTGTCTGCACTTGGTACAGGGGTTTTTTCCACGGAGAAGTAGAAACCATTGTTCCACAGAGTACCCGAAACCATTTTCTTCTACTCTTTGGCGTTCTGATGGGAGAATTGCATTTGGCTCATTGAGACCAAAATGTTTAGTGATATTTCTGCTGCAAACATCCCCAAACAAGCAGACCTGTGAGAATGCTTGCCTGTTCTTTGGATACCCACAGCAGTCCCAGCTGAGCAGAGTGGGAACAGTGGAGCTGGGGCTCTCCTGCCTGACAGGTCACATCACCTGGTTCCGGAACAGCGAGTGGGTGGACTTGTGTTAGCAAGCGAGCTGAAGACAGATGGTTCTCACCAACTCCAGCATCCAGGACTACGGGTATTACCCTATTAGGTTCTTTCCTCATGTGTAATGTAATTCTTTATCCACCAGTTATTGATCTTATCATTAAAGAATGTTGAATTTTGCTTCCACTTTTATGTTTAAAAGGGGCATAACTCTACCAAAAATGCAGAACTGTGTGGTTTAGAAGCCAGGCAGGTAAACTGCTTGCTATGTAGTAGTATTCTAACATCTCTTTAGCTTCTAGACATTTGTTAGCTGAAAGCAGTAGTTGGAAAAGAAGAGAATTTTTTGAGGGGGGGGGTTATATTTCTTTAACACTCAAGTTTTATTTTGTAATGGCTATAAATTTACTCAAGCAAACATATGATTGTATGTACAACAGATAACCAAGAGAGAAATACAGAGGACTACAGGGAAAATGAAACCAATATAACATGGAGCTGTTTTCGAAATAACAGTAAAAAATAAATATACAAATAAACAAATAAATAAGCCAAACACCTAACTGGAATTATCTTGAAAAACCACCTTGCAATTGTAAAAGTCTTCATGGTCTGAGTTTAAAAAAATATATATCTAATCTTTGGAGTCAGCCTGATGGCAGTTTTCTATACAAAATTATACATCCATGTTATGCAATTAGTTTGACTTTACAGTAGATTCATGGCAGAGCCAACTTTGCTTAAAAGTCATTTATGTTCTTGGGCTCCATCAGTTTGTCTAGTCTTTGTTCTTTGATAGATCATTTGCCCACAGACCCTTATCCCATTGTCTTCATTTACATGTCTCTGTGAATCTCTAGATACTTTTGAAATGCCATGCTCTGTGGTTCATTTATCCAGAATCACCTTCTCTGACTTCGTGAACCCTGAATCTTTGTCAAGCTTGGCATTTTCACTTCCAAATTACTCGCATTCTATTTGTTTTGTACTAAGGACTGGCTTGAATTCTCCTGCATCCGTGAGATTCCAAAGATGTTGATTTGCTCCAGCTGGAAAGGCTCATTACCTTGTCACTGCTGACCTGGATACACTATCAAATGCGAATACAAATACAAATAATAGATATGGAGAGATGCTACTGTAGGCAGGGATGAATATTTTCATGTTGTGATGTCTTTTGTGTCCTATTGTGACCTTGAAACTGTGGGGAGTTGGATAATTAAAATTCTCTGTATAGAATAACTGCCACTCCTCTTAGGAAGAATTGTATCATGCCCTAAAGGTCCCCAGTGTGATTCTTTTTCTGAATGTCACTCTTCCTGTCCTTTTCAGAGCTTTTCAGAGCCGCTTCTTCATCAGCATCATTTGATCTGCTACCTCTACCTCCTTAGTTTCTGGTGACAGCAGAGAGAGGCAGGGAGAGAGAGCATTTGTGCATGCATTAGCAAAATCAAACTTAACCGTGGAGAAAACTGGCTAAACAAAAGGAATTAAAGAAAAAAAAATGAATTCGGAAACCTTAGCTAGTAATATTAACGGCCATGAACACGATTTGTTAATGTTCCACTCTTGGGGACTAGACTTATTTAAGAATAAAAAGGAGAGGATTGTATGTGAGTATTCTGAATTCCCACTGAAAGTCGTGACTTCCTAATCATCCCTGATCTGAATGATTGAGTCATTTTGCGTATCTAATTGAGATGGACCCTATAATTCAGTGACAACAGTGACAACAGTATCGGCAACCACTGGACCCTTGTCCCGGCCAGTCTTGTAAAGACTTGCCTGTGTTATCTCTTTTAATCTTCACGATGCCTGCAGAGTATCTTTACAGTACTCCGTGTTCCTATTTCTTAGGTGAGGGCATTGAGTCCCTGTCAATTCAATGCTTGGGAAGGACAAGTGACGGAATAGCAATCTGACAAGAATAGGAGGTAATATAGGTACAAAGAGACTAACAGTATACAGACTGTCAGTCAGTGTGGCTCAACACACAGGGTACACTGGAGACCTAGGAGTCTTGAGGCTTTTGATGACAGGAATTAAGCGGAAAGAATGAGGATGAAGAGCTGTGTTTCAACCCAGAGCTTGTTAGAGCAACTGCAGTACTGACTGGACTAGCATAAGGGGAAATGAAAGGCTTATCGGTTGACATGGAATGCTTCAAGCCAGGGAACTCAAAGGAATGCATACTAGTTACCAAGTTCAGAATCAGATTAACTCGGGAAAGAGAGAGCTGGAAAAAAAATTTACATTTCACTAGATAACAAGGATGGAATGAGCCAAGAACTCAGTTGGGGTTTGATGGAATGAGCCAGAGCATGCAGCGAGCCTGAACTGCACATGAACCACACCCAGTGGCCTTAGCAATGCCCCCTTTAAAATGATACAGTGATAACAAAAACACACAAACGGGTTAAATGGGGAAGCAGCATGTGTTCCAGCTTGCTTCAGCTTGGAAGATGGAGTTCTGTAAGATGTCTATAACTATGCCACTCAGAATATACCTAATTCTGTCTCTGCATTAGACAACAGATGCAGCCAAGCGACAGTCTATGCTTATAGCATTGAACCGAGATGCTAAGTAGCATGGCTGCTCTTATTTCCCTCATGGACTTGGTTGCACTTGACACCAGTCATGCAGGTAGTCTCCTCTGCGTATGTTCTTGCCACTCCTACCAGCCACCACTCCTCTATGGAAGGGGACTTGGTGTGGAGATGGCAAGGATTCTTTTCTAAGTCCTGATATGGGGGAGTACAAGGGAGCTGGTTGTGCTTGGCTGTCTGTTCCAAACTTGTCTTGGGAGAGTCAGATCCTGAACTAAAAATGAGTATAGAACTTGAGTTGAACATACATGTTTAATTTGGGAATCCAGTAAGATTTAAGTATTAAGGAGAAAGAAAAAAATTACAATATTCCTGTTGCCTGGCTGGTGAAATAGCTCAGTAGGTAGAGGCACTTATACACCCACACCCAGACACCCCCCCCCCCACACACACACCCCACACACAATTAAATTAAATTAAAATTAATAAAATAAATGTAAAATCCCGGTGACCTTCCTCCAGCTTTGGGTTCATTTTTTTGCTTTGTTTACTATTTTCATCATTCAAGTGTTCATCGTTCAAGCCTTGTAGTTCTGTGGGATATGGTCTGTCATGGCAGGGAAGGAGTGTGATAGGAGTGTGGAGCAGCTGGTCACGTTGCTTCCAAAGTCAGGAAGCAGAAAGAAATACATATTCCAGCCCAGCACGATCCCACCTTCTCACTCAGTTTAGGATGCCAGCCCATGGGATGGTACTGTCCATATTAAGATGGGTATTTCCACCTCCACGAGCTCAGACTAGAAAATCCCTCACAGACATGCTTAGAGGCCTGTCTCTAGGGTGATTTTAGATCCTGTCAACCTGACATTGAAAATTAATCATCACCTTCACCAGAAGCAATCAGGGGCTGAGTTTATGCTCAAAGACAGCATTTGGAATTACAGTCTTTAGCAAAGAGCACAGGAAGAACCTTTCCATCACAAGCAGAAAGTCCTGCAGTTGTGGACGCAGCCATTAGGAGGTCACACGGTCGAGAAGCAGCAATCCTCATGGACTGTCCAACATCCGTATTAGGTTCTGAGTTTCGTTTGACTTCCAGGATCATCTCTTACCTTTCCCCATGAGTGCGTAAACATGCAATATCAGAGAATACATTCACACAATAAATATGAGTTGGGTATATAAACATCTTTACACATTTGTGTCTGTTTATGCTGTAAAGTCTCTGAGAGACTCCCATTAGAAGTCTAAGAAAGAAAGTAGGCAGAAATGAGCCAAATCTTTCAGTCTGTTCACAGTTTTACCACAGGTCTTTCGTGTTTGGATTCTGAGGGGAGTCCTTTGGCAGAATGCCAGTCTGAGAGACTGGCTTAGAAAGATTCAGGTATATAAAACTACTCTGTTCACTTTAATCCCTAGTTCACCAAAGCTGGCAATCTTAGGGGTCTGCAACCCCCATCCACACCTCCCAACCTCCCAACCCCTAACCCCAGTACAGAGTATCCATGGCAGAAAATGAACTCATGAGATCAATCGCCTCAGTGGGAAGCTCCTCCCTTCATGGCCTCTTGTGTTCTGATGAATCTGACCCAGAACTGTGCCTACAAAGCTCTCCTGTCTGGGACTCTAACTTTCCACTTCTGGGATCCTCATGCTTAGAGATGTTTCTGTCATGGCCTACTTCTCAAATTCTCTTCTTTCCCTGCTACCGTATTTCCATCCCACAGTTATTGAATCCAGGATATCCAGAAGTCAGCAATTTCTGTTCCTACTCAGGGCCTCGCCAACCCACCGCTCTTGGAACCACACGGATCCGACTCAGTCCGGAACCAAGTGGAACTGATTGTGGAAGCTACTACCTGGTAGGGTTATTGTAAGGATCACAGGTGGTAACGCATGTGAAGGACCCACATCTTTGCCAGGCTTAATAAATCTTCACTCCCTTCTCCCACCAGAGTGGCCTGGAGCTCTTACACATTTTCCCAGCACTTAGCACAGTAATATCATTAGTGACATTAGTGTATCTAAAAGGCAATTACCATTTAATTGCGCTGGCCCCATCCAGACTGAAGTTGTTCTTCATTCAGTTCTAATTTGGGGTTAGGCGGTTTAGTCCTACCCTAGCTAGTCAACACCATCACAGTCTTCCAGAAAATAAAAATATCTCTAGGCAGTCACTGGTGACAAGGTCAAAGATTCTGAATCGGTTTGGAGCAGCATCTTTTTTCCTGAATGATCATTCAAAAGTAGCCCGGCTCCACTCAGAAGCACTTTCGCCCTCCTTGGGCTCCTTCCTGCTTTTATCAGTGTAGATCTGTGTCTCCCTACAGACTCAGATTTAGAATCCAGTTTCAGGTATGACATCTTAGAAGATGTTTATTTACATCATATACTCAGTTTAAAGGAGTAAATGCCCTTTGCTCAGCCTGTGAAGTTTGCTTATCTTAGCACCACTGTGAGGCCATAATGCCCAAAGGAAGACAGAGTGCTGTATTTTACTTCCTCCCACCCCAGTGTCACATAAATGAACAACAGTCTCTAGTGAAGAGCCCAGGACTTTTTTTTTTTTTCAACTTTCAGGCAAAAGTCTTTAGAACCCCACAAGCGCCTTTGAAGAAACCTAGATGGCCTTAAGCCACACAGAAAGCATTTGCATCTGAACCCGCGTTCCGTGTGATTGGGGATTGAAGTGAAGTCTAAATAACTTTTAGCAGTTTGAGATTTGGAACATAGCCTGGGCCATATAAATTCCCCTTTAGTTCCTTTTCTGTTACATCTGATGCCAAAATAAAGGAAGCCATAGAGAACCTTTGAACTCCTTGGTTCTCAAGTGACCTCAGAGAAGGTGGATTGGCAGAACCCATATTTGGTTATCAAAGGACAATTTTTTTTCATTCCCCCTTACAGGAACCACAGTTACATTCCTGGGTTGAGGATGTGGTGTTGCTTCTGGATTCTCTTGCTGCAGGATGTACACATGCGCTTGAGAAGGGGCATTCTGCTAAAGAAACCCATTGGCGTGGTCCTCGGAGGTCGTTGAGTGGCATCCAGGTCTCTCAGGACCTTGTAATGCAACTCAGTCAACTTGGTGTTGCCCTCTTCCGGTCCCCTACCCAAACCATCCAAAGCAAGCGGCCCAGAGTTTAACGACACCTCATCTGCCAGTTAGGGCAAGTTGCCCTGGCTTTTCTAGGATTCAGATTGTCTCTGACTGCAGATTAAAACTAATAGAGATCCTCCCACGTGGATCTCTCTGTCTCTTCTCTAAAATACCTTTAATTTGACAAATTACATTTATATGTGTGGTGTGTGTGTATTTCATTTTACTTCTTCCCATCTTGTATCACATGAACAAACAGCAAACTCTAGTTAAGAGGAGCCCCAACCTTCTTTAAAACTTTCAGTGGAGATCTTCTGCAGTGAGCATGGCGAAGTCAAAAGGATGGTTTGCTGGGGTGAGTTTTTCCTTCCACTGGGTGGGTCCTGGGGATCGAACTCAGGTCATCAGGCTTAGCAGCAAGTGCCTTTACCCACTGAACCATCTTGCCTGCCCTCTCCAAATATTTTCTTCTAGTTGAAGTCATTGCAGAGGTTGGGAGGGTTTGGAGAACCTTGCAGTGCTGTGTGAGAACATTCTTATGAGGACAAGTCAGGGCAAGGTACTGGCCACAGATGCAAATGAGGATTCCGTTGACAGCTGAAACAGGCCGTCTTAATTAACCCACGGTTACTCTTAAGAGTGATAAACTACAATGAAAAAATTTGGATGGTAATTTTTAGTTCGATGAATTTATTATGATGGAATTTGATGAAAATATTGGCTGGAAATTTCTGAATGGTGAAACATTTATACCGTAACATTGAATCATTCCCTATGAGCATGGAAAGGAAGAAAGCAGGCTTGGGAAAATGAACTTTCTACCTTCCATAAAGGTTGATATGGGGAAAGAGAATCCGTAAGCCATTTGGCAAAATCAATACAAGTTTTTTCAGATACTTGAAATCGTCAATCGTCAAGACCACTCTTCCTTCCCCCCCCCCCCAAAAAAAAAAACCCACAACATTTTATCTGTTCTTTGGTAATCTCATATGTGTCTTTATTCACCGTCCCTCACCCAGCTGTTCCCTGGATGAACCCTGCTTCCTTTTCTATCGATCTCTGTGTCCCATTTTCCCTACTTATGATAATTTTTGTTATCCAAAATAATCTTGGATATGAGCCCTTTCACTGAAGCATGGTCGACTTAGTCATTATGCCTGTGCTTAAACACTGTCACTATGGGGGCTAATGATCATTAGATATAGCCTTTTTATTCTTAAGGTCAAGTTAGGCATCCTAAACTGGTGTACAGAATGCATGGAGTTCGTTATGAGGTTCAGAGGTGTAAACATTCATACCTAGTAATACTGAAAGAGAAAGAAAAAATGCTAACTGCCATTCAGATATCTGAGTGACTTGTGTAAATCAGACTCTCCCCCAAGAAGTACATTTATAATTTATAGCCTCTATCTGTCTGATGGAACAATCGTAAATCAATACGGAGATGCAGAGAAGAGTCAGTGGAAGATCTCCAGTTTGCCAGGGTGTGTGGAGAAGCAGGGAGACCCAAGCATACCAGGCTGTGTTAGTTAGCCTTTCACTGCTGGACCAAAATGACTGAGAATACAACTTACATGGAGGACACTTTACTTGATTTACAGATTTAGAGTCAAAGACTCTACCCCTAATACACCCATTCAGCTAGGAGCTCATCTATGGAGCATCCCTTGATGATGTCTGTGAATGTGAATGTGTACATGTGTGTGTGTGTGGGTGCAGACACACATACAAATGGATATACATGTAGATGCCAGGCCAACCTCAAGTCATCTTGAGGAGCCATCTACCTTGTTTTTTAGATAGAGTCACTAGGGTCATGAGCTTGCTGATTAGGTTTAAGCTGGCTGGACAGTGAGACCCAGGGACCCAGTGCTGGGACTCTGAGCTTGCACCACCATGTCAGGCTCTTCCTGTGGGTGCTGAGGTTCAAACTCAGGTCCTTATGCTTGTGTGGCAAGCACTTTCCCAACTGAGCCATCTCCACAGTCTCTGCCAGTTACCTCTTCTTAGCCACAGCGTCTAGGGACAAAGCCTTTGACACAGGAGTCACTGCGCAGGCACTCAGGGGAACCTTCATATTCAAACCACAACACTAGGTTTCCATCATTTCAGTTGCTAGCTCTGAACAATTTGCTCTCTGGTCTTGTTTTCCCTCATTACTGAAATGAGATTGGTATTAAAGATTAAATCATATTTAAGATTGCAAAGCAAGACAGTGTACCTTGTTTAAGTTGGTGGTAAGTTAATTTATAGTTTATAATAATGCATAAGCATTATAGTTACTACTTACCTTGCTATAATCATTAGATACGGGGTGGATCCTTGTACTTGTCACTGGTTGATGTTCCTAAGGAAAGAAAGTTGACTGTAAACACTAAGTTCTCTCTTATTTTAGCAATCAGTTCAGGAACATGGAGTTAACAGGAAAGCATCAACTCCCAGCTTCCTTCCCATTCCCATTGGTTTGTGGGGCCCAAACTTTGTACCTGCCTATCCTGTCAGAAGCTTCTTATCATGTGCACATTAGAGGTTACCCTTGAGGAAAAGACTGGGAGGTGCCAAATGCTGGCTTTATCAGTAGATAGATAAGATATCAGCTAATTTCCTACCTCTGGAATCTGTAGTTTCTGGTTTGGTCAAAGTTATACTTACAAAGATGAAAAGAGATTTTTCTTGAAAAAAAGTCAATTTGTGTTATCTTCTAGTTATATATATACATATATATATATGTATGTATGTATATATATATATATATATATATTCTAGCTAACTAAGTTTTCAAGGAGCCACTGAACACAGTTAAGAAATGAACACAAGGACTCAAGCCTGCACTAGCCAACTCCAGTGTACTATTTGATCTGGCAGAAGCACATGTTTGGACAGTACAGGGTAAGATGACTGATGTCAGGACCCACAAACAATTTCAGTACAGGTAAAGTACAGCTGTACCCCTCAGCATGACAGTTTTGCTCAAGGAGGGATCCCGTCACATCTGTTTCAATTCACGCAGCTGCTGTATCGCATGCTCACAATGATAAAATCAGCCAAGAGCTTTCCTCAGAACGCATCTCCTCTGGTGAATGATACCTGGCTATATTCAGTCCCCAGAATGGAGCGTTGTGACATAGCTGAGAAACAGGAATTCATCCAAAGTGTGCATGCATGCCAGGGAGATATGTACGTATCACGTCCTTGCCCTTGCTTCATGTTCTCCTATCAACCTTTAGGAGAGAAGTCACTCCACCCCTGTGGTCTAGGAGAGTGTTTCACTAATCACTGCCCAATTGTTAACAATTTGGGAGACTTGGTTGTGAGCATAAATCCCATGTTCATATGTCTCCCTTCTTCCTCGATTGCTTCTCCCCGTTTTCTTTCCATTTCCTTTCCCTGCTTTCCTCGCCAACATGTTCTCCCATCTTTCCTTGGATCCCACGAGGTCACTGCAACAAGCGATGCTTTCCTGCTTTGCAGAGATGCACAAATGGTAGTGGTGTGAAAACACTGTCTGTTCTTGTATAATCTCTCGCATGTTATTGTCCCCATTCTTTGTTTGTCACTTTGTTTTGTTTTTTTTTTTTTTTTTTTTTTTTTTTTTTTGAAATCTGCCTTGTTCATTCTTCAGGCTTTTTTTCATGCATAAAGTGTGATGTCTGCAATTTCTGGCTACCTTTCCTTGACTATTACCAATTTTTCTTCTCTTTTTGGTTATCGGACATTGCTCATACCTATAAAGGAATGACATATTTAAGTATGACGATACTATAAATACATTTCTGAGAAGTTTTAATTACATAGTGATACCTGAGCCTTTCTCGTCACCGTTAAAAGCCCCTGGAGAGGATAAGACAGAATCCTCTTGGGAAGCAGCTCTGTTTTCAACAGCCGGTCACCAAAGCAAGCAGAATTCTGTCACAGACTATGCCGGAATCGTGGCAGTGTACCAGGGCAGGATTTTGCTAACCTGGTGGGGGTAGAAAACACTCAGCTGGTGTCAGTGAAGACCTCTTGAACCTCAAAGCCCCATGAACAAAGTTGTCAAGGAGATAGTTGCAGTCAGAGTTCTGTCTCGATCATGAAGCTCTCTGCAGACACGCTTGAGATCATTGCCTGCGCCGTTCTCATCTCTGTGAGCCTTGTAGGAAACACATGCTTATTCTATTCCACAAGCAAGTGCATCGCTGGGGGCCTGCAGACCTCCTTTCTTCTCATCATCAGCCTTGTGTTCGTCCACCTTACTAAAAACCTGGTGGTGAACATCCTGAAGATTGTTTACTCTTCTGGTATCTTGCTGGATTCAGCGGGCTGCAAAGTTCTGCAATTCACTGCAGCCCTGACTACGTCCCTGGCCATCTGGTTCATGTTACACTTTGCATTGCTCTACCTCCGGAAGCTTTACCAAATTGTCTACCCCTTGAGTGGGGCTGCAAACCCGGATCCACAGAGGTACTCGTTGAAGGGGGTTTCTGCACTTTGGGTGGCTGGTGTGGCAGTGTATATCCCAGTGTTGATATACACGAGAAAACCAGAACCCCCGAATTCTGGAAATGATACGGGCTCCTTGTCTACTAACAGAATGTACCTGGGTTGCTTGACTGGTTTTGGAAATGACCAGGTAGAGCTCTACTATGGGAAAATATTTCTAGTTTTGGTTGATAGTCTTCCTTTAGCCATCTTAGTGTTTGTCTGTCTCTGGATGGCTCTCCTCCTTTTAGAGAAGAAAAAGATGACATATGGGGACATCTGGATTGGAGATGATGATTCAGAAACCGAAGTCCTTCGAGGGGCCAAGTTCAGTATCTTGTTAATGTTGCTGATCACTCCGCTGTGGGTTTCTCACTTTGTCTTAGTCTGCTTCTTGAAGGACTTGGCAACGTGCGTCTTTATTCCAGCTGTTCTCACAGCCCTCTCTTCCGGCTTCTCCGCTCTCAGTCCTTTCCTGCTTATGCTGGTTAATTACAAAATGAAGCTGGTGTCCTTCTGTGGAATCAGTCAGGAAAAGTCCACAACACAGCCTGCAGATGCCATTCCGTCTCCATATGCTTGATGGCTGAGTGAGTGGACTCTGAGATTCTGCAGAGGGCCTGTCGCCTGGGGGTTGGGGGGAGCATAGCTGCAGCCCAGCAGTTTGGGAACTGTCGTTCTCAGCAGCAGTTTCTGAAACAATGGCTAGAAAATTGACGGCTCTAGAAATTAATTTCTGAGAGAGACTTTACAAGTAGAAACAAGAACACTAAGCTGTTTATGCACTGAAGATAAACAGCCATCAAGACACTTCTCATGTAGGACAGTGATTCTGAACCTTCCTGAACCTTCCTAAGGCTGCACTTTCCTCTAGTCTTCGTGTTGTGCTGATCCCCCCACCGTAAAATTATTTAGTTGCTACTTCATAACTGTAATTTTGCTACTGTTATGAATCATAATGCAAATATCTGATATGCAGGATATCTGATATGTGACCCCCGTGGGGATCTTGACCCACAGGTTGAGAACTGCTGATTTTGCATACGGCTGTGGTTTTTTTAATGTAGAATTTCTAAGGAAAGTCAGTGGTCATCATTCTGTAAATGAGCTCAGCGTGGGCATCATGTGAAGTATTTACTCGTGCAATGTGCTGTGATTAAAAAAAAAAAAAACAGCGTTGTTGAAACAGGTCAACACTTCCTAGGCGAATTCCTCATGATGCTCCTGAGGAAGCTATGTTTTCCTTAAAAGATCTCGCAGATTTTGGAAGTGCATTAGGTAGGTGTATGATACTTAGTGTTGGCAGTTTTCACCATAGTATCTCATGTAAGCTTAGAGCAGGTTTTATTCATTGCCCCTGCCATAAGTCTTTATTAAAAATACATCTAGATAAAAAGTATTGAATTAAAGTATTAATATCTGTTTAGTCTTTTTCTCCAAGTGTGCATGATGTGCAGATATTTGGTTGCTCTTGGCATATAGCTCATTCTCCTTGCTTAATCATATAAACATATACAACTACATTTTTTTTTCTTCAGAAGAAGAAGGACATTGAGTTTATAGATAATTTATTTCTTTCTGCTTTTGGTCATTAAGTGGGTATATTCACAAAAGACAAGAAATTAGTAAAATCCTCATAATTATTTGCTTCCTAGATTGGATCCCATTTTTAAAACACATTACAATTCTAACTAAAATTACATGACCAGGTTTTTATTTTTATTTTTTTGTAGCTAGTCACTTGTAGCTGCTTAAGCTCTTAGGTCACAGTAAATTATTATTATAAATATCTATGCATAAATTTGTGTGCAAAGCAGTACATTTAAATCTAATTCTTAATAATTTTTTTCACTTTCTTGCAATAGCAATGGACCTAGGGATTCTTCTGCTGCTCTAGTGAATGGCTCTCTTGAAACCGAGAACCTTTCTCTAAAAAGACTGTCAAAACTATAAATCTGGATATCATTTGCAGAAGAGACTTGCAATATCTTAGTTGCTAGGAAGTTTTGCAGAGAACGTAAATTTCAAGTAAACCAAAGCCACAATTCTGTAATGCTTTGCACCGTTGTGTGTCCCTTGTTTGACACAGAGAATTACAAAAACAACAGCAACAACAAAAAGTCAGGCTTAAGACCTTCTGAGACTTCCGGGTGGTCTTCATGGGAAATGCTTATTGGAGTCCACCGAGGCAGTTTAATCAGAGGGCACCAGGCACGGATCCTGTGTAATGAACTTAACATCTGGAGCGATGGAGGATGTGGGGAAGAGGTCGCCATCTTTTAATTGAGAGCAGATGTAGCCAGAGCTAGGAATAGCCATTGATCTTAAGTGCTCAGATGCGGTTCTGGGACCAGGAGAAACAGGACGACCCAGGAGCTTGTAAGAGATGCCGATGCCAGGGCCTCTCGTCAGACCTGTTGAATCAGAAAGTCTGGGCTCGATACAGCAATCTCTTCATGAACCTTCCGCATGAGCTTCATGCATGGCGCAGCTTGGAGAACCACTAGCCTAGGGTTGCTCCAAAGTTTAATCCTCACAAATGATCAGAGTAAAGCCAAAATAACTGACTCAAGATGTCGTCTCCAATGATCCTTGTGTGTGCTGCTGCCATGTCCGCTTCCCTCTAAGACAGCAATCAGGTCTGCCAGCTGTGTTCCATATATTGTCAACAGGAATTGGCAAACAAATAAATCCACTGTAGAAATTGTCACTTTGCACAATTAGAGAGAAAGCAAGAATCTTCACGTGTGCAAACAGTTTGAAACTTGGATTTGGACCACTTCCTGTAGTATCTAAAGATCAAGTTTCCAGATCATTCCGCAGTTGTGTCCAGAAACCAGTGCAAAACATGGCTGGCCAAGGCCCAGCTCAACCTCCCAGTGCTAGCAATGCCTCTTTTTTCTTCCCAGATTTTTTCATCTAGATTTGTCCTCATTAGATCATAGTTTTGTTCTTGTGGAGTTGGTAAGTTTCAGCTATGATGGAGAATCTTGTGCTTACTGAATGACCCATAGTTCTCCCTTTCAGATTATTTTCATCTTAATGTTCTCGTTCACTCCTTTCTCTTTTCTCTCTCCTGAAAGGTTATATAGTCATATCAAATTCTTGCTGTAGTCTAAACAGCATGGATGAGGATAAGGAATAGTTAGCAGACACTATGAAGGTAGCATGTATTGGAGAGGGATAAAAATGGGTCAGGACTGTTGGGGGGATTTTGTATAGACTGGAAGGTGTTTCCTGATTTCATCTCTGACTGCACAGCTTCTTTTACTGAGGCCAAGGCAGGACTTTAATCTCTTCTTTCATGGCTCCCACCATACTTCTAGCTGATCAGTTTCTTGCCGAGCTGGCTTTGGTTATAGAAAGCACCTGATTCCATTCTAGCCCATTCAACATGTCATTAAACACCAGGTCCTTTCTGAACCTGGCATCTCAGAATCTCCCTCTAAGATATGTTCTGGAAGTCAAATGTTTCTAACCTACTTACTGGTCATTAAATTTTTGAAAGAGAAAAGAACACTACGTTCATTTGTTTTTCTTATCTGAAATAGATATTTCCCTACTTTTGTTTCAAAAAGAAGAGTTTCTCATTTACAAGCTATCTTGCCTTCCTTATTCTGTCTTTGGTTCATCCCAACCTATATGGTATCCCTCAAAAGAAATGACACCAGGAACTGAACGCAACAATTTTTTTTTCTCTGAGTCTGTATGTATTTTTTTATGTTTATCTTCTCTAGTGCAGCTGCTGTGAACATGGATTCTTTTCATCTTTCAAAAGGTATTTTAAATGTAATACTCATCTTAAATCACATATGCAGACACAATACAAACCTGAAAGAGTGTAAATATGCTTATCTTTCCTATGATTAAAACTGAGGTCTTTCCATCACTAATGCTTTATTGTAAGTTACTTGACTCTTAGTATTTGGTTTCAGAAATCACAAATCAATCCCCCGATCATTGGAAACAATTTTAAGCTGATAAATCAGGACTTAAAACTGCAAAAAGGACAAATGTACAAAGATTCATCAGAGAAATCCTAATTTCTATTAAGAATTCTACTACTACAATACTGTTTTAATTGCCTTTTCAATAAGATGTAATATAGAATAGTCATGCATTGTACAACCAATAAATCTTAGTTATGTGATAAAATAACAATTCATGGGTAATGGGAAAAAGTTATTTCCAGATCACCTGATTAGCAAATGCACCCATGGCTCCAGTATGAACTTTTATAGCACTTAATGTTAGACCTAAGTTCGAGTTTTGTTCTGTAGGTTCTGTAAATTCACGATAAGATTCTCAGTGTCATTAATACAACACATATTTTTGTGAGCTGTGAATTTTCTAAGTACACCCATTGTAAAAAATAATGAGTATCCTAAATCCTTTTCTTAAAGATGGAGCTTAAACTATTAAAGCAGCAAATGGATGATAGACTATGCCATCTTACATGCTAGCTGGTATAAGGTGTGTTCAACAGAGATTGAACACAGTTCTCTGTGCCAGCGATGATCGTGTCTGGCTTTCTATTTAGGCTCTACAGGAAAGATGAGTAACTTGCTTGGTTTTAGGTTCCTGAACACTCAGAGCGATACAGTCCAGGGATGGGACTATGTCGTGGATTCTGATCAGGATGACTCCAAGTGTATCCATGTTTCAGGGCAGCCTGGGGCAGTTAAGAACCTGGCAGAATGTGATTTGTGTCAGCTGCCCTCCTCTCTACTTCATGATGCATACCCTTGGCCATTATGGTCCTGAGTTTTGTCATCTGTGAAACCGGAAGTGCATAAATGCAAATGATAATTTACGATGTCTCCTTTCCTCACAGTACTATCAAAAAGAAAATCACTTAAACATATTGAAGGTGATTTTGGAAATAGAAACTGTTTTAAACAGATGTGGGGTTGCTTTACTGTTGTAGTTTTGGCAAGAACTCAACAGGGGCGTCTACTTGGCTTAAAATCCCTATTTTTGGCTGTGTGTCGATGAGGCATTACATTACCCTTCCAAACCTTTGCTTCTTTATTTCCATAGTGGAAATTCTGAAGATGTTTGCCTGTAGGGTCTTTATAAGACAAAGTGAATAGAGAATCCATGTTAAAAAAACAAACAAACAAACAAAAACGCCTCACTCTATAGACTCAGAAGATGGCTTATTGGGTAAGAAAGCTTATTTCACGAGTGTGAACCTCAGGACCCATGTAAAATGATGGTGTTGTGGTACAAGCCTGTAAACCCAGTGCTATAGAGAATGGATATAGAAGGATCCCTGTGTTTTTCTGGCTGCCTGCCTAGCTACCAGCTCAGTGAGAGGCCCTGTCTCAGGGGAATAAAGTGGCGAGTGATTGATCAGGACACTTGATGTCTTCCTCTAGCCTCTGTATACAAACACAAGCGCACAGCATGCACTCATGGGTGTACCCACAAGCACACACACATGCATGTACCAGACACATACAACACTCACATGCAGTCCCACAAACACACACACAAAACCTAAGCCAATCTGAGATTCCAGGAGATTAGTTTTCGTCCCCCATTTTTCTGAGCAGTGTACAGTATCCTCCCTCCTGCTGCACCCTTACTCCAGTGCATGGATGTCTTTTATTTGCTATCAAAATACTCAACTGCAGTTTTCCAAACATGCCCGAAAACTTGATATTCTAGAAACACGCAGAATTCGGAAATACTCTCGTGTCCGCTCCTCTCTATCACCCAGGGCTAGCCCTCACCCTTCAGATCACTTTCTAAATGAAAAACTGCTGTGGTCAGTGTAAAATCCACCCTCTCCTGGAAATTCTCATTTGCAAGCCTTTGCCCATGCATTAAGACTAGAGCGCTTCGCCCTCCCCCAGAGCTCTGTCTCTCATCCTTGCCTAATTCTCCTTTGCATCGGACAGATCTTTCCCATCTCCAGGGCCTTGCCTCCAGTCCGTATGTCTTCATTCATCACAGCAAGTACCACATTAGACTGAAATGGCTTGCTTGCTTGCTTGCTTCCTCTTGTACTGTGCGTTCCACACTGATGTAGAGCATGTGGTCTTACCCAGCATGTATATTCAGACTGTTCCATAGGTGAAGACCTGGAGAGTCCACAGGCTTGGGTTTTCCCTCTGTCCCTCATATGTGCTTCTTGGCCCTCCTTGCTCTGTGTCTTTCTAGGAGAAATTTCTTGCCTCTGACATTTATCTGCTTCGAGAGTAGGCATTCAGCAACTGCCATGCTTCTGGCCACTGTTGAATCGAAGAGTGGAAAAGAAATTGAATCCACATTTGGAATCAGTTGCTTCCTTGCCAGCCAAACCACGGAGCCAACTGGGGACATTTCCACCCAAGCCTTCTAGGTCCTCGTTTGGAATATTTTTTTCAGCTCTTATAGTGAACAAAGTAAACACGGTGTCTGTGAGCAGGCTTGCAATTTGAAAATGTATCTGAGTATAAATTTGGCAGGGGCGAGGGGGGTGTGGGGAGTGGTGATCTTTTCCCAAGTGTTAGTGGATTACAGGGTGAAGAAGCGGGTTGCCACACAAATCAACTGAAGTTACCTCACCGCTGAGCATACTCTGCTCATGGATGTTGACAGGTCCAGCTTAGTTTTAATTACCTGGCCGTCATAATATACGCGAGTAAAAGTAGGAATCGAGACTTTGACAGGGGAGAAGAAATGTGTGCAGTTCCACCCTTCAGAATGACTCCATACTAACTCCTTCTAAATGGAGTGAGGCAATACGTTTTCAAAAGAATTTGGGTAGAGCAATTTATGTGATGGGTGAGGGTAGTCACAAATCAACGTGCCTTTTATGAGCCAAGCACACCAGAATGTCTGTATTACCATGAGTGCAGTTTCTCAGAGAGATCCTGTTGGCCACTCCAAGGTTTTTCCACTGATGCTGCCATGACCCGCCAGATTTTTGCAAGTCTTCATTTGGAATGGCTTTTTCAGAGTCTGTCTGCAAGTCACACACATACACAAATGAAAATGCCTCCCCAAACCATAAAACAACGAGGGCGCACTGCTTCTAATAATTTGCCTACATTTTTTTTTAATCACATTGCATTCTTTGCTACTTTTGAGATCTTTCCCAGCTTATGGGAGTAGTGGAACCATCACTGGCTGAGGTGACCTCATGGGAAAGTGTCAAAGCATTGACAGACGCTTTAGCACCTACGCGTTTTCTCAGCTAATGGCACTCTCTTAGAGGCAGCAGAGTCTGACAGAACTCGGCACAGTAGGCTTTACATTTCACTTTGTGCTTTGAACGCCAAGCCTCAGTTTGGAGTTTGGGTAAAGTTTCTTCCAGTTCCTTGAACTCGCCCAAAGAAGATGGGCATCCAAGATGTCCCCAGAGCTTCTGGAGATCCTGAAAGCCTTGGCTACCTGGCTGTATCTCCCTTCTCTGAATATTTCCCTTCCATCAATTTTTGTACCCAACTGGGAAAGCTAAGCCATTCAAAATTACTTTCTTTTTTCTCTCCCAGCCCAACCTGCGTCTTCCCTCTTAAACTTTGGAAAGATTTCTTTTCAAATGTGCAGCAGACCTGCCTACATGGGTAACAATATGGTGGGGAACAGTTAAAAACTCACTGGAGTCTGAACTGGGATTACTTTGGTCCATTGTCAGACTCCTCTAAGGGGGCAGATCTTCAGAGATGTATGTTGCAGATGACAGGAGGGCTTCAATACAAACAGAAGCCCCAAGGAGCGTTGGTCAAGTGACAGTAGCTTGCAAGGTTGGGGATGAGGATACCTGGCAGTATATAGACTTTTAAGTGATGAAGCCCTAAAATCCTAAAATAGTGGTTCTTACCACTTCCTAACGCTGCAACCCTTTAATACAGTTCCTCATGTTGCGGTGACGACCCCCCACCTCGAAATTATTTTTGTTGCTACTTCATAACTGCAGTTTTGCTATTGTTATGAATTTTAATGTAAATAGTTTTTGGAGACAGAGTTTTGTCAAAAGGGTCACGACCCCCAGGTGGAGAGCCGTTGTGACCTAACTGTTGTGACCTAAATGTGATTTACAGTAACTGGAATCTCATGTAAAGGATTGAAGCTGAACTGCTCCTTCCGAATACCTGAAACACATTTCTCACTTAGGGAGAAACCCAATCTCGTCAGACTGAGGAGGAAGCAGTCCAACTGCCGCTCAGCTGCTGCTCTGGGCCAGAGGGAGGAAGGCTTTGGTCTCTTTCTGGGCTAGCACTTGGCATGACTTGCCTTCACTCCCACCATGTAAACCCACAGCAGGCATAAGAAAGTGAGACCCTTCCATCCTCCGGTTGCGAAGGGGGAGGAAACCTAATCCGGACCTCATAACATTTTATTATGTTTGTGAAGGGTTTTCTTTCCTTAATCCTAGAGACTGTGAAACAAAAAAAATTGTGACATGCCAGTAGTTTATTTGTTAAATTAAACTGTTGCTGTTGTGGTATGACTTTCAAATGACATTAATACAACAAACTCAGTCTTAGAATTTAAATGAAATCAGCAGTCTTGGCGGGGGACACCCACTAGAAAGGGTAGGAGGGTAGTGGTGGCATTCACTGTTTGAAACTGCATTCCTTTTTGCAGTGTGTCTTCTAGGGTCCAAACTTAAATACACTGCAGACCAGGCTTGAGCAGACCAGCCTGGGAGGGATCAGCTGAGCTGGGGTGAACATCTTAGTAGATACTACGAGACTATGAGACATCGCCACTCAGCTGCAACCAGCCACGGTTATTGGGAATGTGAACCCACATAGCCAAGCCAAGACTTTAGATTTTTTTTTTTTTAGGCTAAACCCAGAATAAAAACTTTGATGTGAACTTCTCCAAAGTCTAGAAGTCAACAACTCGTTTGTTGCTGGATTCTGTTTTGTTCACCACCACCACCACCACCACCACCATCACCCCACTTTTTTTAGACACTACTAGGATCAAACAAATCCCACCTTTAGGACAAAATTGGCCTTGGCTCACGGGACTCCGAATTGTACTCCATGTTGCTAGACTTTCTGATAGAGAATATAGGTCACCAGCTGGGAAAGGAAACACTCTGTGTTGGTGGGATGAGACTGAAGAATAGGAGAGGAAAATCAACCAGAGTTCAGCTCGCTTTCTCGTCTTGTGCCATCGTGTGAAGCAGCTGCCTAGACAGACCTCACCGCCCCCTATCCCCGTGCCTTGAAAGGTGATGCCGATGCCCAGTAGAAAGGCTCATGAGAGGGAGGGAGCATATAATGACCACAGGGACAACTGAAAAGAAACAGCTGGAAATGCGACCAGGACTGATAGACTCTGGGGATTTCCACACATTAAAAGTGAAAATATAAATATATTCAAAATAACTTGAGAGAGAGAGAGAGAGAGAGAGAGAAGCATTGAAACTACAAAAGAGGAACCGGGATACACACAGAATAAGCCCTTCTTAAAGGAGATGGCTCTGTAGGAAGCCAAGGAGTGTTTCAGATGCCAAGGCTTATTATCTTCTGGCCTGTAAGTCATGAAAATCTCATCCAGAGAGAGAGAGCTGGCAGGCCAACCAACCCAGCTACCACCTAGCCCCAGAACCAGGACTGGGGGTCGGTCCACCCAGCATTCACCCTATCTGTGATCTACTGGAGCGCGTGAAGGACCTAGACCGGCAGGTCCAAAGCTGAAGCTTCCACGATGAAATTTTATTTCTTTTTCTTTTTCTTTTAACTTTTATCTTAGTTGTTTTTTTTTTTTTGAGTGGGGGGAGGTTGCGGGGTCAGAGGGCAGAGGCCAAAGGATGGGGAGATGAATGTGATCAGGAGGCATGATGTGAAATCCACAAAGAATTAATAAAAAGTCAAAAAGAAAAGAAGTCAAAGAAAATCACATCCCTACCCTTAAAGGGCAAATAGAAAGATTTTATATTTGCTTTGATGTGACAGTTCATATTACCTTCTCATTCCGTTCTGCTAGCCTGGCTACATTTACAGGAACGTTGCCCTTTCTACTGTCAGAACACCACAAAGGGATCACTGACTACTTGTTAATTGGGTTGCCTAAGGCATATTCATCTGCAATTTGTATTTCGTCCTGTATTTCCGTGCATTTAAAGATCTGCTCAGTTCCCACTTCTGGTGTATGCCTTTCTTCATTGTTTCTTATTTCTGTGTTCTCTGTATCCCGATCCATTACTGTCCTACCCTGAACTCTCTCTTCATATTGTACAATGGTATAATTATGATAAACATAAAAACAATCCTCTTACCTAAGTCATTCTCCTTCCCTTGCCACAGTCCTAGACCACTGTATGTCATTTTAAATATGACAGATAGAGTCCATGCAAAAAGGAATGAGGGTGCTCCTTGCTTCCAGCTGCACCTGGCCACGACACATGGTGTCTGGGTTCTGTTTTCACTGAAGTCATGGAAATGGCTTGTCGATCCACAGTTCATCACAGAGGTGCAGACTGAGGGGAAAGAGTGTAAGCTGGAAGAAAGGCTATTAATGAATGAGCTGAAACCCACAGTCTAGTCTGTCTCTGAACCCGTGTGTGTGTGTGTGTGTGTGTGTGTGTGTGTGTGTGTGTGTGTAAGGAAACGTCGTCGCTATCAGTAATTTGCAAGTACAAGGGTGTGTGCTTTCCTCTGTCAAGCTCTGAGGCTTACAAGGAAAGGAATAAGCTTTCACATCTGAGCACTTGGTTTCAGAACTATTTTTCTAGATTTTTTTTATCAATAATAAAATGCCTGGTTTTAAGTTTTATTTTTACAAATGCAGTTTTTTTCTTTAAAACCGTGATTTCAGAAGAACTGTATCCATATGTCATAAATAGATCATTTTGTTCGAGTTTGAAACAACACCCTAATCTGATCTTGGATAGTTCTTTATTGCAATTAAGTCTGTAAGCAATGCATGTGTGTGGAAAGGGAAGAAGAAACATGGAAAAGTAAATTATTTCATAGGTTTGAGGTGTGATTTTTTTTTTCCTATTGCATAGCTGTACCCTTTTTATGACTCAAAAAGGAGAAAGAATCTAAATCTTTAAAAGGAGGTGCTTAGAATAAGAGTGTCCTTTCAAGAAAATAAACCAGCTACTCAGAAATGTTGGCACATGCTTGTAATCTTTGGAGGCAGAGGCAGGAGAATCACTTAAGTTAGAGACCATTTTGGTCGGCAGAGTCCCATCATGATCCCGTCTCAGTAACATAAATGTAAAAGCCTGCTTAGGCTCCTGGTCTTGTATGACAGAGCTCATCCTCATCCGCCTAGATGCGCTGCCACCGTTCAGTAATCTTTTCATTTAGCAAGACACACTTTCACGACGGACTCCAAAGAGCAAGCCACAAACCATTTATGAAACTCACATGTGGATACCTCAGACAATTTGTGTAATAAAAGAGGCATACGGCGGAAAACAGAATCCTTTCTTCGGTGTCTGAGAGCTGACAGAGGATAATTGCACTCCAAGGCACCACTAGGAGGTCTCTATTTCTGTTCTTGACATGTGTGGGTACCACTGCCACTGCCAATGGTGATGATGATTAAGTGATGGGAAAATGAAGCGGGAAGTGAAGTCTCTTACCCTGACAGATGTAAAGGATTGCCACAGGCATCCCTGGAGCAAGTGCTGACGGAAGACATTCTGGTGCCTGCACCAGGTCACTCCGGCACTGTCAGTCAGGGCTGCTTAAAGCAGAGGCCATCGCAATAGCTCAATTCAAATCGAGACAAGCCCCACCTCCTTCCGTGTCTTCCTTGCCTCTCTTTTGGAATTTGAGATTCACGCCACATTTTCTGAACTAGCCATTGCTTTTGATTAGTTGGTATCTGTCTTGTACCCATGTGATTACTACAGGGATGTAGTGATCATTGCTCCACTCACAGCAACCAAGAATATTCCCACAGAAAATACCTGAATACAGTTTCCCTAACAGTGCCCAGAGATTGTCTTTCCATAAAGCCCACACGTTCACCCAGTGTGTGATAAGGGCATGAGCTTCATTGAAAGCTACCATTTATTGTAGGGGAAAACTCTGACCCAGGTTACTGCCCAGGAGAAGATAAGTGCAAATCAAGTAAAGCAAAGGATTATGGGTGCTCCCTGGGGAAGCAGAGCTGAGGACGAGAGGAGCTGTGCTCAGGGCTTTTGGAAAGCCTGACTTTGGGGGGAGGAAATGTGCCCCAGGGCAGTGCTATTACCCAATTACCTTTCCCGATTTTGTTTGTTCAAATGGGGATAATACTTTTAGTTATAAATAACTAACCTTTGGCCTTTCTTCTCTGCTTCTGCCTTATCCAGGAAATTATAAGTATTTGACCTTACTCAAAATGTACAAAGAAGAATAATGGAAGCCCCTGAATACCTTGATTTGGATGAAATTGACTTTAGTGATGACATTTCTGTAAGTATCACTATCTACAAGCAATGTTTTCACACTGCTCCGCCCTCAAGCTTACGCGCTGCTTCGTTTGTACTGTCCGTATTTCCACAACTCTCCCAGCTACATTGATGAGCTGAAAACAAGCTGTGGAACAGACACAGTGTATGGTTTGGGGCGGGGCTTTCTGGGCTTATGGGAGACTGATGCCTAACTGTGTGTGAGCTGGGGGCAGGGAGGGGGTGCAAGACATTCAGCCTTGCTTAGCATTCCATTCCTAAGGCGTGCCGAGGTTGTTTGAAAATTACTGATGAGTCTGTTTGTAAAGCTTCAGCACATGGATCTAACTGTTCATTCCCAGTGTCCTTATATGTCTGTATCACAACTAGCATTCTCTCAAATTCACAGGAACACAGACTGAAGCCAACTTGACATGTAATTGATGGGAAATAAAGGGAGGGGGTCGAGAGATGGCTAAACAGTTAAGGTCAATCACTGCTCTTCCAGAGGATCTGAGTTCAGTACCCAGCACCCCTAGCCGATGGCTCACAACTACTTATAACTCCAGCTCCAGGGGATCCAACACCCTCTCCTAGCCTTTGTGAACACTACACTCGTGTGCGCATGTATGTGCATACACACATACACAAAACAAAAATAAATATTATGATAAAGGGAAACCTTCCAGTCATTGAAAACATCAAAACACAGACTGGACACTTGGGAATACTGACAAATCATGAGCTGAAGATCAGATCAGCTGACCTCTGAGGTCCTATCATTCCAAAGCGCTGTGGGCTGATGAGTCCCTTAGGTCCGCTAACACTCAAGCCCTACAAGCGTCTGAGCACATAATCTACATGTGGCTTGCCTAGAGCTGCATTCGATGTATCGCCTGCCATGCAGTCAGTTCTGATACCCAACAACATGTTGGCACGATCACCCTACAAGCTCATCGCATCTGAGCTCATTTTATTTAATCTCTCTGTACCTGGAGCTTTGGGTCATCACTGGATGTTGCCCCCCAAACAGTGCACATGCTTTGACGTATGTCTGGCTGGAAGTGGATTCCTGTACTCCTTACCATGTATACCCTAACTAACAGGGACTTCGCATGACAGTCGGATTGTAGGCATAGATATGATAAATCACCTCCTTAATACAGTGCTGGATCTTTCTGTTTTTGAACTAGAAAAATAGCCCCTTGTTATTCGGCTTATTCCAACTTCTAGTTAAATTTATTGGTCCTTATTCAGACCCAGGTCCCTATTCAGACCTATGTGAAGTAAGAGTCCTTTTTTTCCATGATGTGTGGATGTCGATCAGTCACGGTGCTTGACTTGAGAAAGTGTTTAGAATGTGCTTCTTTTGTGACTCTTCCTCTCAAAGTATTTGGATTTGAATGAGAGCCAAGAAAGTGAAGGATAGTATAAAGATTTGTTGGGAAGTTGGAAGATGTAGAAAAAAAGAATGTGTAATCATTAGGAGTTTGGTGGTAGTAGTTCTTGAGGTTTTTTTTGATGGCGAAGTTGAGGTTTGAGAGTTGTTTTTGGTTTGGTTTTGTTATTTTCGGTTTTGTTTCAAGCAGTTTAGTTGTTTGTTTATTTGTTTTTCTATTTGCCATCCTAGGGACAGAACCTACAGAGTTACACATTCTAGGCATGTGTTCTATCACTGAATTGTATTCCCAACTCTTGGTTTTCTTAGACAAGAGTATCATGATGTAGCCCAGGCTGGCCTTCAGTTTACAATCTCCGGCCTCAAACTCTGAGGCAAGCATTACACAACCAGCCAGGTTGTTTTTTTACAAGAACAGGGTTTGAACAGGCAACCAGGCCAGGCTCCTGGTTTCTTCTGCCCGTTGGCTGGGTGATTTGGAGCACATGAGTTTCACTTCCCTGAAATACTCATATAACTTTTTAAAATTGTTTTAAGGTTTGGGTGAAATGATAATATATGTGAAACACTTAGCTTGGCACACAGCTCTTTAAAATAGTAGCTTTGTTATTGTTTCAATGAATAATACAATAATATTTATCTGACCAATAGTGGATAAAGAACTCGAGGGAAAAGACCAGGCATGGTGTCAAGATTTTCTTTTAAGTACAACAGAGCAGTTGTATTTACAGAAGAATCACTGGCAGCAGCCCATAATTTTGATGAATTAGGAAGCTCTGCTTGAAAGATAAAATGTATTAAGCAATAACCGAAGCTGTTTAGCAAATAGGGCTACAGGATTATGCAATGGTTGAGCCTCTCTGACTTGACCACTCTGAACTATAAATTCATATTTCCACCAGTAGGAATGTACCTTCCCCAAAAGTTTCCTTTTAGGTAGACTCCAATGTTTAGATCTTTGGCCTGCATTAAAACTTAACCCAGGTTTGAACTGGATAGCATTGACAAGACAGTAATGGATAATGCGAATTATGTCCTATGGGCCAGGCCACGTGAGTTTCACCCTCACACTGATCCTATGGAGAAGGGATTGTAGCCATCTTCCTTTGACAGATGAGGACATCAAAGCATAGAGACCTTATAGCTTGCCAAGGATCTCCTGGTTGGTCAGGAGCACACTGTTTCCAGAATACTCAGTTCCTGCCTTTCCCAGATTTATAGTTTATTGCAATAATTTACAGCAATGGCAATTTTTCTGCCCCTGTTTCCCACCCACAAGCATTTGGTGATACCGAGTTTTCATTGCCATACTGGGAAGGTGCTCCTGGCTCTGGTGGATAGAGACCAGGAATGTACAGTCTACAGGAAAGCCTCCTCAACAGAGGACCATCCAGTCCAAAACGTTGACAGCCTGAAGGGTGAGGTGTCCAAGTCCATTGCAATCCCCCTTGAAACTGGAGAAGCTCTATTTAGCAACCTCTCCAGCGTTAGATTGTTTTTTCATAATTCAGTATGATCCGAGTTTAATACCCTAACCCTGACAAAGCTTTACTGTTCATAGTTAATGATTTCAGGGAGAAAAAGTGAGGACCAACTCATAAATAGTGAAGTAAGTGTTCTCGGCCTGTTGCGGTAAACTAGGAACACTGGCCGTCGAGGCTGCTAACCGAGAGTGTCTCCAATGCCGAGGCTCAGAAAGGAACGTGTCTCCCAGCTGCTAGTTCACTGTCTTGGAGAATGAAGTTTCCCATAAACGTGCTTTTATTTTTTTGGATTGCACAGACCTCTCTCTCTGCTCCCTTACTCTTCCCTGATTCAGTGGCAGGAGACGATGGTGGGGAGTCCAGGCAGCATTTGGAAAAGATGTTTACAAAACTCATGCTGGGGTTTAAGACTCCCCTCCTTACCCTCCAACTATAGCCCAATTACGTAGTTTGGGCTTTGTATTTCATGGTTTTTCCCTCTGGTCAGGAGACTGGTTCTTGTTTTAATTAAAACGCAAGCTGTATATTTGTATAGAAAAACAGCTAGAACTTTCTGTCTTTATCTAATGAGACAAAACACAGAAGGCAACCAACTTATTTTGAAGTTCTCCAGACTTGAAAATGATGGGTTTCCCCTGTAAAATGCAACGTTTCAACGGCACATCCCTGTCTCCCTGCCATCTGAGGGCAGAGCGCTATGCCCAAGCTGTAGCCCATGAGAGAGGGCACGTACAAACCTTTCTCTCCCGGCAAATAGGTTTACAGAGGCCTCTTTTATTCAGTTGAAAACCAGGCTCTCCTATCATCAAAACAAAAACAAAACCCTCCGGGGTTCTTAGGAACTATGGCATATTTATTTTACCAAGCAAAGCCAATTTTTTTTTTCACAAAAATAGTATCTTATCCAGGACTGAATAAATAAAGCAGAGGTTGAACAGCAGAGAGGTGACATATGTCACTCACAGTCACTGTCACACGTAGGTCCTGTCACACACACAGCTGAAACCTTTCAAGTCAAGCCTCACAAAACTGCAAGAGACGGGTTCCGCTTTCATCCTGTGTCGTAGATTACAAAAAGGAGACTTGCAGAGGACCTGGGAGTTCACAAGGTTACAGAAAAAACTCAGCAAGCAGGGTCAGAACTGGACTACGGAACTCTTCGACTCAGAAGGGGACTTTGACCTTCTGAGAAACTTCTTTGAGTGGAAGCACCTCTGCACCTCTAAACCTGTCACCCATGTCCATTTGGTACTGGAGTGGTCACAAATTTGCTTCTTGGGAGTACGGGACCTGGGTCCCCACTCTAAATAAATATAATCTGCTGAACGAAAACTAAGCAAAACCCTTTCTTTTACTACCCTGACGTTTCCCTAGAAGGTAACCAGAAACTTCACGTGGAGTCTGGATGCCCCAGTCCTGCTTCATGGTTCCTATCAGCCATGTCCTTCCTAGAAGTTACCCTGTTCTTGGCCATAGTTAAACCTTTCTTGGCGCCGATTATGTGATGTGGCCTCAGCAACAATCACAATGCTATTACATTTTCTTACAGTGCTTTATTTGCTGTGTCTTACTTTTGAGTCCAAATTGCCTCTTATTCCTCATCTATAGCCCCATGAAGTTCAAAGCATTTTTCTTATTTCAACACCAGATGCCCTGCATTTCATTGTTTTGTAAGCACCCCCCCCCCCAAGAAGTACACGGGGGATTGTCTGATCCAGAAATGATGTGTTGTATGTTTCGGACCTCAAGACTGGAACTCAGATCTCCTTCTCCATCTTGGCTTAAATGCTCACAGAAGAGAGGAACCTTAGCCAGAGGGTGACTTCCAAGAAGAAAGAGCAACCACCAAATCTTTAATTTGCCTCTTCTTTCTGAACTTAGCCCGTCGAGTCCTCTTCTTGGCTATGCTGGGTAGCCACAGCATTTATTAGACTGACTACACAGCTTATTTATACAAACTACTTGCTCATAGCTAACTGTTTTGCCAATCTAGTCAGCAAGTGTTTATTAAACATCCGCGGTGTTCCAGGCACAGTTCTAGGTTTGAGAAAGTAGTATAAACTCGGTCTGTGCTTGCAGGGAGTTTTATGATGGCAAATAAACTATTCTATTTCATAGCATGTAGCGTATTTATTATAACTGTGAAATGTCAGATCAACTTCATGGGAAGTCACACTTTGTACCAATCCCTGTCCCTGGCAGTCTGTGTTTCTCGGTGCTGATTGACTCTTGGCTCACAGTTGAAGCCAGACAAGTGCTGTTGCTGGACAAGGTCCCTGGCTGGCCAGCGACCCTACCACAAGATAAATGTTTCTTTTATTTGTTTCATCATTTATAATTTTTAATATTTATTATTATTTAGGCTTAACTTTTTAGTGTTTTTGATGCTCTAAATATAAATAATAATGGTACTTAACATTTGTCGAACACTTACTGTACATCCGACAGGACTGCCATGCTCTACAGTGTTAGCTCAGAGTCTTCACGCCACACTCTGTTAGGGTACTGTAGTTACCCTGAGTTACCTGTGAGATTAAAGAATAAGATTGCCAATAAAATGTTGAAATCAGGATCTGATGTGGGCCAACTGGCTCCAGAACCCACATCTTCATTGAAGACGACTTCTGGGCTTTGTAGTCATCTTTGGACTGACTTCTAATGCGACAATGCACTGGAGTTTGGGTGGGGACTTAGTTATGAAGGGACGAGATGGAAATAACACACTCACGAATACAGAGTGAAGTAGCGCCACTGCCTCTTCATCCAGCAGGGAAGGATGGGGAAAGCTCCAGACCAGCTCGCCAAGCCATGGCATCAGGAAGCCTTCCACGTCCAAGAGAGAGCCCACCCCTTCTCCCACGCTTCTTAAAGAGTCATGCATGGATCCTCAGAGAAGACCACGCCCATCGAGCCAACCCATTCCATTCCATTGGTCATTAGACTGAATGGCCAAATTCCCTTAATAGACTTCACAGTTCAGTTAGGTCATTACCATTCATTTCCAGTCCTTGCCATAGGAGGCCCTTCAGCGTTGTTCTCACACTTGCTTCTCCATTGTGGATGGACCACCAAATGCTGCTTGTCCACACACTGCATTAATTATATTCATATTACTTATGTACTGGTGTACTCTTAAAAATGACCAAGAAGAGTGCTGAGTTCTCCCACACCAGCTACAGACAATATCGAGCATGGAAGGCATAAAACAATTTTTTTTCTTTTTTTCAAATCTTGACAAATATAATAGAAACAAAGACCACTGCAAAAGCCATGGGCATGTGAGAATCGAATTGATTACAGTAATTCTAATTATTAATGAATCCTAGTATGGTGGGAATAAGCTATCTGTGCCGCATGCTCAGGGCTATGTGGAGTCATAGGCTTCTCCATTAGAAAGTGGGCCTCTGTAGAGAACAAGATGTTAGAGGGGAAAAAAGTCTTAAGCTCAGAAAATCTCTCTTCAGCTATTTATCTGCTTTGACAGGCAGTTTTGCTTGTGTGGAGGGCTGTGGTTCTACCGTGTGGCTGCCTGAATTCTGGGAAGCTCGGAGAATCCAGGAGTCTCATGATAGTTGTGGGAATGGATGGCTCATCATCTTTGTCATTTGGAAACGTAATAGAACCTCAGTTCCTTAAGAATCTCTAGCTTGCAAAGGTGCTTGGGATGGTGCTCTTTCATTTTCTATGCTTCTTTACCACTTGGGTAATGTTTGCTTGTTCCCCCAACTGGCCCAACTAGTCTTCAGGACTAAAGGCCACTGTTTACAAGTCCTGAATGATTGTCAGTCTTGGTGGTCAGAGATTCCCATAGTCCAATGTAGAACTCATGTTCTACATGTAGACTCATGAATCTCATCCATGTTCAAACTGCTTTACATGGCAAGGGAATAAACTGACTGCTGTGGCCTGGAATACACACACACACACACACACACACACATTTGTCTGACATAAAAGACTGTAGTTTGGAAAGCAAACTTTCTGTGCCCACCCTTATCTACAAACTCGCTTGAGTAAGGAAGTAGTTAGGACGACTCACATAAGGTGCAGCGGTTAGATGACAATATCTTCCTTTTCATTTCCAGTCCCTACTCATACCTGCCCCTCTCTTGTTCTCCTGGGTTTAATGTCCTGGCAGGAATGAAGATGAGGAAGGAAAGTCTGTATAGAACTCACAGAAAACAGGTTAGAGAGGAGAGCCAAAAGTGTTTCCAGGCGCTTATCAGTTTGCAAAATAACTCCATCTTCATTATCTCCTATTGATACCTGTGGCTACAGATAACGAAACCAAGTCCCAGAGGTATAAAACAATTGATTGTCCAGAACCATAGAGATAGTAAGCATCAGAGCCAGGGCGTAAATCCAGACCGGGCTTCAAGTCTTTGTCCTTTATAGAAAAGGGCAACTTCCAGCAGTCACGTTAATGGAGTGAGATTTTAGTCTTTTGAATGTACTGTGATTGCATTGCTAGATTTATAATTATGGGTTTTTCTAAGATTGCTTTTGTATAGATATAAACTGTTGTTATCATGGCTACTAAAGCCGTGGGCTACTTAAAGGAGTTCTTTTAGTCCAGTTCAATAAGCGCCTAGTATCTTAGATAGCTAAAATATTTTCTACCACCTGAAGAAGCAATGAAACCATTTGCATTTGTGGAGAGACAGGATGCCATGTGTATGATTAAGAGGAGGCCTCATGAATTCTGCTGTTTCAGAATTGCCTGGATGTCTCATAACAGGACAATGACTGCACCCAACATAAGTGGTCCTGATTCAGTGTCCTAAAATGGGTCCAAAGAATTCCAAGTACCAGGAATTCCTGGAAGGCATTGATGCCAGTGATCCAGAGGGAACACTTTGAATGCTGACATTCCTTCCCTCTGGGAGAGTCATAGAGGGCATTATAGAGATGATACCGAGACAAGGCTGGAAAAATTAAAGGGAATTTTCCTGTTGAAATGGGAGAAATGGCATTCTGGGTAGACAAAGTAGAATTCATAAAGACATAGGAAAAACAGTAGATATGCGAACTATAAGAAATTTCTTGTTACCACAAAGAGAAGTGAAGGAAAGTAAGAGATGAGACTGATCTTATACTACACTAAGGCACATGATCTGTCCTGTGCATCCTGCAGAAGCACTGACGGATTTGAAACAGACATGCTTTAGTCAAATTTGAACTATGAATTATAACTATATATAACTATAAATTTGAACTGATGAATTATACCAGTATTAATGCTCAGAGGGAATTCCTACTAACTACCTAAACTTGAAAGCTTTTAAACTTCTGAAAATCTACAGTATTATGCCCAGGCTCAAGTGTAGTGTACGTACATGTTGGTGTTCCAGGCAGTTAATTGGTTCCTGCGTATGTACAAGTCAAAGATAATATCCTTTCCCTCCTCTCCGTATCAGAGCTCATAGATCAAGAGGAAAAAGCTAAGCCTAAGACACTGCAGACATTTACTGTGGGCATAAAAGAGAAACATTGCTAAGAACTGCCCTGGGGCTTTGTGCAGAAGGCAGAGTACATGCTGACCTTATGGAACAGTGGCACTTCATGGTTGGAGGAAATCCCTACAGACAAGGAGGACCTGAAAATTAAAAGAAACAGTCAAATAGACCTCAGCTCTATAGAGGCATTGAAACAGCTGAGGGAATTGGTCAACCTCACCAGGAGCTCTTGAAACATAAAGCCGTAGTAAAAGTTTGATCAAAGAGGCTATTTCTGCAGCCAGTGACCTCTGGAAGGATTCAAGAAAAGGAAGATGTTAGGACAAAATAGTAAAAGGAAAAACAATGCCTCTCAAGTAACTGAACGCCCTCTCTCATATCACCAAAGGATAACAGAATCAAGAGAACAGGCTACACAATTTAGGTTGGAGGATAAGTAGAAGAAGGATGTATTCGTCTTGGTTTGGTCAGTCCATGTGGCAGGAGTTACTACTAGTGATTGTCCTACGAGTGAAGTAGGTTAGCCATCTGACAGCTCCTTATAAAAGACCATCTGTCCTGTGAATTGGGAAGCCTCCCATTCCAGATGGTAGCACAATGTACTCTTGTATGAGAGACATCCTGGGTCATTGGGTCATGGGCTCATCCTCAGATTTGCAAGTATGAAAAGACATTTTCGTGTTGCTTTTGTGAGACATGCTTCCTGTGCATTTCTTCCCACCACAATGTAAGCATTTTAGGTCACTCTATTGTATTAGATCTTCCTGTGTAGTGTTGTTATTTACAGAATAAGCCCTCAAATTACTCTTTTATTGTGCCTTTATAAAGAACGATAGATTTGTTGAATGCATAGACTGTGTGACCTTCCATGCATCCTAAAAAGTTCCCCAAACTGTAATTTTCTAGCTGGCACTTTTTTTCTTAGTTTGCTGTGTTTTTTAATTTCTAGTCCCAGGAGTAGCACATCACTTTTTTCTTTAGGGTCATTATTTCTTACTGGTTGTGATGCGAAGAATTCAAATATATGTCTTCACAAAAGAAAGCATCCTTTTTCGGTATGGGCAAAGTTACAGCCTGTATGTTGCCCTCTCCCCAGTTCTGTTTTGGTTTTTTTTTTTTGAGGGGGTGGGGTGTTGGTTTTGATTATTGGTCAGTTGCTTGGTTTGTTTGGTGTTCCATTGTTGTTTTGAGGCAAGGTCTCAGTGTGTCACCCTGACTGGCTTGGAACTTGCTGTATAGACTCGGGCTGGCCTTGAACTCAGAAAATGCTTGGCTCTACCCACTCAAGTGCTAGGATTACAGGTATGTGTCCCCACATCCAGATTTTCCTGTGATAGGCTGTTGACACACCAGCCAAGCACCCTGTGCTGTTCAGAGTTTGAACCTCAGCAAATTTAACCTCACTGCCTCCTGCGGGCCTTTGCAGTCAAACAGGTAGAGCTGGACCTGCAGCTAATACAGCTGAGATCTGGAGAATAGGGAATCTGGCTTTCAGGTGCGAGTGCGCGTGCCTGGGATGCAGACAGCAGTTGGGCTGTTTCCATTGGGTGTATATCATTTAAGCCCACTGAGAAATCCTGGCTGTATCATTGCCCATATTTATACATAATCAATCAATTTTCCTCTTTTCTAAAATGTTGTCTTGAGGGGAAATCCAAAAAGGGAGGGAGGGCGAAGAGGGGAGGGAGGGAAGAAAGAGAGGGAGTGAGAGATGGCAGTGGGGAGCAGGAGAGATGGTGAGCCTTTGCCAAAGGGGGTTTCATGGGGCACAGCAACCAAAACAAAGGCCTAATTTTAATTGAATTATAGACTGTGTAATTATATAACCTGCACCAGCTGGTCTCAGAAAGCTACCAGATTCCTTAGAGAGCTTGTACTTGATCAGGAACATGAGGTACCTTGTTACTACCAAGACGAAGCTTCTCTGTCTAAATTATCCCTGACCGCCCCATCCCCCAACACACACACACACACAAAGCATAATGTAGAAGGAAAAATTGTCTAGAGGCTCAACTCTGGTTCACGCAGCCTTCCCCTCCCTCCACCTGTGTGTAGTGTGTGTGCTGAGACACCTGTAGTCTCGGATGAATGGCCAATATAAACAGGGTGTTATTGCATCAGACAGGTAAGAATAATTTCTCTAATTAGTCTTCTGAGATTTCATTTTTCATTTGGAAATACTGGGAATTTAATTTGTTTGTGATGTGCAAGCTGACAATGGCGGCAAGCGCCTGCTCCTTCTGTCTTGCTTTGCTGATATTCTGTGGGAACTCTGGAGGTCTATCTATCAACATCACACCCACTAACGTACCTTTGCGTTGAGAAAGCATTCTAATTATATGGTCCTCGCTTGTGAGGCTAGAATAATACTAATGGGCTTCCTCTGGTCATTTTTCTTTTAAATTATTTTTTTCTCAGTTGCCTCAGATTTTGCAAGGGAGAAGTAATTCATGATATGCGCCTGCTCTTAGAGATACAGAGCAAAACATTCTGAGAAAATTGTGTTTTATGGATGGCAGTATGAGTATGACTGAAGATAGTCTTTGATTAAAGGCCTCGTGCTCTTCTATTCATTCTATTTATTTTGTTTGAACACATCCTTCTTACACGACAAATTGATGGCTATCAAATGTAGACCCCATAAATCATAGTTATTGATTTTACATGTGTTTTTGTGCCTCCAGTGTCATAATTTGTTATCTTGATATCCAGCCCTGAACTTGATGCTGTGACAGAGACTAAAAGGTGCTGTCTTTCCTTCCAAACTAATCTATGGACGAGAGAGCTTTCAAAGAGACCTGTGCTCCCCTTGCTTTTAATGACCAGACCTCCGTATTTGCCATGGAGACAATACACACAGTAAAATCCGCAGCACATGGTAACTGTTGGAGCCTAAAACAAAAAGACGTGTTTATTGTATGTGTAAGAGTGTTAGGTATGTATGTGCACTGCATGAGAGTGCCTGGAAGCTGCAGAGGCCAAAAGAGGGAGTTGGATCCCCTGGAATGGAAGCTACAGATAGTTGTGGCCCATCATGAAGGTGCCGGGAAGCACATCAATCTTCTCTGCAAGAGGAGTAAATGTTCTAAACCACTGAGCCATCTCTCCAGGCCCAGCTTTGGGATTTTATGTAGTGCGGTCCACACCAGCATGGACATGTCTTCTCCAGTCTGGATGCTGAGGAAGCCGAATTCTCCTCCACTAGGCTTTTTACATTGGTAGCTAGCTAGCTCTTTGGGTTGAGGAAACAAATCCTATCTTCTGGAAATATTCAAGGTTCAGTAATTCTGGCTATATTTCAGTTTGAAATGATGAGAAACAGAATAGCTTTCAGATGTGTCTTGCTTTACCCATTAAATAAGAGCCGCCAGGCTCCTCTTTAACCTGTGTCTACTGAGATGCTCGCTGATCCATCTTAGGATGCTCTCAGATCACCACGAGGTCCACCTCTTGAATGTGTCTGTTGTACTTAAGCCTCAGTCCTTGTGTTCATCTTTTTTTTTTTTCTGGCTGGTTTAAGGGAATGCCTTTATTTTAAATTTCTGTCTCACACCCTTCTCCCTCTGTCTTCCCATTCAGTATTCAGTCACATCTCTCAAGACCATCCCAGAACTGTGCAGAAGATGTGATTCCCAAAATGAGGACAGATCAGGTAAGTCGGACCCCTCGCCCCTCCTCCCCCACCAGTGGTAGCGCTCCGGTTTGCCTGGCCTTGGTTACCACTTTTGCCTTCTGCTCGTTTCCCTTGTGGTTTCTCTGCTCCCGCCACCTCCCTGCCACCTTCAACAAACAGATGTATCTGTTGAGATGTGTAGATGAGGTCATCTACAGGACTGCGAGGTCGTAACTAGGACCCGGCTGTGTATACATCGACATAGGTCCTCTTGATAACCTTCAAACCGTAGACTCCACAGAGATCTGCAGAAAACCCAAGAAAGCAGTGGTGGCAAAAACATAATGATGCCGGCGCCAGTGAAAAAATGCTGGATGCATTTACTGCCCATATGGCAAGGACCGACGTGAGGGATGATGCTTTGCCAGAGTCTGAAACCCTATCAGGATGCGACATGCTAGAATCTGCAATAAGGCATACTACAACAGTTAAGATGAAAGCAGGGCGCTGGCGTTTAATAGTGTAAACTAAACAGAGAATTATGGCAGCTAGATGGAAACCAGCTGGCTGGCCTCGCCTCCTTGCCCCATCCCCCGACTGAAAAAAAGTACATTGAGGGTTGTTCCCCCTTCTCCCCCTCCCTGTAAATCAAATTAAATCCCTCTGCTTTTCTCTCTGAGATGGGCAAAGAGGAAAATAAAAAGTATATTGATGGGAATGATATTAAACTATGGAATGGTGTTCGTTCCTTCGCTCTAGATAATGACTCAAAGGCATCACCATTAACCTAGCCAAACTGAACCTCTCCTCGTAGGAACACCAGGCTGGAGAAACATGCTTGGCAGGAGACTTAAGATAATCCTTAAATTATGCACGTGATGTTTAAAAATAAATAGAGGTATCTTTCCTGTACAGCTACTAGAATTCTGAATTTCTGACCGAAAGGACTTGGAAAACTAATTAGCTTTCCTCCCTGGACTGTTTGTTTTGCTTTCACATTTTCCATAGAAGAAACAGCAAAAATAATGCGTTTTCAGGTCTGTCTCTCTCTCTCTCTCTCTCTCTCTCTCTCTCTCTCTCTCTCTCTGTCCCCTCTCTCTCCTCTCTCCCTGTGTATACACTCAAATTTGAACATGTGGATGTGTGTTGGTAATATATAAATATGAATCAGAAACATGCCAGAAGTTAGCCTTAAATTTAAATGAAAGTTTTCATTTGCTCTAAACTGTTAAAAAAAAAAAAAAAAGGAGACAGGACATAAAGTTGGGAGGGAGATGGGGTAAACCACATCTGGGAGTTTGGAGGGAGGCAGCGGTATAGGGACACGATGGAAATAAGTTGTATAAATACATAACATTTTCAAAGAATGCATAAAGATGTTGTTTTTAAAAAGACACGTGTTTGCTGAGATGGACAGGAGATTTTTGGCTCTGAGCCTTTGAAGGATTTATCTCCTTAAAGCAACATTTTTTTTCTCAAAAAAATCACTTGGAAAGGATTGTGCTCAGCAGCAGAAACTACACACTGCAAGAATCAAGAGACAAGCCTCAGAGTCCAAAGACTGGAGTTCAAGTTAGAGTCCAAAGACTTGGGAAGACTGTCGAGTGTTCCCATCTAGCGCTGTTTTACGAAGTGCTTTAACAAATATTCCCATTCATGCTTGCATTTGTTCAGTCAACAGCTGTGTGTTGAGGGTTCTCTGATCCAAGCATAGAGAATAAAACAAACCAAAAAACACCAAGACACAAGCTCCTGTGCTCACTGAGCTCGCACCTGGGTAGGTGACAATCAGAGGACAAGCAAACATCTAAGTAGGCAAGAGCCTTGCAGACAATATGGCAGCTTGAGCCCTCATGACAGTCTCTCAATGTGTGGGTTGCGACCCTTTGGCAAATCTCTATCTCCACAAATACTTACATTACGACTCATAACACTAGCAAAAATGACATTTAGGAAGTAGCAACAAAATAATTTTAAGGTTGGAATCACCCACCTTAAACATGAGGAACTTTTTAAAGGGTCACAGCGTTAGGAAGAGAACCACTGTGGTAGAACAACTTATGGGCCTTGAGGAGGAAGTGTTCAGGATGGCAGGGAGTGTGTCAATGACTTTTCTTATCACCTTGACAAAAGCAATTTTAGGGGTGTGGGGATCTTCAGTTCTCAGTCTAAGTATACAGTCCGGACGACAGGAAAGCCATTGCCTCCTGAGCCCGAAGCAGCTGATCACGTGGGGTCTGTCGTCAGGAAGAAGAGAGAGGGCTGTCTGTGGGCATACAGCTTTCGTTCCCATTCCCATTCATTCCAGGACCTCAGCCCATGGAATGGTGCCTCCTGCATTTACAATGGGTCACCCCACCTCAATTAACCTATCGTGGAAACTCCCTCACAGACATGCCCAGAGATCTTTCCAGATTATTCTAAGTCGCATCACCTTGACGATTGAGAATAAGCATCACAGAATCTTAGAATGACCCAGCCACGTGAAAGCCAGGAAAGGGGACTGAAAACCAAAGAATGAGCAATGCCCACTTCCTTGATCCAGGAATAAACTTAGCAATTATGACGAAGTAAAGAGAGCCAGTGTGGCTGCTGAATAGTGATCAAACTAAAGAACAGCAGGAGAGGGGGGTGGGCAGAGGATGTGGCCAGATGCCAAAGCCAGCTAGGTTTCCTATGTGTAGTAGACAGCACTGCCAGCAGGGTCCAGCTTTTATGAAATCCTATCACAGACAGACCATGACTTACTCAAAACGTCTGCGGCCAAAAGTCTTTCAGAGTTAGGAGTTCTCTATATTTTAGGTGTTTTGTGTGTTTGTTTGTTTGTTTGTTTGTTTGTTTTTTTAGATAGCCTGAAGGTCATCACTCTAGTGATGGGAAGTATATAATCTCATGAGACTGACCATCTTAAAAATGTTAACAGGCTGTGCACGTTTTAATCCAAATGTTCCAAACTTGAAATGCTCTAAAATCTAAAACTCATTAGACATCATGCCAGCCCCTTACATGGTTTGGATTTTGGAACCATCTTATTATTAGATTTCCAGGTCAGGGATGTTCAACATGTAGAACCATAACCCGTGGAAAGACTCCATGTGACAGAGCTCAGGTGGGGTGGGGGGGTTAGAGGGAGAAAGCGAATGGGAAGAGTGGGGAGGGGAGAGGGAAGACCGGCCTCTGGGGAACAGAAGAGAGGAGAAGTAGGGAGGGAGACAAGCACACACACTCACGTGGGCGGGCAGACAAATGGATGGACAGAGGGAGACAGAGAGAAAGAGAGGGATGGGAGGTGGGCGGGGCCCTGAAAAGGGAACATGGTGAATGTGCCCAGGTGGTGCTCTTAGTGGCCACAGCAGAGGACATAGACTCCAAGGTCAGGCCAGGGCAGGTGAAGCTAGTTGGGGCATTGTTTTAGTTTCCCAAGTGTGATATAAATTTGTTTGTAATGAAAAAGTTTTAATTATTTACAGGCACAAAAAATTTTAAGGTTAAGACAAATTTAGGCAGTCTAAAGCCAATCAGATTCTTTTTTCAAGAATGAGTTTTTTTTTGTCCCACAGAGGCAGCCGTCCTATTCATCACTCTATTAACAGAGTACCAATTCTGATGACATGAATTTTGTTATTCTGTCAAACCTGGTGTCCCTTGAATTTCACCTGCCCCTTTCCTGGAACCTTAGAGAAGCAGGACACATCCCTCCTGGAAAGGAGAACTGCTCGATATTTGGAAAGGGCTGCCCTGTGCCCCTCCAGGGTTTACATCTTCCCAGCAGCCATCTTGAAATGCAGCACCCACAGCTAAATCCGTAAATCCAAAGTCTCGCTGTTGTCTGCTCAGCCTCATGCAACAGCTTAACATACTATATGTGGCTTACCATATACCTTTCCTGCGCATAAGGTCTGTCCTTTCTGCCTGTGTTCTGTGATGGGAGGTATAATGATCACCTTGGATGTGGCCTTTAAAACAGTTGATGGACATGTAGCCCAAGGCTCACCTCTCTTCATCCCTGCACCTGGGTCAGCTTGCTTTGTGGGCTGCCAGATAGGCAGCTGCCACGGTGTTGTCAGAGGCTCTGAGTTGAGTTCTAGCACTTTCCACCAGCTTGCCACAGCCTGTGAGTCCCCCTGGAGTACCCTTCTCTTAGCTAAAAAACTTGAGTCTCTATCGTCTCCTAATAAGGATAATATTGTCATTGATCATTAACTACACTACACAATCACTAGGCTTCAGGTTTGTGTGTGTGTAAGAGAGAGATTTTGCAAAGAAGAAAGGGTGGAGGAATTTTGGACATACGCATGAGGTAGGAGGGAGACAAATTACTGAGGAGTGGGAAGCCAGAGAACGTATTCTGTTCATGGTGTACTGGAGCCGTGCAGGGTGCCCCTGAGACTTCAGGGATTCCTCAGGGATACCTCATTCCAGGCATTGTGCCAAATCTTCTGTAAACATTTCCCTTCTCCACCAAATAATTCTGAGGAAGGACCGTTATTGTGGCCGTTCTACTGATGAGGACCCAAGCCCGCAGTTAATAATTTGCCCCAAATTCTTGAACCATCAAGCGGATCTGAAACCAGATCCTCTGTCTCCAAGACCCCCATGAATATGAGTCAGCTTAGGGGTAATTGAATTCCAGGAACATGTGTATCAAGTAGTGTAGGGTGAGGAACAGCAGCAAGGGAAGGTTGTGTGTGAAATGTTCACATCTGATAAAGGAAGTAATCCGTGAAACCTTTGCATGCATTTCCTGCCCAATAGCTGCGTCTCCAAGGCAGTGAGGGTTAACTTCATGGCTGTCTTCAAATGAGGGCAGAAATGCATCATGCAACATATGGTATTCAAATAAAATATCCAGTTTCATTGGCTTGGAGGTTTTTTTTTTAAAGTTAATTAGATATTCAAAGATGCATTCGTTTCAAATTCATGATGCTATCACTGCCCTGTGATTCTTTGAAAACAAGTATCTGCTAATCTCACCGTCCACTTTTCTTGGGCAGAAAGGCAAATAAATACGAATCCTCCTTTGGATCTGGGAACGGAAACTCAGTCAGGTTAGAAAGCTTGGCTCTGCCGCTGTGATAAATACGCCTCCCATAGCTCTGAGAATAGATTCTGAAAGACTTTCAATGCTGGAATAATATGAATTGTTGCTCGTATGACACCAAATAAAAGAAACCATTCTCTCCAAAACTTGGTTTCTTTTAAAAAGTCATTTGTATATATTGAAAAGCATTGTCAATTTGCTGTATTTTTAGACCCTGTTCCTTCAAACTTTGTGACAAACTCTGAAGCTATGAAAACAAACACTTCCATGCTGTTTGAAGATTTACAAGGATTTTAGCTATCACCTAAAATAATAAATTGGCATCAAATGTGTCCCGTAGACATTGTTGTGACATAGTTAATGTTGCTAAATATATAAACCTCCTGTTTTCAATTTGTATTAAGGTTTAATGCCACAAACATGAAAGTAAAAGTTAGCTGGGCAGTTTTAGGATAGTTTTTTTTTAAAAAAAAAAAAGCATGCAGATTAATCCATTTCCCATGATGTAACATAAAATGTACTCCAAAGAAAAGAATAAGGAAACAAATTTTCCAAGATCTCAGTTAAAAAAAAAAAAAAAAGAAAAAAGATTGCTTTGGGGGCTAGAGCAATGGCTCCATGGTTAAGAGCAAGGACTGTTCTTGCAAATGAACTAAGTTCATGCCCAACACCCACCCACCTTAGGCCAATAACAATAGTATAATTCTAAAGGTGTTATAATCTGTTATTTTAGAACATGGGAAATTAAATAAAACTATAATTACCTTGCCACTGAAACAATTGTATCTTTTCAGGTTTTTCCCTGAGACTTTTTTTGTGCCTGCAATTGTAATACAGACAATGTCAGCTGATGCATTTTTCATTACTACAGAGTTTGCATGCAGGCCAACATTGTGAAAGTGGGCCACAGAATGTTCCTGTAAAAGTGGAGCTGCCCCCACTCTCCAAATTATTGGCTTACTTTTATTGGAGTCTAAAACACTCCTTTCCCTCACACTGCTCCTTAGAGAAAGCGGTTGGTAGAAATAAGTGCAGGGAAGTAAACATCGAATTAGGACAAGAAAGCTGAGGATGCAGAGAAAATGACCAGACAGATGAGGTGTGTGTGTGTGTGTGTGTGTGTGTGTGTGCATGTGTGTGTGTGTGCGTGCACACGTGTACATATAAACTGAAGCAGAGACCAGACACACCATACACATGCAGACAGCCTCTTAAAGAAGTATGGCCCTGCAGAGAGTTTCTTCTCAGGAGGTCCAATCCCTGTCACTCCTCCCCAGGCCAGTGCAAACCCGTGGCTGTAGAAAGGTCTTCATAAGCTCCAGTGCATCTTTCTCACACACCACTCTCCCTTCTTCCTCTGTTGTTCAGTCGTCCCGTCTCAGTCTCTGTCTCTGCATCTTCTCTGTTCTGATTCTCCTGTAAAGGGGGATGGGGTGGAAATGGGAATGCAATTCAGTTGGTAGGGTGCTTGCCTAGCATGCATGAAGTCCTGGGTTCAGTCCTTAGCATCACATAAACCAGACACGGTAGTGTAAGCTGGGAATGCTAGCACCTGAAAATGGGAGATTCAAGCCAGCCTGGGGTACATGAAGTTCTCAGGCTTCCCCTTCTGAAAGAGAAAGGGGTGGGAGAGGGAGGGAGTGGGGAGGAGATTCAGGCCTCTAAGGCATATTCAGGTATTAGAATCCTAGAATCCCAAAGTTGAAGGATCTTCTGCAGAGGTTATGATTGTCGATAGTGACCCCCTCCCATAAGGCATCTGCTCAGCTAGACCCTCTCATCTCTGTGCTCAACCCAAGTGTTTTCAGAATCACCCAGTCCTGAGTCTGTGCGGGCTCTCAAGCCTCACTCGATCAGTGTGGTACAGAACCAACACCAATGCTGGCAGATTCACCCGCCCTGAGTCTGTGGGCTCTCAAGTCTTAATGCAGACCCAGATTCTGAACCTACAGTTTCCAAGCTTGGTCCAGGCTATTTATTTATTTATGCACATTCAAGTTTAAGACACTTTGACCTAAGTCACTGGGAATCCAACCTGTTGTCCTTAATGAAATACAACAGTCTCCTCAAAAATTTATGATCTGCTATGCCTCTCCAAGCTTAAAATTCAGGTAATGGTGTCCAAAGATGGTCATGAAGCTGTGCAGTGGGAAATGTTTCTGTGGTCATGAGAGACAAAGAGTGATTTGCTACACTGGTCCAGCAAGCTTTTCTGGTGCCACTCCCCCTGCCTTTGGCTTTGTAGCCACATCAATCATGCAGTGTATTAGGCTCCTTCACAGGGACTGCCCTTCCTTTCCCCTTCACCTCTAAAGGAACCCCTTGGGTCCCTTTAACTGATTCCCTAGACCAGTAATATCTAGTAGAAATATATAGTGAGCCACATATATAACAATTTTTAGCATCCTTATAGGATAAATACCACTAAACAGATGGGTTTATTTCATAATGCTGTTTATTATTCTTATGCTTAAAAATTATTATCATTTAGACATGTGCGAACAACTATCTTTTAAAAAATAATAAAAAAATAAAAATAAAATAAATAAATAAAAGATTTTCACAACCAAAAGCTTCTAGAGACAGTGAAGGTCTAGGTTATACCAGGACCTACCACAACAAACTGTATTGTTTCCTAGCTCACTGTATTTTGTTCTCCTCCTGAACTATCTAAAGGGCCTTTCTTTCTTCTCCCATTCTTTTGTGTGCATGAGTGTGGGGTAATAGTTGGCAGTACTGAGGAGTGAATGGAGAGCGTGTCACTTGCTAGTTACCTGGTTCACTACTGAGTTTTAGTTCCAGACCTGCTTTTCCTTTATGTTTTGAGACCAAGTCTAACTAAGTTGTGTAAGCTGGCCTAGAACTCATTCTGCAGTCCCAAGAGCCGTTGAAATCAACTTACTTTAAAGAGTTATGAAAACCTCTGATTTTCTACTTCCTTTTGCCCTAAGCATCTACAGTATTTGCTGCCCTGCTAGAAACCACTGCCACTTCCATATCATAAAATCCATTGACACTTCCTTTTTTTATTCTTGTGGAAGTATTTGAGTCTATTGGCCACCACTGCCTCCCTCCTGATTTTCTTCCTAACTCATTGGGAGCCCCTTATTCTCCTTTACAAGTTCTTTCTCTGTTTGACCGCCAGCGGTCAAGTGAGCTAAATATTCAGTAGGGCCATCCTCTCTCCTCCCTGCCTCTAGGTCCCCTTTATTGCTCAGATGGTTTCTGATGCTCTCTAACTGCAACTATTAATCTCCAGCATTTTTTTCAACAATCCACCCAGTATCTACATTAACTGTCTCACTGAATTTCAAGAGGAATTCTTGAATCATCTTTGACATGGTTTTTAGAGGATCACACACACACACACCCACCACACACACACTGGGCATGTACCTCATCAAATAGCTCTTGACCTATCAGACAATTCACTGTGTTGCTAACGGTGGAATTTCCTTGCTCACTCATGCCTCATCATTCCATCTCTACATCCTGGGTCCTCTATGCTCCGAGAATGTCTTTGGGCTCCCAAGAGTATCTGCCTAGGCTGAGTGCAGTGGATGGCAGAGACAGATGCAGGTCAACACAAAATCATCAACTGACTCAAAACATGGTGAGGAGGTTGTGACATTTTAAAACGTTCTGGCGTGTCAAAAAATTGGGCTTGCCGGGCGATGGTGGCGCACGCCTTTAATCCCAGCACTCGGGAGGCAGAGGCAGGCGGATCTCTGTGAGTTCGAGACCAGCCTGGTCTACAAGAGCTAGTTCCAGGACAGGCTCCAAAGCCACAGAGAAACCCTGTCTCAAAAAAAAAAAAAAAAAATTGGGCTTGCCTGTAAGCTAGAATGAATATTTGTGCTTCTATAAAATTTGTGTATTAGAAATCCCCAAGATGATATTACATGTAGGTGGAACCTCAGGGGAGGCTGTTTGGTCATGAGGGTGCGGGATTAGTGGCTCATGAAAGTGGCTGTGTATTGGCCCCAAATAGCCTTCTTGTCTTCATCTCCAGCCCTTCCCTATGGCTCTCTCTGCCAACATCTCTGCTGCTTTAGGTCTTTACAAATGTGCTAGCTTCTCCCCAGATTGTCACAGAATTGCCCTTTCTGGCTTACTTCCCCAAATTCACATATGCGTGGCTGTTTCTCCTTGGATTTAAGAATTGCCTCCTAGGCGGGTTTTCTCCATCATCTACACCCTCACGCCGACTCATTTCCATAAAAGCACATTGATGTCCATCATATTTTTGTTTGTATGTGCTCTTGCATTATTGTCTAGACAAGGTTGTATCTATTTCAGTCTCCCCTGCGGGGAAAAGAGAATTGTGTGCACAGAGGACATTTAGCAAATGCTTACTGAATAAATGGGTCTGGTAAGAAGACCTTAGCACTCAGTCTGTCACCAACTACTTTGGCTGTGCATCCTTTGTCCTGTTCATACATCTCTTGATTATATTCAAAGGAGATTGACAGCTTTAGCCAGGAGTCTCAGTGATCAGATAAATCCAAATTTAGACTTGACACTGCCAATTATAAACAAGACGGAGAAAATCTGCTCGACTGTCATTTAGACAAGTTATTATTAAAACTCTATCCTAAACTTTCTTCCCTTAACTTTGTAGTTTGATACTCGAGGAGTGGCCGAATTCAGGAGGAGCTCATGTTGGGATTTTAGTTAAAGGGAATCTGAAGTGGCTCCATCTGTCCTTGCCACTGGTTGCTGGGGTTCCGTGACCGACATGTGAACCAAATAGAGAGACGGTGAATTGTCTGTTTAGGGAGTGGCTTTAGTTTTTGACAGAGTAGTCCTCCGGTGCTATGGGAAGCTAGAGTCAGGCAACCTTCTTCCTGATTGAGAAATCAGAATGCTGCATGATTTTCCACACAATGCTTAAAATTCCCCGAGTTCTCATTTGTTTTCAAGTGAGAGTCCATAAAAACTGCCCATCCATCTTTGAGACGTGTTATGAAAAATCTCTGATGAAATCATGAACTCTCCTGTGGTCAGAAATACAGAAAGTCTGATGTGGATGTATTGGCCATTTTAAAGTGTTAAGTGAAGGAAAATCCCAATGAAGGTACCATTTTGTGGGATCCAGGAAACACATGGTACACATCGTTACACTAATGTCTGTGAAGTGTGCACTGACATAGCTAATTCCTACGTCAGGATGCACATGATACGCTTAAAAATGAAATAAGCTGGTATTCAAGGAGATGGCAAGTAGAAAGTGTATATTTTCCAAACACACACACACACAAAACCTTACCCATTTCCTGCCCCTGTCTGCCCTTGCCTCTTGTCTGGTCTCTTCCTAAGGAGCAGCATAACTCTGTGCGTTGTCCTTGGCAGTAGATCAGCACTGTAAAACGTCGCCACCTTCAGTTAAAAGGGGTTAGTGTGTGTCTGCACATCCAGAAAGCACACTTGGGCTACTACTCCCCAGCTGTCTTTTCCCATGTGTCTCAGCTTGATGAGTCTTTTCATTGACCTTTCGCTGTGGCTCTTTGTACAAACCCAGAGTGAAAGAGAGAAGGGAGGAGGGGCGAGAGGGAACCTAGGAAATGGGCCTGGAATGAACCCCAACTTAATCCACTCGCAAGGTTTTGCTAATGTCACAATGAAGGCTAGCATACTTTCTGCATGACAGAATAGCTCTGAAAGCGTGTATTTTCTTCAGACCTACCAATTGCCAGTCTGTGTAAACTGTACTTTTGAAGCCCCAGGATTTAAACTTGTCCAAATATTGCGTCCGACTTCATGACAGAATATGCCTCTGTGGTAAAGATGTATCTTTTCTAGCCAGGTTTATAGGATTTGAATATTTCAGTGAGTTTTCACAGAACAAAGAAACAAGCAGAGATCGACTGGTTAGTTCTCCGAGAAAGTCTGCATAGTTACGGGCAGGGCTGGGAGTAATAAAACATGAAGTGACATGTTCAATAACAGCTGCTTGGTGTCAGTGGCCTTTTAAAGACAGGAGGTTTAAGACCCAAATCGATGACATTTTCTTCACAGCATGTGAATAGATCAATGAATGGGGTATTTATAAGAATAAAGTCATGTGTATACTTACTCTTCAATCTCAGGATACCCTCAATAAAGGGCCTGGGGTATCAGTGAAAAGGATGAGCCAGCAACCCCAAAGGAACGTTCCAGAAGTGTGCGTTCCATTTACACACATCACTCTTCCCAGCATAAGGTCCTGACACAATCCTCCAAAGCCAGAGTTCCCTCAGCAGCCATCCCTTGGATCAGGTTACAGACTAACCTGTAGGGCAGTGCGAAAGGTCACTCCTCCTGTACTTCCCATTCAGATCCAGGCTCGTCCCCTTCTTCCTACGGTCACGAGGAGATGGAAGCCATCTGTTATCGGTCCTTAGAGATCCTAAGGTGTTTGTGTTCCACGGGTCCACTGCAGATGTCACTTGGCCAGTGGTAACCAAGTCAGGACTCTAGCATTGGCAAGCCCGTTCTTTCACGATTGCCCTCCCACGGAAGTGTGAGTAGAAGGAAACGGAGGAGACCAGCAGTGGACTTGCCTAGCACGTACCCAGCCTTGGGCTTGGTCTCCAGCGCTGCATCAACTCAACATATTTGGTGACTTGTCATCTCAACATTCAAGAAGTAAGGGTAGGAGGATCAGAAGCACAAGGTTATCCTTGGCTACATAGCAAGTTCAAGGACAGCCTGGGATATATGAGACCCTATATTTATAAAAAATGGTTAAAATAAAAGAGAGAGAATTCTGGAGAACATGTAGGGTATATTTCTTATAGACTGCTATGGAATGTAGTGTGTTGTGTATACTTAAAGAAATTAAATTTGTAGGCAGACATTATTCTTCCATATCCTGGCTGCCCAGACCCGAATAATCACATAGAAACTATATTAATTACAACACTTCTTTGCCAATGACTTGGGCATATCTCTAGCTAGCTCTTACATACTGAATCAACCCATTTCTATTTATCTGTGTATCACCACAAGGCTATGGCCTACTGGTAAGGATCCCATATGTCTCCTTCAGCAGCTACGTGGTGTCGCCCTGACCCTGCCTACTCCCTCTCTATATCACTGGATTTCCCTCCTGGCTTTATTCTGCCCTGCCATTGGTCAAAACAGCTTTATTCATTAACCAATAGTAATAAAACACATTCACAGCAGAGGGGAATTCTACATCTTAAATTGACCAGTTTGCTTCTCACCGAAAGTAGAATCCATTTAACTTGACAGAATCCTTTCTCTCCTCACTGTCTCATGCTAATTTTCTAATATGGAATATGGATACAGCTCTCCATATTTAGAAGCAAAATAAATGGGCATTTTAGGAGCCAGCATTGATGTTTAGTCTTAAAAGTTGGGTCTACTATGGCAACAGCAAACGTTCCATTATCTTCTTAAAGAAAACAATTTATCAAGCCTAGAAGCCAGAGAATTATGTGTCTGCAATCGTCTCAGCCTCATAATTATAAATTTGTGAGGATCCGGTAAAATGCATGAATCCAAAAGAATTATAGTGTTCCATTGTGAGTCAGAATCAAGAACCCTGTTATTTGTAGACATTCTACATCATCAGAGATATTTAGGGAGGGTCAGATCTTAGCAATAATATTGCCTAACCTTGTTATTTTCTAGATGAGGAAATTTAAATTAAGAATTTTTTTGTTGTTGTTTTTTTGAGACAGGGTTTCTCTGTGTTGCCCTGGCTGTCCTGGAACTTACTCTGTAGACTAGATTGACCTCAAACTCAGAGATCACCTGCCTCTATCTATCTCCCAAGTGCTGAGATTAAAGGTGTGCGCCACCACCACCCCAACAAGAACTTCTTAAGAGAGTACATTAAAAGTACCTCACTATGTGGCATGCCTTCTAACTGCCCAAGCCACTTGAATAACTTAACTCACCTTGGTTTTGAAAAAAAAAAATGAGCTCATTGTAACAAAACTTATTTATTATACTTTGCATTTTTGGTCCATTCACTCACTCATGGAAAGGCTGGTCACTTTGAAGATCTTTGCTAAACAGTGAGCAGGTCACAAGCAGAAGTAGCTTCTTGAAGAACCCGTGTCCTTGAGGGACCTCAGGAGAAGGTGAGGTTGGTATGGCACCTCCAGATTGCTGCAGGCATGTCCAAGTGTTGCCAGGGAACTGAGACATAAAGCATTTTTTTTTAAACTCTCCCAGCTGTTTCTTGGGAGACTCAGAAGAAGGGGCTCAGTGGAGCAACACTGGATGACTCGTGTGTGATGAACATGAGTCGCTGGCAGCGACAGCAGCAAGGAATTCGTAGGAAAAGGCCCAAAGGCAAGAACAATGATAGATGGCCATAGCATTTCCAGAAAGATTGGATTTAACAGAGGAGGAGAATAGAAAGGCGGGGCTTTAAGGATCATGAATTCTGAGAGAAGAAGGTAAATTATAAGGTGAATGAAAGAACCATTGCAGACCATGCTAAAGAATTTTGCTATGAACAAAAAAGCCAGTGTCTACAAACCTTGTAACTTAAGGGACATTTTACATCATGTGCTATATCCAAAAGTCCCTTTTTTGTTTTTATCTTTAAATATATATAATGTATGCGTTTATTTATTTAACATGTTTCTAAAGTACTTTACTTCTAAGAATATTTGTTTCTTGAAAGAAACTGTCATATGGTAAACAGAATACCAATATTTCTTGAAATGAGGTCATCATTGAAAGGAATGTGACGAGCATGAAACCCTCCAGTTAATTCATATGAAAGTCACTGACTCTGAAGGCTGCAGTCAGTTTATTAAGGGCCATTCTACATTTTGGGGAGGAATTAAATTCTAGCACCAAGCTAAGACTCCTTAAGCAAATGAGAAGGAAGACGAAGGCTGACCACTGAATAGTTTTCTCACATTGTAAATGAGGTGTGTTTATCATGGGTCCTAGGGTGTGTCCGACAGTAAGGAATATTCATCGTATACTTGAGGCAATATCATTTTAGGAAGTATGAGACACATGAAGTTTGGGAGCAAATTTTGGGTGACAAATTTGATCTTACCCAAAGAGGGATTAGCTAGACTAGAAAGAGAGACCAATGAGAGAAAGGAATCCAGTGTGTGATAGTTGTGGAAAAGGATCCTAGTGTAACCCAGTTAGTGCAGGAAGGGTACAGAAAAGGGGCCAAGTTTAAGAGAGATTTGGGATAAGGCCACAAATTTTTGTCTGAGCAATGTGGGGCAGGGATCAAAGAAATAGAGGGACAGACGATGCCTTGGGGAATGAACGTCTTAAGAGACTGTATAAATGACACTGTGGTTGTTCATGCCAGGATCTAAAGGATTGTAAGGGGGGCTTCCGGAATGGGGAGAGTGGAAACAGACAGAGGTGGAGAGAGTCAGACCCCTGGATTCAGATGCTTGCCATTCAGAGAATCTTGCATATTCTAGATTGACATTATTGCTTGTTAGGAAAATGGCTGGTTTTTAGTAGTTATGAGGTGACTGAAATCTTCTTGCTAATGCCCAGAGCATCCCAAATGTCAGCTAGACTCTAGGAGACTGTTTTGCCTATAAACTGGCATCATAAACATCTGCCTCATTACTGATCATTTTAAAATTTTGTGACTCCATCAGGTAGACAGATTGAAGGCACACTAGGCATATTTACTGTGCTAAGATGTTAAAGATGGACATCTCTAAAAGCAAAACATCACTAAGAACCTTCTTATGTAAACAATCTACTGGGAATTTTGAAGGATAGCGAGCTAAATTAAACACAGATACCGTTCCCATAGAATTTGTAAAGATTAAGATAAAAATTCTCAGGGATTTAAATTGTGTTCACATGTCAACAATTTGTGCATAGTTTCAAGAGAAGAAATCTAGCTTCAAAAACCTTCCCAGTAGCCCATTAGTGTGAAATTTGTTTCCATGGATGACTAGAATGTTATGACGGTTCTGTAGCAAAACAACAATAAAGCAAATTTGGTGGTACCCTTAAAGAATTGAAAGGGAAAACCTTGCCTGCCATTAATAATCTGTTTCTTATGCTGTGTATACTTGCCCAGCTTAGGAGAGATAAATGGGTGTTTGTCTTTTGTTTGTTGCATTTCTGCTCATCCAAATATGTGACATGGCAACAAATTTGAGCTTTCTCGTGAAACCCATTAGTTCATTTTTCATAAGCAGGTTTTCCCCCTTGGCAATCAAGACAGGCTTGAAGGCACAGATTTCATCCTAAGCCCACAAAACAGCCATAGGCTTGAATGAGGAAAAAAGACAACATTCCCAAATGTTGACACTCCTTCTTCAGTTTCTAGACCTTTCTGTGGAAAGAAGGGCAAGAAGTGTTTTCATAAAACACAGACAGAATTCATTTACATAGAGCGTTCTTAATGGCTCCTGTCAGAACAAAACAGCTGGGAAACATATGGTACCCATTTCCCTGTATCACTTGGAAAAAAGTTCATATGTAAATAAAGCCAACATAAAAGAGTGGCCCTTTGAACCTGTGACCTCACATAATACATAAATATATCAGTACAGGGCACTCGTTGCATTGACCCACTAAGTCATGTGCTTTAAATATTTTTAAAACATTCTAAGAATCATAGTTTTTAAGAGCTCCAAAGAAATCAAGGTAAGTGACAAGATATCAGCAGATACCATGTCAAGCAATAGGCATGTGTTTCACACTGTCTATGAATAGGTTTTCCCACAATATTTATAGATTTGGGGAAAGTTGGTGAGTAAAATCAAATGCCTACTTACACCTTATAAGCTCCATGATCTCTGTCTCTCTATTGCTTCATGTGAAACAGGCACTGTGTGTTCTTAAGGCAGAGAAAATGGCTTGGCAGAAATTTCTGGCAAACAATAACTTTTCATAGCTTCATATTTTCAGAAAGAAAAGAACATATAAAAGGTAGACATTTTTATATTTATAGAGAATTGATTGGAATAATTGGCCTTTACCTTTACATATTGACATTTCATAAATGACTTTAAAGACTCTGGCTTTTCCCGGCGATGATCACTCCTTTGGGTTTATGAAGGGAACTTATTTCCCTCTGGGATATTAAGCTGAAAATCCCTCAGAAGCATTCACTTTACGCATGTTATAAGACTGAATGAATTGTGCAGAGTGAGATTCAAGTTCACATATGTGTGTCTGTCAGTCGTTTGTTCCAGGCTGAGATTGTGCATGGCTCTAGATACAAAGTGCTGTGGGTAAGAGAAGCAGGCAGCAATCTAGATGTCTTCCTTCCCTTCGGGGTGTCCTTTACTATGTGTCGCTCATTGGGAAGAAACCGGCTCTCCTCCCATAGCTTTCAGGGTCTTCCTCTTTGCTTCTAAAGTCCGAGAGCTGGAAAAGCCTTGAGGTTGAAATGTGCAGAACAGACCTTCTGAACTTCATGCCAAGTTGTTGACCATTTGGAGGACAGAACTCGGGATTTTATGACAGGCAAGCCCACTCACTCCTCCCTTTGCTTGATTCCATAACTTCCCTGAATGATTTTAGGTCAGATGTCGGTATGAACAACGGCTAGTAGCATGAATTGAGGGATCCCTTTAACTGTAAGAATCAGTCATTACCAGAGGTTACTGTAAAAGTCACAGGACTGAGCACGCCTGCTGTCTCAGGGGCTCTCACCCTTTGGCTGTGCCCAACAGCAAAGACAGGCAGGTTTGCTCACTCTGGGGTGAAACCCTTCCCACCCGCGTTTGTTTCATAGGATAGAGGGTAGTTGGAAGGAAGCTTTACCTGCCTGATGGACGATGATAGAAACTAACAGCAGAAGAATAGAAACCTGTAAAGTAGCCTGCTAGCTTGCAAGAGTGCTGCCATCTGCCTTCTAGTAGAGGAGGGTCTCAGAGGAAATAGAGCCCTGCTGTGGGCACGAGCCCTGCAGCTGCGTCCGTCCACTCTGAGATAGGCTACCAGGCATCTTGTTTGTATTGAGGGTTATTAGAAGAGAGTGTGGTTTTATCTTTTCTCTCCCAATGTGCCTGACTGTCTCACTGTCTGTCTCAACCAGTTGAAGGTAGGCCGGCCTGCAATCTTTAACTGCACAAAAATGAGAGAAATTTAAAAAACAATGTTGAGTACTAGTCTGCCTTCCCTCTTTGCCCTTCATGACTTCCCCTTTTCTGGTTTCTACCTCTCCCAACACAGAGAACAGTGTTGCTCTAAAGAGCATGTTCTATTGTTAAATGGAAATGCATTATGTCGTGTGAGAAGCACCACAAGATGGCCCTGCACGATGTTTGTCTAGGATGCTCAGTGTAGGGTGGATTGGCTCCATCATGGCGTGTCTCCTGTGAACAGATGAGCACCTAACCACTTTTTATGCTTTTCCTTGCTGTCCCTAAACATCTAATGGGAAAAAGTGTCAGATCACATTAGTAGGTCACAATTTGAGTTTGTAGAAGATGAGCTATGATTCCTTCACACGGATGTCTTAAACATTAGAGATGTGTATACAGGCAAGTACATGCTTCTGTGTGTGTATGTGTGTACATATATCACTGGTTCACTGGCTTAGTGTAGAAGCCCAGTCTTATTCTCTTTTGTTTTTGTTTTAGGGTGGTGGCAAACATGTAAACAGTATCAGAGACACCCAATCATAAAATGTCTGTCAGGGTTTATTTATTTTAACTTTCTGCTGTTATCAATTAGTTCTGGGACATTATGTCATGACTTTCTTATGTTTCTCTGCCTTGCAGTGGTAATGAAGCATTAGTTTTCTGGATATATGTCCTCTCATGATTTTTATCCCCTTATAAAGCGGCCCACTGTGAGCATAACCTAAGTGAGCTATATCTACCTATGTGGCCAAACTCTGTTCAATTTCCAGTTTAATAGTCTCCTCTGTTACTTTTTTAAAACAGTTTCAAGCTCTAGCTGGAATTGTGGTGTCTCAACTCTCATTACAAACCCACAAAAGCCCACTGGAATTGCTGATGTATACAGTAAGTTCCGCCCAGTGAAGCGCGTGTCTCCGCTGAAACATCAGCCAGAGACGCTGGAAAACAATGAAAATGATGACCAAAAGAACAATACAGTAGAGTACCAGAAAGGCGGGGAGACTGACCAGGGCCCCCAGCCGGAGGAACTCAGCACTGAAGATGGAGTCAGGGGGTTGCCAGGTAAGGGCTCTGAGCCCAGCCAGGCACTGGGCGAGCTGGAACATTACGACCTTGACATGGATGAGATTCTGGATGTGCCTTACATTAAATCCAGTCAACAGCTGGCCTCATTCACTAAGGTGTCTTCAGAGAAGAGGATTTTGGGCTTATGCACAACCATCAATGGCCTTTCTGGTAAAGCCTGTCCTATTGGAAGCACTGAGAACTCCACACCCAACATGACTCCATTTTGTGTTCTTTCTCCTGTGAAAAGTCCTCACTTGAGGAAAGCATCGACTGTCCTCCGGGACCAGCACAAGCTCTGCACAGAAGACTCTGAGAGCTTACCTGCTCTGGGTAAATGTGCCCCTGCGTATGAGTCCGAGAACCACAGTAAAGACTTCCTGAACAAGGCCTTTAGTGATCCCCATAGCCGAAAAATTGAGAAGGCGGGGCCAGACTGCAAGCTCAGGGCCTTCCACCTGCAGTCCTCAGCAGCAGGGGCTAAACCGGAAGAGCAGGTCAACGGCATGAACTGGACCAATGCCCAAGGCACAGAAGAAAGGAGTGAGAACCTGAAGAAAGTAAGAAGCATACTGAACATCGTGAAAGAAGGACAGATATCGCTCTTGGTGAGTACTGTCTGTCTGTCTGTCTGTCTGTCTGTCTGACTGACCTACAGACTCCGTCTCCTAACAGGATGAAGTGTTTGTTTCACGCCTTTCTGTGAATTTTTTTATTTGCTCTTTGAGCGTTTTTTATACCATGTTTTGTTCATTTTCACCTTCTTTGTTTGATTCCTTGCTAAAGCTTTACTTGCTGCTTTAGTTGAGAGGCGTGATATCTAAACACCAAGGTTAGGAGGTTAATTCAGGGGATGCAAATGGCTCCGGAAGAGTGTGGGTGCCGTTTAACATCGCCTGACCTCAGCTGAAATAAAGACATTTAATCTAAAAGGAAAACAAAACAAAGAGCCCCGCACTGTTTTCCAGTTGAGTTGATGCCTTTTTTTCCCCCTTTGCTTTTCGAATGATTCCCCATGCTCTCCCTCCGTTTCTGTGGGGACGTCAGTTTTCAGCTGATGGCGGACCTGCCAGATCTGGGAACAGAGAGTTCTCTGTTTCACCCTGATCATTATTCAGAAAAGTTGGGCCACGGGGTTTGGAAAACATTTGCAGATACAGCTTTCCCTAGAGTTTGATTGTTCTCTGACACACACGGGGTTTTCGCTCTGCTCCAGCACTCTGTGTCCAGGGAACATGAAGAATTGTCTCCAAGGACTCCAAGCAGAGTTACTGGGTGTAAGAAACATCTATTGAGAAAGTTCAACCGAATAGCGTTCCATCCGCTGCACTGTTTTCCTAGCTTCCAGATGCTGATTGGACGGTAGCAATCCTGGGCTCCTACTCAGAGGATAAAGTCTCCTTCAGGAAACGCACTGCCTGCATCGTGGCATCACGACTCCACTAATGTTAAGCTTGCACAGAGAAACTATAGCACGCTGGTCCCATTGTCACAAACAGGACAATGTGATTGATCGATTTTATCACATGAAGCCGTAACTGGTTTCTCGTGAAAATGTCTTGTCTATTTTCCCCAGCTTTTGTCTCTGAGTCTCTTCAGTTTGTTGTTTTCCTTCATCCCATACATTCAGAAGTCACAAATGCTAACACCACTGGGTTTGCCCAAAATATTCTATCAGACACTTCATACTCAGAGGAATGAAAACAGATAAAGAGCCAGGTTGCCTCCGGATATCCCAGACGCCCCTGGGAGTCACTGGTATGTCTAGAGGTCTCTGTGAACACACTAGTGGCCACAACCTTTAGGTAACATGCAGAGGGAGGCTGTCTGACAAGTCAGGCCTTTGACACAAGCGCTTCATTCATCCAGCAAACCTACAACAGTCAATAAAGCATAGCCCTGTCCCTCGAGCACTTAGCAGTGTCGTGACAGAAGAGAAGCTATTGCTTGCCATCAATGTCACCTCAGGGACCTAAAATACCATCTGGAAACCTTCGCAGCTTATTGGTCCTAGCTTGGTGACCCTTTCTCTCAAAACCATCTGTCCCTTGAGAGTACCTGTTCTAAAGCAGTGGATCTCAGCCTTCCTAATGCTGTGGTCCCTTAATCCAGTTTCCCATGTTGTGGTGACCCCCAGCCATAAAATTATTTGTGTTATTACGTCATAACTGTGATCTTGCTATGGTTATGAATTGTAATGTAAATATTTGTGTGTTCTGATGGTCATAGAGGATGCTTTGTGAAAGGGTCATTCAACTCCCAAAAGGGTCACGACCCACAGGTTGAGAACCACTGTTCTAGAGCATGTTGTAAGTAAGACAAATAGCAAGGGACTCTAACTAACTAGGTCCTTGCAAGGCCACCAGGGCCCTCGTGAGCTGTTCCTTCTTCCCTATGCCCAAAGGAGACCCTCCATAGTGTCCGGTTTTGGTTCATTGATTGAAGTCTCCCCTTCCTCCTTCTCCTCCCTTCCCCCCAACCCCTGGACAGCCACACCTAGCCGCAGACAATCTGGACAAAATTCACGACGAGAATGGAAACAATCTGTTACACGTCGCTGCATCGAAGGGGCATGCAGAATGTCTGCAGCACCTCACGTCTCTGATGGGCGAAGACTGCCTCAATGAACGGAACGCAGAGCAGCTGACTCCAGCGGGTCTGGCCATCAAGGTGACGTCTTAGGGGCTGAGCTGTCCCGGGCTTTGTCTTTGGATTTGATCTCCACTTTTTTTTTTTAAATAAGATTTCTTGTGAGCTAAGCTATTGGAAGGGGAAGAGGAGAGAGTGACGTATTAAACAAAGAGCAAATGAGTGTATGACATGTAAGAAGTTAATCACTCAGTCACTAGCGCTCTGAGATGTTGATGGCCTTCCAGCTTATTATCCAATAAGGATAATTTCCCAATCAACTCACAAAAGAGAGAAGAAGATGACCCCCTGCAGGGCTGAGAATTTTGTTATTCATGGTGATTGCAATTTGGATTCTTACCCACACCTGGATCTCTCAAAGACTGTGTCAGTTTTTCCTAATGTGGGAATAAGAAGCAAGGAGAATTAGATCAGCGTGTGCTGTTAAGGGAGGCAAGCTCTTAGGAGTTTTGGACAATAATGTGGGCTTTTAATGAATCAAATCTGAGTTTAAATGACATCAGCATCAAAACTGCTTATAACATCACTGAGGATTCCATACGTAGTCCCCTGAAACAGCACAATATGCTATCTGTCAAAGTGTACGTAAATTAATACCAACTGGGGTGGAGTTAAAACCTGGACCTAACACAAGAGAGCAGGGACCTTGTGGCACGGTGGTAAGAGTGTCTGGAGATAGACCGAGTCACAAGGAGATTAGCTAGTAAACCGAAATGTCTGTTGGGATCTTTGGCCGATAAATGTAGGATTTAGTCATACTTATGAAGAAGCCAGAAGTGACGTTCAGAGAAAAAGAATACATCTTGACTTCGGCATGAGACCACTTCACACGATGGCTGGATCTCCTAAAAGCCAAATGCATCATTTTACAAATGGAATTGCATAGGTGTTGACTAGGAGAACAAGCTAACTAAAGAAACCTACGTGTGACCCTACTAACGCAGTTTTAAAGCAATAACTTACTCTCTCATCCCTAATAGATCTTATCTGCAAAGGTGATTTTTAAAACCTTAATGCATGTAGTGGTCAACAAAATTTATAGATTAAAAATGTTATTTTAGTTTCCATTGCTCCCTGAGAAAGTATGACTTCAAAATCTGCATAGTAAATACTTTGTTAGAAAGAAATCTACACTGCCAGAGAATGTATTTTTCTCTGGTTGTGAATGATGCCATGGCAGATCAGAACTGAGTTTCCTGCAGCCAATGTGGAAAAAAAAATTTAGAGGAAAAAAAAAAACCTCATTCAGTAGAGTTGAGTCTGTGTGCCGAAGCCAACATGTTCTGTGTTATTGGGTGCTGGAGGCAGAAATCTGAATAAGAGATAGTCCCTATTCCTAGGGACCGATATACCTGGTAACTAAAGTAGGCACCTTGATTACCGGTGATAACAATATCGATGGTAAAATTGGCATCTCACCCTGTGACACACTCCAGTGAGATGGCTGGGTAGAATGTGGTCATCCCTGGGCATATGTCAGTGACAAATATCCTTATAATGCCAACAGATGTTGGCACCTGTCATATCTACAGCCTGGTTTAGTGTTTATGAAATATAGTCTTCATTAGTTTTCCTAACTAATGGGTGGTGATTGAATATTTCCTTATTATATAATTGAATGAAACATTTCTTTTAATTTATTCGCCCTGCTGCTCATTTGGATATATTAAACATGTTAAAGCATGAAGGCTCATAAGACATATAGTCGCCCTTAAACCAGCCCTCGTGTGAACAGCTTCCATGCTATCTCCCCAGGAGCTGTTGATTTCTATCTAAACTTCAGCCACCGCAGTACAGCCATCACCAACAGGGCTGCAGATTCCTGCTATAATTTGATTTGGGGACTTGGGCTTCTGAATGCTTTAAGAAAGCATTCTTTCTGCTCCATCATTCCAGTTACATTGGCCCAAAGCAGTACATTCAAGTATTTTATACAAGTACCTAGCCCTTCACAAAGGTGACCTGCACTTCACTCGGTGTGCTTCAGGTGACACTGATGAAGCTGAGAGTCTTAAGAAGCCACCAGTCTCTGGTTTTAGGACCTTGTTTTGAGCACCTGTAGCAGCTGACAGTGTTTCATCAAACAGTTCTAAGAGTGGCCAGAGAGATGGCTCGGTGGCTATAAGCTCTTGCTGCTCTTGCAGAGGACCACGAGAAAATTATTTCCTCATTCCCAGGCTCCTTAAGCAGAGCGTAATAAATAAATATGTCCGTTACATTACAGACTTTATTGAGGGTTTTCCAGGAGACTCAAGAGTGACGGCTTTGGGAGTCTGTGCCCTTTGGAACTGGCTAAGCAAAGTCACTGTGAAGAAAAAGTTCTGAAAGGCCCGATTTCTAACACAGTCTGTTTTCTAAAATAGAATTGGCAGAAGGAATTGTGTAAGGACCTGAGCAAACTCAGAATGAAATAAGCCTAATTCCTTTTTTGTTTTGTTAACTTCTTCTTTGGTCGTTCTGATTAAGCCCAAAGGCAAAATGTTGATCTTGTGATAATGTGACGTCATACATGCTTACAGACATTCTTTTTTTTTTTAATACTCAAATAACTTTAAGCCCAGAAACTTGAAGGGGCAGAAGTATACTGCTGGAATTTAATATTTTTTTGTTGGTTTGTATTCTTGTTACTTGTATTTAAGGCAAGTTATTTTGGTTTCAAATTCGGGGAAGTGCAATAATATTTCCTTCTGTTCTTTGATGCATTTTATTGTTTAAATGCCACTTCCTTGATTCACCAGATGTAAAACTCACCTACAAGAACTGTCTCCCACAACCCTCGAATACACCCACTTGTCAAGTACACAGAAAACATTTTCTAGGATATAGCCTATATCGAGTTGTATCCACAAACCCAGTACCTTGTGAAGGACTGAAATACGTGCTTACATACTTCATCAGTAATAAAGTGCAATTAGAAACTAACAACACAAGGAAGCATGGGCTATTCACAATGATGACAAATTAGTTCTCTCTAAAACAGTCAGTAGGACAAAAAAAAAGTAAATTTCAGAGGAAATTGAAGATGGTTGCGGACAGCTGAGAAAGAGAAAGCAGCAAACCACTGTCTTCGCAGGAAGCATCTACAGCTGTGTGTGTAGGGAGGCCTGAAAAGGAGGGGGACAGGGAGGAAAGCTTCAGACAGACACCTTAGGAACTGGAGAGGTAAGAAAAACCTAATCCAAAGAAAACAAAAGAAAGGCAATAACAGGACGTAAAGCAGAGATAAGTGTAACGGGGAATGTAACAACAGTAGAACAAATCGACAAAGCTAAATTGAGTTATGAGGAGGTAGGAAAAAACCCTTTAATTTAGTTAGACTTACCAGAAAGAGAGGGCGAGAGACATAGTGAGGGGGTCCCTATTTACTAAAACTGGAGGCATGGCTTCACATTTCTGTGTAAATAGTAATTTTTACACACTGTCTTGCTTCTTGTATGATCAAGATGGCTTCCATCTTCTTCATTCAGAAAGAATGAAGAGAATGTTTCATAGGGCAACAGCCAGGGCTCAGTTTTGAAGTCTGGGGCCTGGAAAAAGAGAGGTCATGAGAGTCTGAAAGTGCTGAGCTGAAAGGCATGGCTGACTTTGACCTGTGACTAGTGGAAGGAGCGTGGCCAATGGCAGCACCACAACTCGAGAGCCAAGAACAGAAGGGACCTCAAACTCTGTCTCTTCTTCTGGTCTCCTGTGGCTAACGTGCATTACCCAAACCCAGCCAGAAGCCAGGATGCCAGGCAGACACCCTAAAGAGAGCAGCCCCAGGGCAGCAAGGACCACGTTGCCTTGCCATACCAGTAAAAACTTAATGATGAAGACACATCCTGAGATGCATTTTTCCACGATTTTGTCCTTGTGCAAACACCACAGAGAATATTTACATACACATGATACATGTCTGCACTGTGGCCTTTAATGCAGTTAGGAAATGGTAAACATGAAACGCATGTGGGTACCGCCAGCGTAACACAGCATCCTGTTTTACAGTAAACTCTTTGTCATAGGCCAGAGTGCCGGCTAAAAGAATGAGAAGCAGCCTAGTACAGTAAATAGATAAACCAGTAGCGTAGCTGTTTTGTTATTGACTGTAATGACGGTTTTTATGGAACATTTATACTATGCACAGTCATGCAGCACATCCCCAAGGACAGAATAGCATGGGTGTTTGTGAGTGTGAGAGTGTGTATGTGTGTATGTGCATATATGTGTGTGACAGAGTGTGCATATGTGAGTGCATTGTGTAAATACAGTGTATGTGTGAGACTCGATGTGTGTACGTGTCTGTGAGAGAGTGTGAGTCAGTGTGTGTGAGGGAAAGATTCAGTATGTGTGGGAATGTGTATGAATGTGTGTGTGTGTGTGTTTGTGTGAGAGAGAGGGAGGTGTCTGAGTGAGTGTATGTGCGTGTGTGTGTGTGTGTGTCTGTATGTAACTGGGAATTCTTGACTTAAAATCCTGTTAGTCAAATAGAAAATGAAAAAAAGAGATTGCCTCTTCTCTCTTCCTCTGGGAATAGATGTTTTCATCTTGACAGGTTAAGATTCTAAAGAAAACAATAATCCTGTTAGATGCTGCTCATTTGCCCTTCCCTGACTCCAGGAGACCCTTTCTGTGCTCACACCCCACAGTATGCAAGCTAGAAACAGTCTTAACAGTCTCTAGGAAAATCTAAGAGAATAGACATGTAGTGAGTGTAGTGGCCATGAGCCTGTGCTGCATCTCATTTCGCCCCTATTGTGATGCTACGGTCTCTGGTGTCCATGTGAGATGGCTCATGCCCTAGAGCTAAGTAACTGTGGCCAAGTGGCGAGCCAACGACGTCCATCCATCTCAGAGTCTGTCTGGAAGTTAATCACAGGATGCCCCACTTAGATTTTCTGTGAAGGGTAAAGAGACCTTCCCAATAAGCATGGACTGCATCTTAACTATTTCTGTGCCTCGTTTATGTTCCGAAACTCTCATGGTGCTAAGAGTAAAAACCCAGTGGTGACTAGAGATGAGAGAGAATTTTAAACCCAAAAGTATGAGAGTCATAAAACAAAAGTCTTTCTAACACCCCAGGTGATTTCTTTCTACTGCACCTCTCTCCTTCATCACAACTAGGGAGAACTTTTAATTTCCTGAAAATGTACAGCTTGTAGCTGTTTGACTTTTGTAGCATCATTACAAATAACAACAATCTTCTTCCATAAAAATATTGTCGCCTTTTGAACTTTTGATTGTTCTGCTAATTAAAATGTTTATCCTGGTCACTTAATGAAAATTGTTATTTCAAATAGAAAGTTGTTAATTTTTCTTGAAAACTATGGTAGTGTTTTATTTTGAAAATAGTTGCCACATCTTATAAACTGTAAGTGAAGAATGCCGGAGAAATGGCTCAGAGAGTAAGAGCTCTTCCAGAGAACCAGGGTTTGATTTCTAGCACCCACATGACAGCTCATGGCTGTCTGTAACGGTAACTCTAGTTCCAGAGGATCCGATGCCCTCTTCTGGCCTCCTGGAATACCAGGTATGCATGTAATGCATGTAGTTCAGAACACTCATAACATAAAATAAATAAATCTCTAAATAAAATAAATTTTAGGTGATAGGTAGTGATTGCTGACAATATTATGTGTTAGCTTGGATACAGAACAACTGGAATGCTCTACTGCTGTTTGTGGTAGTAAAAGTAATTTTCCACTTTGGAAAACAGTTTGACAGCTTTTCATAAGGTTAAATATATACTTACCACAATCTTAGAAATTCTAGAGCTTGGCATGGTGGTGCAGGCCTTTAATATCAGCACTTGGGAGGTGGAGAATCTCTGTGAGTTTGAGACCACCCTGGTCTACATAGTGAGATCCAGGACAGCCAGGACTAAATAGAGAGACCTTGTCCAAAAGAGAGAGAGAGAGAGAGAGAGAGAGAGAGAGAGAGAGAGAGAGAGAGAGAGAGAGAGAGAGAGAGGGAGGGAGGGAGGGAGGGGGGAATGGAGGAAGGAATGGAGGGAGGAATGGAGGGAGGGAGAAGAAAGAAAGAAGAAATTTTAATTCTAGATATCCATTCAAGAGAAATAAATAAGAACTTACTTTCAAAAAGATACAATTAGATTTTAATTTCAAAAATTAAAAAATATTTGTAGTAGTTTGGATAAATACCAAGTGAAAACAAGCCAGAATCAAAGAACAACATGCTCATCTTGTCTGAGCTTATTTTGCGTGTGTGTGTATACATATATATGCTGTATATATATTGAATATATATTCAAAAATAAACTATACTTTCAATTATACTTTACAGAATGTAAATTTATCTCAATAGAGTAAGTTCATCCATTCATTCACTTGTTTACAGTGCTAGAAATCAAACTTGCGCACACTAGGTGGGTACTCTACCACAAAGCTCAGCAGAATGATTTTAAAATAACTGGTTAGAATCACAAAGACATACACAAGTAGAAATTCTCCCGCTGATTTGGAGCTAAACCACAAAGCGTGAATGTAACAGGTCTTACATTTATGTTTCAAGTAAATACAAGCCCAATACAAAGTCCAAAATTCATCTGTCTTCCCATGGTAAAACTACAATCTTTGTGATATTTGCTAAACTTTAGTAATTTTGAATTTCTTTCTCTTTGTCTCCTCAAACTCCAGAATGGCCAGCTGGAGTGTGTGCGCTGGATGGTGAGCGAGACAGAAGCCATTGCAGAATTGAGTTGCTCCAAGGACTTCCCAAGCCTTATTCATTATGCAGGTTGCTATGGGCAGGTATGGTGTCCTTAAGTATCTTCTCTTACATGTCCATCAAAGTCCAACATGACATCATAAATCCAAAGATTTTATGAACAATGATATTTATTGTAATTTTTAATGAAGGAATGTTTTAAACAACCTAGATATCTCAACGCAAGATTTTAGATGAAGAGTTAAGCTATATTCATATAGTAGAATTATATGAGGAAGTGTTAATTACATAATGTTGATAAAATCTAATATATAAAGCTTCCATTGTAAGTTAGTACCAACTTTAAATTTTGTGGAGAAGGAAAGTAAGACTAGAAAAAATACAGCCTAACATAGTTGCAGTCATTTGGGGACAGAATGGAACTATAGCTTTTTTAAAGGTTATTTGTTTGTTTGTTAATTTTCTACTTTGACAATGAATATTTTTAACGTTTACCAAAAAGAAAAATGGTAGTACTTTATTGAGCACAAACCCAAACACCACGTCCTCTTAAGGTATCAGCCAAGGATGCCTCACCGGAACAAAAATGACCAGATGCTCACCTTCCTAGATGTGGATGGAGGGGGGAGGAACTTGGACTTCCCACAGGGCAGGGAATCCTTACTGCTCTTCGGACAGGAGAGGGAGGGGGGAGTGAAGGGGGAAGGGGGAGGTAAATGGGAGGTGGGGAGGAGGCGGAAATTTTTAATTAAAAAAAAAATGAGCAGGTGTATTAACAAGAGCATCCTTAGAACTAAGTTCTCCACCCCGGCCTGTGAGACACTCCATGGGTAAGAGAGCCGTCCCTGCAAAAGCCTGATGACCCAGTCCAGTCCCCAGAGCCCACGGATAGGCAGGAGGAGAAGGCTGACTCCAAAACGTTGTCTTCTGACCCACAAGTGCATGCACACACATACTCATAATAAACTCAAGAAATCGATTTCTACATTAGAAAAATCTTGACATTATTAGCTGATACACACAGATCTTGTCTCTACCTCCCTTTGAGGGTGATGGTTATAATTTATCTTTTAAAAAGGCTGAAGTCACAAAAACGTCAATCTCAAGCTTAAAAAAAATAAGGAAGTCAATATAGTATAAGAATAGATTTAATCAAATTTGTGGCAGAGAAAATTGCTTTTCATGTATCTAACCACTCCCAGCCCCTACCCTCACCCCCGCTGCTGCCTTTGGCTCTGTAGATTTTCCCAGGAGCAGTAAATTGTGGCATTGCCAATTAAAGATTGTGCTTATTTCTTCAGCATGCCAATCACATTTTTCAAAAGGCTAGAAAATATTACCATAGTCGTTCTTCCCTTTTGTGCTATTGTTTACTTTTGAGATAGGGCCTTTCTATGCAGTCTAGACTGTACTACAGCTCACTACAGGCAAAACTCAATGATCTTCCTGCCTCTCCCTCCCAAGTGCTGGGGTTAGCAGTGTGCATGATCATGCCTAGGTTGGCTTTTCTTCAGTAATCATACTAGCTGAAAGTTTATTCTGTACCAAAGCAACTTCAGTTGATATGATGCATATATAAACTGAGATAAACAACAAAGATAAAACACCATACATATGCACGTTTCCTTTGTTGCCAAGCTCCCTGCTATTGGAATTTATGTAAATTATCTATAAGATCTTGTTTAAGCCGGGCGGTGGTGGCGCACGCCTTTAATCCCAGCACTCGGGAGGCAGAGGCAGGCGGATCTCTGTGAGTTCGAGGCCAGCCTGGTCTACAAGAGCTAGTTCCAGGACAGGCTCTAAAAAAGCTGCAGAGAAACCCTGTCTCGAAAAAAAAAAAAAAAAAAAAAAAAAAAAAACAAAAAAAAAGATCTTGTTTATTCCATCGTTGAAGAACACAAAGAAGGAAAGTTAAGAAATGGCACATTGTCTAATGCTATTAAGAGGGAAGACTAGAGCCATGCAATGATGGCGCACGCCTTTAATCCCAGCACCTGAGGGGCAGAGGCGGGTGGATCTCAGTGAGTTTGAGGCCAGCCTGAGTCTACAAAGCAAGTTCCAGGACAACCAGAACTGTTTCACAGGAAGGAGGGAGGGAGGAAGGGAGAGAGAGAGGGAGGGAGGGAGGGAGAGAGGGAGGGAGGGAGGGAGAGAGAGAGAGAGGGAGGGAGGGAGGGAGGGAGAGAGGGAGGGAGGGAGGGAGGGAGGGAAAGAAAGAGGGAGAGGACTAGATTTCCACTCAGGTCCTGTATCTTTAGGGGCTCAGTTGTTTTGTCCCCATCTGTACAGATGGTTTGTACAGGAATATCTCACACAGACCATTGAAGTGAGAAACTGTATAAATGCATAGAATTCAAAAAGGAGGATAGGAGGAACATTAAAAGTTTGAATAAGTCGCTATCTTTTAAAACATTAGACTCACATCTTTTTTTTTTTTTTGGATTGTGCTTCCCAGTCCAATCCTCTGTCATTAAAATAAACAATGGTAATTATTACACATTTGCTAAAACAGAGGTTTATAAATTTTTTCTCAAGTATTTGACCATTGCTAATCTCCATAAGTCATTTTTGGTATTGAGCATATTTATTAAACTATGCGATCGATGGCTTTACATTTCTAATTTCATTTGCTCACTCAAAGCCTAATTGGGCCTTTGGGGTATTTGTGGAAAGGTTGCGACACTGACTCCAGTTAGGGAGGGAAGGGGGCTAGCCAGCCACACTGACTCCAGTTAGGGAGGGAAGGGGGGCTAGCCAGCCACACTGACTCCAGTTAGGGAGGGAAGAGGGCTAGCCAGACCTGTTCTGAGGCTCTGGACAAAGGACTGGCATCAGCCATCTTCAGGGAAATGTCAGTTCCTTGCTACTTTCTTTATTCGGTTCTCAGAGCACATGTCTCAGAATTCTTAAGCTGTGGGAATAGAAGAAAAGGAAGTGCCCCCTTGTGGGAAGGCTGTGTGAGCGTCCACTTACTGAGCTGAAACCTAGGAAAACGCAAAATCTAGTGACCCATCTGAAGAGACTTGTCAAACATTAGCCTCACACTGGGAGTCATCCTGAGGTTGCTCTAGGATGCGATGCATTTCTATGACATAAAATGCAGATTTGAGGGAGGCCAATCGCACCCTTCAGAGGACAGTCTACCCCCATGGAAACTGTAGATGCCCATTTGATCTGCCAGTTCTTCCCAGTGTCATCCTCCTGCCGCCACAGCCACTTATGTAACAGATAACCTGCAGAGCGGCTGAACTTGGAACCATGACAAGGCTAATATTTCCACAAGGAAGACTGCTATTGAGCAGTCTCTAATGGATTCAGCACATGCGAGTCTTTCTCTGCCAGGCAGGCACTAGACAGAGTGTGTTCTGACTTTTGTTTCTTCAGTAAACACCTTTGGAAAGGATCAGACCAACCAAAGAAAATTGTTTGCTGCTTCCTCTCCTTGCTCTCTACTCTCCTATAGATCCGGGAAGAAGGGGCTCCAATTGTCTCCCGATTTGTGTCCTTTTTCTTATAAAAATTGCCTTTAAAGATGGCAGTGCCACAGGGTGGTAGCCAGCGGGTTTGGTGGATGCGTGGAGTGAGCGATCTTTGGATGATAGGAATTGACTTTGCTCACGCTGACACTTGAAGTCTCAGAGGGCACAATTATTTTATCGCCTGGCTATACCTCGCATAACTAGCTACAGGGAGTGGGAAGGCTAAAGCCTTGTGGGGACTGGAAGAGCAGGCCTGGGGGTGGGAGCAGTTCCTGCATAGGCCTGCTCTGCCTCCCCAATAGGAAAGCTGTTGGCGAAACAATAGAGATGGAACCGTGTTTATTCAAAACCACTCTCTGTGTGACTTGGGCATTTTAGGCCAACATGAAGGTTCAGGTGGTATCCAGGCTCTCCCTGCAGATAGTCTGCCTGCAGCTGCTGTGGGAGGTGTCACCCTATCCTGCCTTGATACTTGGTTAGGGGGCTCTGTGATGTGCAGCATTGAATTTGTGATTCCTTTGGTTTTTGAGTCTTTCATGGGCCATTTAGTCAAAACACTCTGTCGAAATGACTTGCCTTCATAACGCTAAACTGCGTCTAGACTTCATTTTACATTTGGTCCTGAGAAAGTCTGGTATTTTTTTTTTAAGGACTCTTTTTGAAGCGAGCAAAAGCTCATAGTTTCCCGTGAGTGGTCATTGGCAGCTGAGGGCACGATGACGAGGGGTGTGCTTTTACATGCCCTGTTGCTGTTCTCTGAGTCACTTTCATCAGAGAAGTATTCTGTCCTGGACTTTGTTTCATTGACTATTGTTTCAATGTCGTGGGGCGGAAATAAGTAAACCATCTGAAAGTACTCTTGTTGGAGATGAAAGGCAAGTAGAAAGATCTTGGTTTTGTTTATGTTCTGTTTTGCTTTTGTTCTCTGATAGAGTCTTGCAATGCCGCAGAGGCTAACAGAGAACTTGCAATCCTCCCCTTTTAGCCTCCCCACAACCTGGAATTGCAGATGTGCTTTCTCCCACCACCGCTGGCAGAAAAACCTTAGATTAGCACAAACAACCATCTAAATGCTAACTATTGATCTTGGAGAGATAACTAACCCAGAGCTCCACAATCTGCAGACTGACAGCCAGAGTTTCCTAAGCCTAAGGGCTCCATAGGAGCATGCCTGTTAGAATCAGTGCTGTTGGAGAAATCAGAGCCTTCTGATGTGGAATTCCCCTCTGCCATTGGATAATAAAGAAACTGGCTTGGCCTGATAGGGTAGAACAGAGCTAGGCAGGGAAAACTAACCTGAATGCTGGGAGAAAGAAGGTAGAGTAAAAGGGAGAAGCCATGTAACCCTGCCAGAGACAGATGCTGGAACTTTACCCAGTAAGCCACAGCCTCGTGGTGATACACAGATTAATGGAGATGGGTTAATTTAAGATATGAGTTAGCCAGAAATACAGTTAGGCTATTGGCCAAACAGTATGGCAAATAATGTGGTTTCTATGTGATTATTTCGGGGCTGAGCTGCCAGGAACAAACAAGGGGCTTCCTACAACAGTGTTCCAGCCCTAAAGATGGAAAAGAGAGTTCCAAAGACAACTGAGCCCTAGTGCCAGGTGTCTGGGATTCAGTCTTACCCAGTCCTAGCTTGATGGCTTTGCACACATGCATATGCATGAATGCATGTAGAAAGAAGAAAAAGGGAATTCAAAACAAGAAAAGAAAAGAGAAAAGAGACATGTCCTGTGCCTTTGTTGTTCTCAGCTGTATGACATGGCAAGAGAACTTCCCTCTTGGGAGTTCTGAAGACCTAATGAAGACCAGTATACTGACCAGTCCAAAATACACACTAGACAAATGTTGGCTGCTTTGGCAAATCTTCCAATTTGTTGATTTTATTGCCATCAGTGTAGTTTGTCTACTTATTTTACTTTAAGTAAAGAATAAACCAAACTTACCAAGAAGTTATTTTGGCCTTGATATACTTAATTCTTAAGTGCATCTTCCCCCATAATCTTGCCATCTCTGTATCGTACATTTACCTTACAATAAATGATGTAAAAGTATTAATGACCGATTTTTTTAATTTACATTTTGACATCTTGATAAATGGGATGAATCTCTAAATGTGGTGTATTAGATTTGGTGATCTAGTGTTGCAGACAAAGCTCCAAGTTGTACCACAAACTGTAGAGATTTTATTGATACTAGCAATAAAACTGTGACATATATTTCAATTAAACTTTTATTAGACTTTGTTCAGTGCATCTTATAAATTGCATGTATTAATTGCCTCTTTAAGGACCTTGCATTGCCTATGGGAACACTTAAGTTGCAATGCTAAAACAGGTTATCCAAAGGCCAGAGAATCCTCAGAAGAGAAAATATGTAGATAAGAGAAGTTCTTGGTCCATAGATGTAAGCTGAATAGATAAGGGGATGTGTGAGTGGATTGATGAATGGATAGACGGACTTTACATTGGAGAGTATTCCTCAAGATAGAAACAGCAGAGACAAGCTTCTCTGTTCACATGACTGCTTAGAATAACCCTTGAAAGCAATATTTATCAAAAATGAAAGTCTGACATTGCATCCCTCCTTCAACATTTCCTCCTGCAATGGAGAGGAAGAACATACACACACACACACACACACACACACACACACACACACACGTGCAAGCATGCGCACTCACACAGCAGGGAGGAAGAGAGAATCTGAATGCATTAAAGGACTAGGAGGGGAGGAAGACATCATTAAACATGTCTCTAACACATGTAGGCATCAATGAGGACCTTCCTAGCTGGACAAGTGGCCATTCTCTCCTGATTATGTTTTAGTGTGCTTGTCGAATAAGTCACCATTTTATTCTAAGTCTTTGCGTCCCTATGCTTCCCAGAAGTAAAGCCCAATGTCTCAAATAATGAGTACTAAAGATCTTATGTGAAAACAAGGGAAACTAGCCATCTGTCTTGAAATCCTAAATGCATGTAATCAGAAGACCACTCATGCAGTTCCTTTGAGTAGAACCCATTCAAATGGTATGACAGGAAAGATTTTTCTTTACAAGATATGAGTAAATAGGCCAATTGCCTTATCTTCTTAACATTGTATGTATATATATAATATATATACATAGATTTTATTAACTTAAATCAATTAGGTTTCATTATGTATTTTTGACACTCTTTTCCCCACCTCTTTCCCCACACACACCCCATCTGTCCCCTACGCCAGCTTACCCCAGTATCCTCCTTTCCACTCTCAGGTCACAAGTGATCTTTTGGTTTTCCGCCCCTCCCCGTTCCTCAGCACTCTTGTTCCATTCTCTTGGTGGCTTATCTTGTTTCATATAAAAGAGCTGTACTACAGAAAGTATATAACAGAATTTGAGGCACCAGGCAAAACACTGGTAAGTCAGTAGAATTGTGTCTGCCTTATATGAGTCTTAGGTAAGGTCTCTGACAGCCACTACAAGAAAAGATTATTGTAGCGATACATCTGGGCACTGGCTCAGGGCACTCAGGATCCATGGCAACTCTCTTTTCTCACAGAGCGCTCCTATATCTTATTCTCCCACATCACCTGGCCCCTTGCCAAGGGCCCTTGATTTTTCTCCACATTTCCACATTTCTAGAATAATTCTAAGACTCAAAAAATGTAATATTCTATTGCTGACAGTCCAATTACTAAAAGCCAAAACACTATGATTTTAGTAAAGCCTGTGTCTATACAGGTGGAATAGACGCACCCTCTAGAACATTCAGTTTGATCTGAAGAATCTGAAAATTTGCATGGCAAGACAGTTTACAAATAGGACATTTCAAATATCTTCAACTCTCTTGAACTTTACTTTCTAAAGGAAGCTGGTACAAATCAGATGACATTCCTCGCTGTCCTGGACTAATTCTATGTCGACTTGACACAAGCTGAAGTCATCTGAGAGGAGAGAACCTCAATTGAGAAAGTGCCTCTATTAGATCCTGCTATAGGGTATTTTCTTAATTAGTGATTGATGGGGGAGGGCCCAGTCCATTGTGGGTGGGTCCATTCCTGGGCTAGTAGTCTTGGGTTCTATAAGAAAGCAGGCTGAGCAAGCCTGCACTTCTCCATGGCCTCTGCATCAGTTACTGTCCTGGGTTCTTGCCCTCAGTAATGAACTATGTATGATATGGAAGTCTAAATTAAATAAATCCTTTCCTCCCCAACTTGCTTTTTGGTCCCGGTGCTTCATCTCAGCAATAGAAACTCTAACTAAGACAGTTACAGTTCTCTGATTTATAAAACAAGATTGAATGGGATAGTTTCCCCCAAATGTCTTCCAATGTGTAGTTTTAAGAGTCCTTGGTTTGTTATCATGGAACAAACCAAGTCCCCCAAGCTTGAAAATGACCTATTGAAGAGGTTCTGTTCTGTGATTGGTGGGACTGTCTTTCTCATCTGTAGAGACACCACAGCCTTTCTCCTGGAGTTTTCTTAAGTCTTAGCCATTGCCTGCATGCCAGTTGGTAATAGCTTTAATCCTGATACTATTCATTGAGATTTTGCTTTTTTTTTTTTTTTTGGTCGCTTTTGGTTTTTTATTTCTATTTTGATTTTGGAGACAGGGTCTCTCTATGAATGCCGGGCTGTTGTGGAACTTGCTATGTAGACCAGGCTGGCCTTAAACTCATAGCGATCCACCTGCCTGTGCCTCCCAAGTCCCAATCCACAGAGAATTTTTAAAGATTTATCTTGTGTTATGTGTTTGAGGGGATATGTATATGTGAACTCAGATGCTCTGGGAAACAAGAAGAGGGTGCCAGGTCTCCTGGTGGTAGAAATACAGGCCATGGTAAACCATTTGGTGTGGGTGCTAGGAACTGAACTTGGGTCTGCAAAAGCAGTAGTCACCCTGAGCCATCTCTCTTGTCCCCTCAATGAAATGTTAAAAGAACTAAGTTGCTTAATACAATAACCTGTTTCCAAGTAAAAGAAATCCAGCATTTTTTGCCTAGTTAACTAGGAAAAGTAGAGTAGCCATTTTATTGTCTCAAGCATATGAAAACATTGTCTATTCTGGTCCCAACATCAGCCCCAATTTCCTGTAAGTTTTTCTTTGAAGAAGAGAGTTAAGCCTATCAGGACTCCCTTCTCCAGTTTCTAGTTCTCAACCAGAGTCTCCAGGCTCATCCTCGCCCCTTTTTCTGGGAACCCTTGAAGACCCTTTGACTCTCTTCAAGTTCCACCTCCATCCGCAGCTAGCATTCATCCCACTCTCCCAGGTACTGTCTTACTCAGATGTAAGAATCAGTTCCCTTTTCCTCATTTTGCTTTTTGAGGGGTTTTACTCCATCTTGCCCACTTGGACAGAGTACGGCACAAATATTGTGTCTGTCCCCACATGTTAGCTACCTTTGTAAACAGTGCCCTATTGACCAGCAGAGAGAAAAAAAAAACCATTTAGGAGTTAGCTGTTTGGATTCAAAATTCCTTTAGCAAATTAACTGGCATGTTCAGAAGATGAGGGCAAATTTAATCCAAAAAAAAGTTCATGACCAGTCGGAACAAATAACCAGAGGGGAGAAAATCCTTTAAGAGGTTAAGAAGAAAGAAGTTCAAGGCTATTCCAAGCACATGATCATCTTTTTAAATGTCACATTCCACCCACTAAGCTTCATGCTGTTGTTTTTACCACTCTCGTGTTTTTTACTTTATATTTAATTCTTCTATTTTAAAACATTGTAATCCCATCTCCTTGCTTGCTTCAAAAACCATGACATGAAAATACCACAAAACATTCACTGGGTAAAATGCAAACAGATTACAACGAAATATCCTGACTGCTCGCTCTCTGGCTTCGCTTCTGAAAGACTTAGTCTCTTTGCCTTTGGTTCCTTTCCTTTAACATGAAGGGGAAAAAAATGATATTACTTTAAAAAAAAATACCACCAGCATTTGGTCAGAGACAAGAACAAGAAGTTCCTGCTTTATCTCAGCAAGGTTATCTTGGATTTGACAGCTTACGGTACTGATTTGTGTTCAGTCTGTGGACTGCAGGATGTTCAGGATTAGGGGGCCATGGTTTAAGAATATAAATTTAAAAGTAAATCGAGTTGTGTCGGTAGTGTAAGGTCTTGGGGTAATCGGCTTGAAAGCTACAGGCAGCTTAACAGAGCAGAAAGTGTGGCCTTAATGTAGTGATGTGCTGCAGGTTGTGTTCCTGTGGCCCAGTTCCCGGCCTCCTGACTAGCTTATGCCCCAAAATAACAACACACAAATTGTATTCTTTTAAACACTGCCTGGCTCATTAGTTTCAGCCTCTTACTCACATCTTGCTTTAACCCATTTCTAATAATCTGTGTAGCACCACGAAGTGGTGTCCTACCGGAAAGATTCTAGCGTACGTCCATCTTGGGCTGGAGCTTCATCATGTCTGGCATCTCCTCAGGAGAGGCACGGTGGTCTGTCTAACTTAGGAGAGGCGTAGCATCTTACTGATCCTTCTACCTCATTTCCTCATCCTGTTCTGTCTACTCCACCCACCTAAGGGGTGGTCTATCAAATGGGCCAGGCAGTTTCTTTATTAGCCAATGAAATCAACTCAAACAGAAGACTCTACTACATCATTTCCCCTTTTTCTGTTTAAACAATAAAAAGAAGGCTTTAACTTTAACATAGCAAAATTACATATAACAAAACAGTTATCAAGCAAGAATTATAATTACAATATTTATATCTACTTTATCTTTTATCATAACTAAGGAAAACTATATCTATCCATTCTTCAACTCCATCAAAGACTCCAGAAGGATATAATATTACCTAGGTGAACAAGAAGTAAGCTACTTCCAAAACTCTAGAAATCACAGAGACATCTCGCTGCCTGGACAGTCACCCAAAGTTCTTTTGTATTGTTGGTGCATCTATCTTCGGCCTACAGGCCCATAACTATCCAGCAGACATTTCTATGCAGCAGGAATTTCGAAGGCAATTCAGTCACTTTCTGCTGTGTCCTGCAGAATGTCTTGCAGACTCTTTCATGAGTCAGGAACCCCAAAGAATCATCTCACATTTAGGCAAGTTCAGCATTCCTCTCTGTGTCCAGTTTATGCAAGTGTCCAAGCAAGAGCAGTTTCTTGCCCAATGGCTATCAAACTCCATAAGTAGCCTCTTAGATGCCCATCTTCCTCTTGAAGTAGCTTGTGCTGCCAGGAGCAGATGTGTCTCATTGTCATGAAAAGTCCTAAGTTATTAAGACATTTAAGTAGAATATTCTGTAGTCTTTGAAAGATATGAAGAATATCTATCTAACTGAAATATATCTCTATATATCTAGAAAATCTAACTAACATAACTATAAGCTTTACTATTATTGATGATTATCCATTAACAACCTATATTTCTTAATTATACATTACATTTTTAAAATGAACTACACAATCACAATACCTTAATCAGTATCAAAAATACATATACATATAACAAAATTGACCTTAAATGTCTATCAATAAAGCAAAATCTATACCAATGCAAATTATTCATATCTATATCATATCCCCCCTTTAAATGTAAAAGAACACTTATAAACAATATTTGGGAACATGGGCGCAGTTATTTCTCTCCAAACTGCTTCCTGCTGAATGGGGACGCTGTTAATCAGATCTTTCATGGTGTAACCTGTGTGCCAGGTTCATCTCAGTCATCAGTTGGGTGAAGTAATTTTCTGAAGATGTTCACAGCAACCTTTCAGGAGGGCGTGGTCTATCATACCATATTGGGATAGATGCAATCCATAGGGTCTCATTTTCTGTAAAAATAAAAGAAGAATCTCTTTTCCAAAGTATCATATCCTTAGATCCAAATTCTGAAGTCAAGGTATTTTCAAAATATCTATCTTGGATTAGTTCAGCAGCATTTATAAACAAATATCTTTTAGCAGTTGTTGCTTCTTCCTCAGCATTCAAATAATTCAAAGAGAGCATAGTAGTAAACAGCATCAAGATTCTCTGTGTATTTTCCATCTTTGTGCAGCTTTATTTTAACCTCTATTTCGTTTATTTTTACTTTTATTTTTTGAGACAGGCTCTCTGTATATCTTTGTCCTGGAATAACTCTTTAGACCAGGCTGTCCTTGAACTCTCAGAAATCCACTTGCCTTTGCTTCCCAAGTGCCAGGATTAAAGGTGTATGCTACCACACCTTGAACTCACAGAGATTTGTCTGTCACTGCCTCCCAGGCATTGGGATTAAAGGTGTGTCCTGCCACACCTTGAAGTCACAGAGGTCAATCTACCTCTGCCTCCCAAGTGTTGGGTTTAAAGGTGTGTACCACCACAACAAAGTACTTCCTTTTTTTTTTTTTTTAAGAACTTTAACCTTTAGCCTGCATATATTTTTAACACATAGTAAAACATTTAGAGGTTTTCTTTGTCTTTGAATCTCTCTTTACTGTATATCTCTCTTTTTCTGACCACACGGGTCTTTAATTTACCAAGCAATATAGGTAGGATTAAAGCCATGACTTTGGCGGCTGGATCCAGCCCATTCCTTAGCTTTCCAGCCTCATACAGAGGTACCGGCTGTAGCCATGTTTATCACCACAACTCTGTGGCGGTTCAAGGTCCCTGCCAGCAAGCAAGCTGCAACAGTGTTAAACAACACTCAAAAGCTCCATAGTCAGGACCGCCTGCTTGAAAGAGTCAGAGTTTGCCCTGGCAGGACGGCCCAGAAAGCTGGCATTTTTAAAACAGCACAACTTTTTTCCAGCTACAACTGAAAACAAACAAGCAGACGTTCAGACCCAAGAAATTGCTGCTACCAAGAAGCCATGCTTTACTCTATTCTTTCCCAAGCTTTCTCAAGCTTTCTGTGGATTCATTTATCCATGTCTGGGCGCCATTCTGTAGTGATGTGCTGCAGGTTGTGTTCCTGTGGCCCAGTTCCCGGCCTCCTGACTAGCTTATGCCCCAAAATAACAACACACAAATTGTATTCTTTTAAACACTGCCTGGCTCATTAGTTTCAGCCTCTTACTCACATCTTGCTTTAACCCATTTCTAATAATCTGTGTAGCACCACGAAGTGGTGTCCTACCGGAAAGATTCTAGCGTACGTCCATCTTGGGCTGGAGCTTCATCATGTCTGGCATCTCCTCAGGAGAGGCACGGTGGTCTGTCTAACTTAGGAGAGGCGTAGCATCTTACTGATCCTTCTACCTCATTTCCTCTTCCTGTTCTGTCTACTCCACCCACCTAAGGGGTGGTCTATCAAATGGGCCAGGCAGTTTCTTTATTAGCCAATGAAATCAACTCAAACAGAAGACTCTACTACATCACCTTAAGAGACTTGACATCAAAAGACCTGGATTCAGGTTTCAACTTCAGATATGTCTAGCTGTGTGACTATGAGGACCGATACTTTCTGTAAATTCTCCCCCGCTTCTGTAGTCTAAGTAACAAGAACACTTCCAAGGAAACTTCCCACCTTTGAAATCTTCTTTGCGATCCTCTTTTGCATTTCAGTCAGACTCACAGCGTTTAGTGCTTACTGAATGGGAATAGCCTTTTGATAGGATAAGTAATATTTGATGTTACACACTGCTCGTAAACTATACTGCTGTTTCTTTATATTCAGCTTCTCTGCATGGTATTCCACTAATCCCAAGTGCTCTTGTGTGTGTCTAGGAGAAGATTCTCCTGTGGCTTCTTCAGTTCATGCAAGAACAAGGCATCTCGCTGGACGAAGTGGACCAGGAAGGCAACAGTGCTGTTCACGTCGCCTCCCAGCATGGCTACCTTGGATGCATACAGGTGCACAGCTTGCTGCTCACAGTCAGAAAGGGGTCTCTTAAGAAACAAAACTGGGGCAGTGGAGGGAAGGAAGGAACAATAGTGGGAAGGAAGGAATTTTGTTCATTAGGAGAAATGCCTGTACAAGATCAGCTTTTGTACTATACAGTAGGGGTAACAAACTGGACAGTAAGAACCCTGTGCTTTCCTTTCTTTGTGATAGGACTAAGCTTCACAAGTGTGTTTAAAAAAGGCCCAGAGTCAGAGAAGCTCAGTTATGGATCCCCTTGGGCCTTCAGCAGACCAGGCTCAGCCTTGGTTAGCCTTGGTTTCACCCAACAGCCTCAAGCAGCCTCACACTTGTAACCCAACATATCTTTAAAAAAAAAAAAATCTCATATTCTCTGTGCATGTGATAGTTAAAGATTATTAAGCAGAGGCACCGAGTGGGGTAGGGGGAGTATCGTGGTCATGGACCCATGTCACAAGGTGAGCACTAGGTCAGTAAAGGGTCTCTATGGGAAGGGAAGACTGCATCTGAGACAGAGAGCACTGGGCAATGAGAACTGGTTGCTCAGAAAGTCACTTAAGAATGTATGCCAAAACCTTGAATATCAAAGTCAAGAGTATAATAACAGCAAACATGCAGAGAATACTAGGAAGTTCTCTAGAGGACCTGTGCTCACACATCTGCTCTTCAGAGAGCTCACTGAAGAGGAAAATATGCAGCGTATCTGGACGCCATGCAATGGTGCATCTCCCAATTTAACACACTAACATGGAAAAAAAGTGATCAGTAAGAAAGTGTAGAATGGAGAGAAAGCCAAATTTCTTACCAATATATGCAAAATGATTAAAATAATGGTGTTGTTTTTCTATGGAAGAAAGACAACTGGATGAAGATTTAAAAAAAAAAACAAGATGGGTCTTTTCATTAGATAAAACAATACTTAATAATCCTGAAGCAAACATTTCATAAACTAATCAGTGACTGAAGCCTGAAGAAACCCAGGGGATGTTACTACTTCTATTTACAGTTTAGATATTTTCTTCTTAATATGTTTAGAGAAGTAGGCTGCCTCCCAGGGCATTCGTCACTCCGCTTCACACAACGGTGTTTTTGGCACTAGGCACCGTGGAAACTTGGATAACTCAGACAGAGTCTATCCACTGTGCGGAAGATTAAAAAATAATAGTAATGAGGGATTGGAGCAAGTAAGGGGCCTTCTGGGTTGAGAAAGGGATTGGGGGAGGAGAGAGGAGGGCAAACTGCCGGGGAATCAGAGTCAAGGGCAGGAATAACAGTGTATGTTTAGACTGAGTCTCTTGGAGCTTCCTGCTGACAGGGTCTCTGTGACACCCTGAGAGAGGGAGGAAGTGGCTTTATGGAAAGCTGACCTTTCATGGTGAGCAGCCATAAACTAAGAGGAAAATGAAGTTCTTTAATGGCCTCTGAGTCTAGCAGTTGATGATATTGAACACAAGCACTGTTTGTGGGGGGAAAATCATTACTACCAAAATAAGCCGAGGTTTTCAGTATCAGCATCATCATGTCATCAAAGAATATGTCAGGGAGCAACAAGTTCTTACTATTCGTGTGACAGCTTCCTTCCAGACTCTAACAATATTAAATTAGTATTAAATGAAAGTATTGAAATGGAACCATTTCCATGTTTTTAGGTCACTGACTTCAGCCATGCTCTGTCGAGTCTTCCTCTCCTCTATTCATGATACTTTGGCCACATGCCATAACTTCTCCACTCGCTTTTGCCTGTTAAATTTTGCTCCAAAACAGTTTTAAGCCTCAATATTAGGTCAATATTCAAACGTTACCATTCTTCTCCACACTCTGAGGCTAGATGAAGGACTCACGATGAGGCATGTCTGCACCTTAATCCACCTTGTGGGATCCTACCCACCCCATTCCAGCTATACTATCAAAAACAAACACAAGGTATTAAGAAAGACATGCAAATGTCCTCTTACTCAGCTGAGAAAGGCCTCAGCCTCCTTGGAAGGCATTGCTTTAACACCTCTTCAGCTGGCTCCGCTCACTGTTTTGTTCTATTGCATCCAGGTGTAGAGGCTTTGAAGCATCCCCTAGAGTATTTTCATTGATACTTGACGTGAGAGATCTGGTTCCAACTTTGACTTTTTAACCTTATACACATCCTTCCATCTGTGGTGCACCTGCTGCCCATGACTTTAGGGAACCTTTTCCCTTGGGAAAGAGACAAGTTCACACCACTACTCTAGAGAATCCTCTCCCTCAGGAAAGAGACAAGTTCACACACCACTACTCTAGAGAACTCTTTCCCTTGGGAAAGGGAGAAGGTCACACCAAGCTCTCTGCTACCACGTCTACCCAATTAGTATCTTTGCCATGGCCCAAGTGAACTGCTACACAGCTTCTCCAGGCCCCTATACTATCTCTTTCCAATTATTTTATTCCCAACTAGGGAGGCCTGGCAAGAGCTTAACAAGTGTTATTCCAAAACCAGTTAGCCAAGAGAATAAGAATAGGATGACAGAATGCCACTCCCCACATCCCACAGCTCCTCTGACTTTAAGAATGCTTTCTTTGAACCCCAACCATAAAAATGACAAAATATTACAAACATTGCTTTGCCCATCCCATAAAGAGGATAAGTGGTTGGTAGACCTCCCTGTAGGCTACATGTGGATAAGAAAATAATAATAATACCATCGTTGTTGGCTGTGAAGGGAAGCCTCTAGAATCAGCTAGGTAGACCACTAGAGATACTTTTCTCTGAACTGGTGTTTCCCGCACAACACCATGGACTCTGATAATTGGCTTTGGAATAATGAGAAAAAAATCCACCCAGCATTCTGTTATAGTCTTTTTAAAAACAATGTTCAGGAGGAAGTCCTGGGGCTAGAGAGATGGCTCAGTCATTAAGAGTACTTGCTGTTCTTCCAGAGGTCCCAAGTTTGGTTCCCAGTACCCACACCAAGCAACTCACATCCATCCATAACTCCAGTTCTAGGTAACGTGATGTCTTCTTCTGGCCTCTGTAGACACAATCTTGCACACACACACACACACACACACACACACACACACACACACACACACACACACACAAACAATCTGTTTAATAAAAAGCAAGTCCTGATACAATGATATGTTTTTGTATTTTCTGGCAGACCCTGGTGGAGTATGGAGCAAATGTCACTATGCAGAACCACGCTGGGGAAAAGCCCTCCCAGAGTGCTGAGCGGCATGGGCACACCCTGTGCTCCCGGTACCTAGTGGTAGTTGAGACCTGCATGTCACTGGCCTCACAAGTGGTAAAGTTGACCAAGCAGCTAAAGGAGTAAGTGGCCGCTTGATTCCTAGAGAACAAAGTCTACCTTATATTTCTTGTGCTTAGATCTGAGCCAAGGGCTTTGGAAAGTTCCCTTCATTCCAGGTATTAGTGAAATCTGGGCATTCTCATCTTTTCTTCTTCCATCCTAGAGGATCACAACCTGAGTATATGCTCTAAAGAGGCAAAATGGTATTAAGCCATGAAGTGCAGAGCAAGCGCACCAACAGGGAATCACAGTCTTCACAGAGAGGGAGTATCATCTGTATTGCTGTCACCTCAGGGACAGGTGGCAGCAGAGCCTGAGTAGCACACAGCATCCTCGCTGTCCTTTCATTCTTTGTGTAGGACATCATGAAGAGTGGGAGAGAAGGAGGGGCTAGAAATGCCCCCCTTCGGTGTTCTCAACAAGGGAAGTGTGTCTTTGGGAAATTACAGATATAAGTGTCTTGATACCCATCCACAGAAAATTTATTGGGGAAAAAATGAAGCAGGGTTTTAATTAGGTTTCAGAATATAAATGTCACTTTTTAAAGTCATTTGCCTGATGGATTATGAAACTGGTACCCATTGCCTATCAGGTGTCAGAGAAGCATTTGTGGAAGATGGGCACAACATAAATAGTTGAAGAAGATGGGATGGAATATGAATACATCAGGTGGGAGTCTAGAAAGAATTAAGGAGTTGTAGACAGTTGTGAGCCACCTTGTGGGTGCTAAAATCAAACCAGGGTCCTCTGGAAGAGCAGCCAATGCTTATAACCACTGAGTCATCTCTCCAGCCCTCTACCAGAGTTCAGTGAGAAAAGAAATGTCTCCTATTTACAACTTACTTGGATGAAAAGAGGGCCAGTATGGGTAAAGGACCTTAACTGGTTGCAGATATGCGTCAGGTAACACTATGATGTGACCTTGGACTCCCTGTGCCTCCCTGAGCTCAGGCAACCCCTTGTCTCTCTACATGCCCTCTTTTGCCTCAAATGAGCAAGCCTCTTGTGCCCCTCATGTTGGTAGGATCTAAAGTAATCTGAGTTTAAAACCTAAAGTGTAAAAGATTTCCTCCAAGAATGCTCTGTCAGTTAAACAAAACTTCTCCATGACAGCTGAGCCTGGGCAGACATAAGATCCCACTGTAGCTGAAGGAAGAGTATATATTAGTTAATAACCTAATAACTCACTGAGTTATTTTTCCACAGTGAGCAGACTCTTTCATAAGTCTTTGTGTATCTACATAGCTTTCTGAATAAGGCAGTAGATAGAATGAAAGGCATGTATTTTTAAAATTAGAGAGGCTGGGATGATAACTCAGTGGTAGAGCACTTGCCTGGCGTGCAGAAGTTCTGGGTTCAACCCTAAAATCTTGGGGATGTAAGGGGATTGGTACTCAATGCCTTTCGAAAATGCTAAAGCACCATCCACTCCCTCTAGTGATAAATGGACATACTCTTAAAAGGAGCTTTAACATCCCATAGAATACATTTCCTAAAATTTCACACCCAGAAAATAGATTTTTTTTAAATCTCAGCTTTTATGCCTCAGACTCTGAAAATTTTTTATGAACTGCTTAGTTGTTTTGCTGTTATGTTGGTGACTTTTGCGAATTCAAGGTCCAGACCACTCTCCCCGTTAGTTATCCTGGGATAAGCAAGCCCTATACACTGACAGATGGCAGCCATCCAGTTGTCTTGAAATCCAAATGCTGTGGACAAGTGTTGTTAGTCCAGATCAAAGATAAAATATATGCGGTGCTCTTGTGGGCACTGACCTTTCATGTAGTATGTACTTTAGTGATGTACAGAAGTGTGTAGAGAAAGCCCATGAAGCAGTCACAGAGATCTGTGTCCTTTGTGCTGTGGGACATGGGTAGCAAGGCAAGGAAGGGAAATGATTTCCAAAGCTTGAAAAGACCTGACTTTTACCCAGGGTGAGCTTTGGGGACAGTTAGCCTTGAGTGTCTCTCCTTATTATAATGCTGTTCCCAACTCCTTTATAGCCATTGCTATGTCTAGAAATGGCAAACTTCAACCCTACTAAAATCTATGTTAGTAAACCTAGTATTTGGAATGGAATTCGGTCTCACCAGAAAGGTCCTAAACCTTAATATTTTAGTGTAGCCTTAATTGGAAATCAGATATTCAGAGAAGATAGCAAGTTCAAGTGGGATTAAGGTGGTCTTAACCTGGTGACTAGCATCCCTATAAATAATGGTGAGAGGCATGTACCCAGAGGGTATGCCATGTGAACATGAAGACAGTGTTCATGGGGAAATATCTACAAACCATGAAACCAGAGTTTGCCAATAAAAACTAGACCCTAGGAGACAGGCACAGGGTACAAGATGGATACCATAATGGCCCCCAGAAGGAACCAACATGGCTGACAATGTCATCTCAGACTACTTAGGCCTCCCAAACAGTGAGCTGATAAATTAATGTTGTCTAAGGCTGAGGAGATGCTTTAGTACTTAAAAGCCCATGGTGCTCTTGTAGAAGATCATTCCCATAATACGCAAATACAGCTTTCTCTCTGTAATTATGAATGATTGAGGCTTTCTAGAAGCTCAAATCTAGAGAATTAGAGTGTCCTCCATTGTTCTTTTGGTCATAACTGACAGTCAACGTAACTGATGTCGCATGGGATTTTTTTTTAAATTCTGTCACAATTCCTAAAAGATATGTAATAAATCTTTGAAAAGGTGACTTCCTCTACCAACTTTTGAGTGTGCACCTTTCCCTAGCCCACTCGGTCACTCATGTCTTCAGAGTGCTTTATCTCTCTTAATAATGTCTGTCTTCCTGTTTGTTTTTATAATTTATTGTTTTGCCTATTTTCTGTGTATGAGTGTTTTTTCTGCACAGATATCTGTGCACTGTGTCCATGCCTGGTGCCTGAAGAAGAGACCATTAGATCACCTGGAACTGGAGTTGTATAGATGGTTATGAGCCACTCTGTGGGTGCTATGATTCAAACCCAGGTCCTCTGAAAGAGCAGTTAATGCTCTTACTGCTGAGCCATCACTCCAGCCCCTATTTCTGTCTCTTAAAATACCACACACACAAACACACACACACATGCATGCACGCATGCACACACAAACTTAGTATGTATCCAACTAGCAAAGTGGAGTATATTTAGTACTATATTAAGCCAGTGTCAGCAAATAGTAAACTGGGCAAAGCCTGCTCAATACCTATTTTGTAAGAAGTGTGGTTGTCACACCACCACACATGTTCACCTGTGTGTTAGGCAAGGTTAAAGTCATGCTAAAGGACAGAGCTGAATGGTTGTTCCAAAAGCTTAGTGACTCCCAAGTCTAAGATATGGGCTCTATGGTCCAGTAAGAGTTTGCTAGGTCTTGCTTTGGACAACTTCGTGGTTTTATTTTTATTATTGTTGTTTAAGATGGATTTTTGCTCTTATATTATATGTATGAATGTGGGCCTGAGTGTATATCTGTGCACCAAGTGTTTGCAGGTCATCATGGAGACCAGTAGAGGCATTGGATCTCCTAACTGGAATTACAGTTTGTTCTGAGTGACCCAGGGTGGGTGCTGGGAATCAAACCCAGGACCTCTACAAAAGCATCAAATGCTCTTAGCCTCTGAGCCATCTGTTCAGCCCCATGACTAAGTTTGATTCAGTGAGTTTGACAGAATAGCTGAGATGAAATAAGGTTACAGACTTGGCTTGTTTTGGGAGATGAATTATTAGAGATAATGCTGACTGCTTATGAGAAAAAACAAAGATGCTTGGGACTTGTGGAAGATGTTATTAGGATCTGACTCCACAGAAGTACATTTAGACAAAAAAAAGTATATGAAGCAAGATCCTTCAAGAATGCCAGGCTTCCTCTAGTCCATTCTAAGATAAGATAGTCACTGTAAGAAAACTTACAAACCGTTCATTTAGTTCTACGCCATGGCTCAAGAGAGCTGTTACCATTTTGATGCTGAACTAATCATGTAAGTTTTTTGTTGTTTATAACAAATTAGCACAGAATTAGTGACTTAACATAGGACAAGTTTGCCTTTTATTTTTATAAGATAGAATGTCAACAGGGATCTTGTCATGCTAAGATCTAAACGTTGACAGGCCACTTTCCTAAAACACAGGGTATAAGGTAAGTGTATGCTCTGCTCCTTCAGATTGTTATAGAATCAGCTTTTTGCATTTGGATGACGAGGTCCCTGCTACTTTCTGACTGCTAGATGGGGGTCACCTCCCACAGCATCTTGTAGCCCATAATCTCCTTTCTCTGTGTATGACATCAGCAGCAGGGTCAAGTCCTTCTTCTACTTCCCCACTGTAAAAGGCTTACATGAGTAGAACAGTCCAGCCCAGAAACCCATATGAAACCTTCCTATTTTAACATTAGCTATAGATAGTATCACCTCCCTTTTGACATGTTTATGACTTCTGGGAATTTGGACATGGATGGACATTCTTGGGGCACTGTACTAATACCGCTTACTGCATTCAGTAAATGATGATCATTCCTGTAGAATAAGAGTCAATTTGCTTTAATCCCAGCACTTGAAAGGCTGAAGCAGAAGGAGCTCTATGAGTTCAAAACCAGCCCAGTCTAGACAGTGAGCCAAATGCCACCCAAGGCTACAGAATGAGACCTTGACTCAAAAGAAAAGTCAATTTGATTGGTTCATACCAATTTCTACAATAATTAATATATGTTTTTGAAGTGATTTTTTTTCTTCCTGTAGCTGTGACTTTTAGCCTATTTTCTGGACTTAAAAGCACATTCTGATATACATACTCTTATGTCCAGAGGAAATGGAGCGTTATCACGCATTATTTATTATTTATATAAGAACATATAAAGCTGTTGTAGGTATTTTGTGTTGCATTTTGTTTTATGTCTATGACGATTAGTAAACTGCTACAAACACTTCTAAAATTCAAACAGTTTCTAGGCTAAGTGTCCTGTGCCCTTAATCCCAGATGTAAGAAGGCAGATGTAGTTAGATCTCAGTGGGTGCAAGGCCAGCTTGGTCTACATAGCAAGTTCCAAGCCATCTACAGCTATACAGAGGGACCTTGTCTCAAAAGCAAGCAAACGACAAAGACAATCGTTTAGAAAACAACAGTATCATTTTGAAATACACCCTTCTAGATTTCGGTTCTGCTGATGGGGAAAGAGAAATTCTTCCTAAAACTACAGCGACTTAGCAGCTCACACTCATGATGCCGGCAGTGTGAGGCAGACATAGCCAGGTTCCTGAATCTTGCTGCCCAGCCATTTTAGCTGCACCATTAGCTTCAAGTGCAGCGAGAAATGATGTCACAAATACTAAGGTGGAGAGCAACAGAGGAAGATGGTCAACATCACCTTCCACGCGTGCACACATGCACAAACACACACAGAGGAGTCTATATGACACATAGACTAGTAGAGTATAATATACACATACAAATGTTAGACGAGTTTTTTTGTATGTTCATAGGTATTCAGTATTCAAGTAATAGTGCCATTGCAAAAATGATTGAAATCCCTTCGCTCTTACTCATGAGTTATTAGTTTCTTCACAGCTTGTCATTAATATGTCCTTTTTGACACTTTTGATTGCTTCCTTGGAAAACTCTCTGAGTCATAAGAATGGAGACTAAAGACTTTTTAAGGCCTTTGAATAGATTGCCATATACTGCCTTTTCGTGAAGATTCTTCTCCCTCTAGTTTTTGAGGTTGCCATGCTTCAGACATTGTGTTCTTTGATTGTTTTCTTGCAGACAGACAGTGGAGCGTGTCACATTGCAGAGCCAACTCCAGCAACTTCTAGAAGCCCAAAAATCAGAGGGCAAATCACTCCCTTCTTCACCCAGGTAATACCAGTCATTGAATTGTTGGGTATTTGAAATCTTTAAATCCTTCCTCTAGTATTCCATTTAAAGTTTTTCTTTTGAGAAAATGACATCAGGAAACATTTTGTTCTTCTAAAAATAAATTAAAAGTTCTCACAATGAAGTCTGTGTCTAGGTCACAGGACCTAAGGTAGTCTTCAGCCTTTTAATTTCTTTGGGCCATGACTACAAACAAGTTATGTTCCCTTTCCCTTTTGTTGCCTTACCTATGAAATGAGAATAAAGACATATAGCTTTATTAGATTGTTGCAAACAGAAGTGAGAAAATTCATACAAAATGGTGGATAAACAATAAAACTAACAAATTTTGTAGCCATGAAGTTTAGGACGTGTTATGCTCTAGCTACAGCTGCTAGAATGGAGTCTTTGCTAATTGTCCTGAAAAACCATTAAGTAACTCCCATCTTGTTTGCCGTACACTGCTAATCACACTAAAGGTCGTGCAAGGACTTATGGCTGCATTCAGTGCAGTAGGAAATCATCTCACATCTCCTTCATCTTCCTTTCAGTTCACCCTCCTCACCAGCTTCTAGAAAGTCCCAGTGGAGAATCCTAGATGCAGATGATGAGGCTACAGGCAAGAGCAAAACAGGAGCCCAGGAGGGAATACAAGTTCTTGGAAGCTTATCAGCATCCAGCAGGGCTAGGACCAAAGGAAAAGATGAAGACTCTGATAAAATCCTACGTCAGTTATTGGGAAAAGAAATCTCAGAGAATGTCTGCACCCAGGAAAAGCTGTCATTGGAATTCCAGGATACTCAGGCATCCTCTAGGAATCTGAAAAAAATTCCCCTGGAGAAGAGAGAATTGAAGCTAGCCAGGCTGAGGCAGCTGATGCAGAGGTCATTGAGCGAATCTGATACAGACTCAAACAACTCTGAAGACCCCAAAAATACTCCTGTGAGAAAAGCAGACAGGCCCAGGCCACAGCCCATTGTGGAAAGTGTGGAGAATATGGACAGCGCAGAAAGCTTACACCTGATGATAAAGAAACACTCTCTGCCATCAGGACGCCGGTTTCCTTTCAGTACAAAGGCCTCCAAATCCCTGGATGGGCACAGCCCATCTCCCACTTCAGAGAGCAGTGAACCAGACTTGGACTCCCTTTGTCCAGGCTTGGGGCTGACTCCTCCCACCCAGCCTTCTGCAGACTTCACTCAGTCCAGTCCCGACAGTTCCGCTGCCCAGAAAGTTGCCACGAGCCCCAAGAGTGCCCTCAAGTCTCCATCATCCAAGCGCCGGACATCCCAGAACTCAAAACTCAGAGTCACCTTTGAGGAGCCTGTCGTGCAGATGGAGCAAACTAGCCTTGAACTAAATGGAGAAAAGGACAAAGATAGGGGCAGGGCCCCCCAGAGGACTAGTGAGTCAGGGGAACAAATGAAAAGACCTTTTGGAACCTTCCGATCCATTATGGAGACTTTAAGTGGAAATCAAAACAACAATAACAACTACCAGCCAGCCACCCAGCTGAAGACCTGCACACTGCCCTTAACATCACTTGGAAGGAAGACGGCAGATCCCAAGGGAAACCCCGTGAGCCCTGCTAGCAAAGGAAAGAATAAGGCTGTGAGTGCTATTTGCAGACTGTGCTTGTACGACTGTTCATTGATTGTGTTATTGTTAAAGCCCAGGTTACCGACTTGTGCCATCTTGAAAGGGTCACCCCAAAACTCAGAAATCCATATTTTTTTAATGAAATGTGTCTGCCAGGTTAAAATACATACCCTTGCACGTTCCTTTGGAGAACGCTGAGAGAAGTGGGTAAAGAAATCACGGGTTTGTTCTGATCCCTTTTTCTTTTGCTCTGGGCATTAGGAATTGTAAACTGGGAGGCATTCATACAAGATGAAACTACCCATCAGCATAAAATCAGTCCTTTGTTGGCTCTGATTCTGCCTTGGGAAGAGTTTGTTCTCGTGGACCTGGTATTCTCAAGCCCATCTTAAAGGCAAATAAACAGAAAGCCCATTTCTAAGCTACTTAACTCAAGTGACTTTTGAAATGAATGACCCTCCCCCAGGGACTGCCACATGGCATGATACTACACAGATCTCTCTATGTTGATTAGATACTGGAGAGGCTGAAGTACTTGCCAGTATACAGGAGATGGCAGGAGACACTGTTGAAGTCATTTATAGCACCATTTCTTGGAAATCCATCTGTAATTCACATCCCATGAAGAAGAGATAGGAACATCTTTTTAGGCAACGAATTCTGCACGCTCTGTGCTTGCCATGCCACCAAAAACAGTATAGCAGCCAAAATGCATAGCTCCTTGTGGAAGGAATGCCTCGGATCTTTTCACGATTTTAGTTACTACGCCGCCCAGTAGTATCCAAAGCTTACCAGTTTTCCTCGTTGAGTTGTTAAATTCCTATTACAGCATAGTCTTAAGAACTGTCTGTATTTCTTGCTGTGATGCCAAGTTCAGTTTCAGTTAACTTCTCTGCAACGGCCTCCTCACTGACTTTTAAATTATCTACCAACTCCCTTGCTATGAAAGACTTCACCATATACTGGTTACATCTAGAAAGGGCACATGCCAGCTAAAACAGCAGACAGCAGACTTTTTGCATTAAAAAATTAAAACCTAACTTTTCTCCCCCAATAACTTAAGGGGATCTCAGGATCAGCAATAACTCTAAAGCCGTCTCCACAGTTTCCCATGAAGCTTCCCCTGAATGTGTCCTGCATGCCTTTCATTAACTGGGACTGGTGCATGGGATGAGCTTGTTGCATGCATGTCTTCAGATAATTCTTACTTGCGCTTCTCTAGGAGATGCACAGCAGCTGTATCCACCTTCCCTCTAACGTGCTGGTTGAAGAGCACCTGCGTGGCTATGCACGGTATGTGGCGTGGGGCGCACCGTGAGGCACAGCCATGCCTTTGCTTGGATTTGCATGCGCTCTGAAATGATGCATCTGCGACCCTTTTCAGCAGGGATAACACCAACGGAGAAGAAACTTGCAAGTCTTCCCTGCCCCACAAAGAGATAGGGTTCAGGTGGCAACTAAACCCTGGGAAGGTGACCGGTAGTCATTGGAGGGGCTTTATCCCAGCATCAGTCAGGAGAATCTACTCTGTACATAAACTCACCCTGTTTCTCAGTTGACTTTGGCCCTTCGGTTTGCATTTTAAGGGAGCATGGTGCCAAGTAAGTATAGAATTAGGTTCAGTCATGGATAGAAGGGGTCAGCTGTCCATCAGAAATCAGAGCTTGAAATGGAAGCTGGGGCTTTTGCTTCAGTGCCGCTTACAGACTGGAGGTGCCTTTTGTCAAGACTGCTGTTCTTGGGAGAAGCAAGCCTCTGCTTCTGCAGAAGCTCTCTCACTTAGCACAGTGAACGGCTTCCAGTCCAGACGCCATTAGGATGAAGGTCCACTGATAAAGGAAAGGTCTTCCTCCAACGAAACGTTCACAAGCCCAGATGCATAGAGTATAAACATACAAGAGAGTCAGGAGCCTGTAGCCAGTGACTGAGACTCCTCCTTCTGAGCATTGAATTCAAACCTTGTCACTACACAAGGCCAGTAAATCTGCTAGCTTAATGACCGAGTCCTTAGAAGGACGGT